>NC_142805.1:36401340-36719630 GCF_049724085.1 Artemia sp. Qi Xiang Cuo
AGTAGTGTTTTCTCGTGGCTGACCATGTCACTGTTACATTAACTTGACGTTTCAAAGTTCATTTTGCATCTTTTTGTTGAAATGCAAGAGTTTGATTATTTCAGTAGTATTTCGTCGTGGTTTACCATGTCACTGTTACATTCTCTTGACGTTTCAAAGTTCATTTTGGATCTTTTTCGTTGAAATGTAAGAGTTAGATTATTTCAGTAGTGTTTTCTCATGTTTTACCTTGTCACTGTTACATTCTCTTGATGCTTCAATGTTCATTTTGGATCTTTTTCATTGAAATGCAAGAGTTGGATTATCTCAGTAGTGTTTTGTCGTGGTCTACCATGTCACTCTTACATTCTCTTGACGTTCACTGTCACTGTTACTTTCTCTTGATGTTTCAAAGATCATTTTGGATCTTTTTCGTTGAAATGCAAGAGTTGGAATATTTCAGTAGTGTTTTGTCGTGGTTTACCTTCTCACTGTTACATTCTCTTGATGTTTCAAAGTTCATTTTGGTTCTTTTTCGTCGAATTGCGAGAGTTGGATTATTTCAGTAGCGTTTTGTCGTGGTTTACCTTGTTACTGTTACATTCTCTTTATGTTTCAAAGTTCATTTTGGATTTTTTTACGTTGAAATGCAAGAGTTTGAATTTTTCAGTTGAGGTTTCTCGTGGTTTACCATGTCACTGTTACATTCTCTTGACGTTTCAAAGTTTATTTTGGATCTTTTTGGCTGAAATGCAAGAGTTGGATTATTTCAGTAGTGTTTTCTCATGGTTTACCTTGTCACTGTAAAATTCTCTTCATGTTTCAAAGTTAATTTTGGATCCTTTTCGTTGAAAAGCAAGAGTTAGAATATTTCAGTAGTGTTTTCTCGTGGTATACCATGTCACTGTTACATTCTCTTGTTGTTTCAAAGTTCATTTTGGATCTTTTTCATTGAAATGCAAGAGTTGGATTATTTCAGCAGTGTTTTTTCATGGTTTACCCTGTCACTGTCACATACTCTTGATGTTTAAAAGTTCATTTTGGATCTTTTTCATTGAAATGCTAGAGTTGGAATATTTAAGAAGTGTTTCGTCGTGGTTTACCATGTCACTGTTACTTTCTATTGATGTTTCAAAGTTCATTTTGGATCTTTTTCGTTGAAATGCAAGAGTTGGATTGTTTCAGTAGTGTTTTGTCGTGGTTTACCATATCATTGTTACATTCTCTTGATGTTTCAAAGTTCATTTTGGATCTTTTTCATTTAAATGCAAGAGTTGGATTATTTCAGTAGTGTTTTGTCGTGGTTTACATGTAACTGTCACATTATCTTGATGTTTCGAAGTTCATTTTGGATTTTTTTTTTTGAAGTGCAAGAGTAGGAATATTTCAGTAGTATTTTCTTATGGTTTACCTTGTCACTGTTACATTCTCTTGACGTTTCATAGTTCATTTTGGATCTTTTTTTGTTGAAATGCAAGAGTTGGATTATTTCAGTAGTATTTTGTCGTGGTTTACCATGTCACTGTTACATTCTATTGATGTTTCAAAGTTCATTTTGGATCTTTTTCGTTGAAATGCCAGAGTTGGATTATTTCAGCAGTGTTTTCTCATGGTTTACCTTGTTACTGTTACATTCTCTTGATGCTTCAATGTTCATTTTGGATCTTTTTCATTGAAATGCAAGAGTTGGATTATTTCAGTAGTATTTTGTCATGGTTTACCATGTCACTGTTACATTCTCTTGACGTTTCAAAGTTCATTTTGTATCTTTTTCGTTGAAATGCGAGAGTTGGATTATTTCAGTAGCGTTTTGTCGTGGTTTACCATGTCACTGTTACATTCTATTGAAGTTTCGAAGTTCATTATGGATCTTTTTCGTTGAAATGTCAGAGTTGGATTATTACAGTAGTGTTTTCTCATGGTTTACCTTGTCACAGTTGCATTCTCTTGATGTTTCAATGTTCATTTTGCATCTTTTTCATTGAAATGCAAGAGTTGGATTATCTCAGTAGTGTTTTGTCATGGTTTACCATGTCACTGTTACATTCTCTTGACGTTTCAAAGTTCATTTCGGATCTTGTTCGTTGAAATGCAAGAGTTGGAATATTTCAGTAGTGTTTTGTCGTGGTTTACCTTCTCACTGTTACATTCTCGTGATGTTTCAAAGTTCATTTTAGATCTTTTTCGTTGAAATACAAGAGTTGGAATATTTCAGTAGTGTTTTGTCTTGGCTTACCATGTCACTCTTACATTTTCTTGACGTTTCAAAGTTCATTTTGGATTTTTTTACGTTGAAATGCAAGAGTTTGAATTTTTCAGTTGTGGCTTCTCGTGGTTTACCATGTCACTGTTACATTCTCTTGACGTTTCAAAGTTCATTTTGGATCTTTTTGGCTGAAATGCAAGAGTTGGATTATTTCAGGAGTGTTTTCTCATGGTTTACCTTGTCACTGTAAAATTCTCTTCATGTTTCAAAGTTAATTTTGGATCCTTTTCGTTGAAATGCAAGAGTTGGATTATTTCAGTAGTGTTTTGTCGTGGTTTACCATTTCACTGTTACATTTTATTAATGTTTCAAAGTTCATTTTGGATTTTTTCATTGAAATGCAAGAGTTGGATTATTTTAGTAGTGTTTTCTCATGGTTTCCCTTGTCACTGTTATAAACTCTTGACGTTTCAAAGTTCATTTTGGATCTTTTTCATTGAAATGCAAGAGTAGGAAAATTTCAGTAGTGTTTTGTCGTGTTCTACCATGTCACTGTTACATTCTATTGATGTTTCAAAGTTCATTTTTGATCTTTTTCGTTGAAATGCAAGAGTTGGATTATTTCAGTAGTGTTTTGTCGTGGTTTACCATATCACTGTTACATTCTCTTGATGTTTCAAAGT
Source organism: Artemia sp. Qi Xiang Cuo (assembly GCF_049724085.1). Taxonomy (NCBI): domain Eukaryota; kingdom Metazoa; phylum Arthropoda; class Branchiopoda; order Anostraca; family Artemiidae; genus Artemia; species Artemia sp. Qi Xiang Cuo. The sequence continues at coordinate 36,404,209 of NC_142805.1, forward strand.
TCATTTTGGATCTTTTTCATTGAAATGCAAGAGTTGGGTTATTTCAGTAGTGTTTTGTCGTGGTTTACATGTAACTGTTACAATCTCTTGATGTTTCAAAGTTCATTTTGGATTTTTTTTTTTGAAGTGCAAGAGTTGGATTATTTCAGTAGTATTTTCTTATGGTTTACCTTGTCTCTGTTACATTCTTTTGACGTTTCAAAGTTCATTCTGGATCTTTTTGTTGAAATGCAAGAGTTGGATTATTTCAGTAGTATTTTGTCGTGGTTTACCATGTCACTGTTACATTCTATAGATGTTTCAAAGTTCATTTTGGATCTTTTTCGTTGAAATGTCAGAGTTGGATTATTTCAGCAGTGTTTTCTCATGTTTTACCTTGTTACTGTTACATTCTCTTGATGCTTCAATGTTCATTTTGGATCTTTTCCGTTGAAATGCAAGAGTTGGATTATTTCAGTAGTGTTTTGTCATGGTTTACCATGTCACTGTTACATTCTCTTGACGTTTCAAAGTTCATTTTGGATCTTTTTTGTTGAAATGCAAGAGTTGGAATATTTCAGTAGCGTTTTGTCGTGGTTTACCATGTCACTGTTACATTCTATTGAAGTTTCAAAGTTCATTTTGGATTTTTTTACGTTGAAATGCAAGAGTTTGAATTTTTCAGTTGTGGCTTCTCGTGGTTTACCATGTCACTGTTACATTCTCTTGACGTTTCAAAGTTCATTTTGGATCTTTTTGGCTGAAATGCAAGAGTTGGATTATTTCAGTAGTGTTTTCTCATGGTTTACCTTGTCACTGTAAAATTCTCTTCATGTTTCAAAGTTAATTTTGGATCTTTTTCGTTGAAATGCAAGAGTTAGATTATTTCAGTAGTGTTTTCTCATGGTTTACTTTGTCACTGTTACATTCTCTTGATGTTTCAAAGTTCATTTTGGATCTTTTTTATTGAAGTGCAAGAGTTGGATTATTTTAGTAGTGTTTTCTCTTGGATCACCATGTCACTGTTACAAACTCTTGATGTTTCAAAGTTCATTTTGGATCTTTTTCATTGAAATGCAAGAGTAGGAATATTTCAGTAGTGTTTTGTCGTGGTCTACCATGTCACTGTTACATTCTATTGATGTTTCAAAGTTCATTTTTGATCTTTTTCGTTGAAATGTAAGAGTTTGATTGTTTCAGTAGTGTTTCGTCGTGGTTTACCATATCACAGTTACATTCTCTTGATGTTTCAAAGTTCATTTTGGATCTTTTTCATTGAAATGCAAGAGTTGGGTTATTTCAGTAGTGTTTTGTCGTGGTTTACATGTCACTGTTAGACTCTCTTGATGTTTCAAAGTTCATTTTGGATTTTTTTTTTTTTTAAGTGCAAGAGTTGGAATATTTCAGTAGTATTTTCTTATGGTTTACCTTGTCACTTTTACATTCTCTTGACGTTTCAAAGTTCGTTTTGGATTTTTTTTTTTAAATGCAAGAGTTGGAATATTTCAGTAGTATTTTCTCATGTTTACGTTGTCACTGTTAGATTCTCTTGACATTTCAAAGTTCATTTTGGATCTTTTTCGCTGAAATGCAAGAGTTGGATTATTTCAGTAGTTTTTTGTCGTGGCTTACCATCTCACTGTTACATTCTCTTGACGTTTCAAAGTTCATTTTAGATCTTTTTCGTTGAAATGCAAGAGTTGGAATATTTCAGTAGTGTTTTGTTAGTGTTTACCATGTCACTCTTACATTCTCTTGACGTTTCGAAGTTCATTTTGGATTTTTTTTTCTTTGAAATGCAAGAGTTGGAATATTTCAGTAGTGGTTTCTCGTGGTTTACCATGTCACTGTTACATTCTCTTGACGTTTTAAAGTTCATTTTGGATCTTTTTGATGTTTCAAAGTTCATTTTGGATTTTTTTTTTGAAGTGCAAGAGTTGGAATATTTCAGTAGTATTTTCTTATGGTTTACCTTGTCACTTTTACATTCTCTTGACGTTTCAAAGTTCGTTTTGGATTTTTTTTGAAATGCAAGAGTTGGAATATTTCAGTAGTATTTTCTCATGTTTACGTTGTCACTGTTACATTCTCTTGACATTTCAAAGTTCATTTTGGATCTTTTTCGCTGAAATGCAAGAGTTGGATTATTTCAGTAGTGTTTTGTCGTGGCTTACCATCTCACTGTTACATTCTCTTGACGTTCAAAGTTCATTTTAGATCTTTTTCGTTGAAATGCAAGAGTTGGAATATTTCAGTAGTGTTTTGTTAGTGTTTACCATGTCACTGTTACATTCTCTTGACGTTTCGAAGTTCTTTTTGGATTTTTTTTTTATTTGAAATGCAAGAGTTGGAATATTTCAGTAGTGGTTTCTCGTGGTTTACCATGTCACTGTTACATTCTCTTGACGTTTTAAAGTTCATTTTGGATCTTTTTCGTTGAAATGCAATAGTTGGATTATTTCAGTAGTGTTTTGTCATGGTTTACCATCTCACTGTTACATTCTCTTGACGTTTCAAAGTTCATTTTGGATCTTTTTCGTTGAAATGCAAGAATGGAATATTTCAGTAGTGTTTCGTCATGGTTTACCATGTCACTGTTAAATTCTCTTGACGTTTCGATGTTCATTTTGGATTTTTTTTCCTTTGAAATGCAAGAGTTGGAATATTTCAGTAGGGGTTTCTCGTGGTTTACCATGTCACTGTTACATTCTCTTGACGTTTCAAAGTTCATTTTGGATCTTTATGATGTTTCAAAGTTCATTTTGGATCTTTTTCATTGAAATGCAAGAGCTGGATTATTTCAGTAGTGTTTTGTCGTGGTTTACATGTCTCTGTTATACTCTCTTGATGTTTCAAAGTTCATTTTGGATTTTTTTTTTGAAATGAAAGAGTTGGAATATTTCAGTAGTATTTTCTCATGGTTTACCTTGTCACTGTTACATTCTCTAGACGTTTCAAAGTTCATTTTGGATCTTTTTCGTTGAAATGCAAGAGTTGGATTATTTCAGTAGAATTTTGTCGTGGTTTACCATGTCACTGTTACATTCTATTGATGTTTCAAAGTTCATTTTGGATCTTTTTCGTTGAAATGCAAGAGTTGGAATATTTCAGTAGTGTTTTCTCATGGTTTACCTTGTCACTGTTACATTCTCTTGACGTTTCATAGTATATTTTGGATCTTTTTCTTTGATATGCAAGAGTTGGATTATTTCAGTAGTAGTTTCTCGTGGTTTACCATGTCACTGTTACATTCTCTTGACGTTTCAAAGTTCATTTTGGATCTTTTTATGTTTCAAAGTTCATTTTGGATCTTTTTCATTGGATATTTTTCATTATTTCAGTAGTGTTTTGTCGTGGTTTACATGTCTCTGTTATACTCTCTTGATAATTCAAAGTTCATTTTGGATTTTTTTTTTTGAAATGCAAGAGTTGGAATATTTCAGTATTATTTTCTCATGGTTTATCTTGTCACTGTTACATTCTCTAGAGGTTTCATAGTTAATTTTCGATCTTTTTCGTTGAAATGCAAGGGTTGGATTATTTCAGTAGTGTTTTCTCATGGTTTACCTTGTCACTATCACATTCTCTTGATGTTTCAAAGTTCATTTTGGATCTTTTTCATCGAAGTGCAAAAGTTGGATTACTTCAGTAGTGTTTCTTTGTGGTCTACCATGTAAGTTTTACATTATCTTGGCGTTTAAAAGTTCATTTTGGATCTTTTTCGTTGAAATGCAATGGTTGGAATATTTCAGTAGGGTTTTGACGTGGTTTATTATGTCAATGTTACATTCCATTGATGTTTCAAAGTTCATTTTGGATCTTTTTCGTTGAAATGCAAGAGTTGAATTATTTCAGTAGTGTTTTCTCATGGTTTACCTTGTCATTGTTACATTCTCTTCATGTTTCAAAGTTCATTTTGGATCTTTTTCATTGAAATGCAAGAGTTGGATTATTTCAGTTTTGTTTTGTCGTGGTTCACCATGTCACTGATACATTCTCTTGACGTTTCAAAGTTCATTTTAGATCTTTTTGTTGAAATGAAAGAGTTGGAATATGTCAGTAGTGTTTGCTCGTGGTTTACCATCTCACTGTTACATTCTATTGATGTTTCAAAGTTCATTTTGGATCTTTTTCGTTGAAATGCAAGAGCTGGATTATTTCAGTAGTGTTTCGTCGTGGTTTACTATGCCACTGTTACGTTCTCTTGATGTTTCAAAGTTCATTTTGGATCTTTTTCGTTGAAATGCAAGAGTTGGATTATTTCAGTAGTGTTTTGTCTTGGGTTATCTTGTCATTGTCCCATTCTCTTGATGTTTCAAAGTTAATTTTGGATCTTTTTCTTTGAAATGCAAGAGCTGGATTATTTCAGTAGTGTTTTCTCATGGTTTACCTTGTCGCTGTTATATTCTAATGATGTTTCAAAGTTCATTTTGGATCTTTTTCATTTAAATGCAAGAGTTGGATTATTTCAGTAGTGTTTTGTCATGGTTTACCTTGTCACTGTTACATTCTCTAGACATTTCATAGTTCATTTTGGATCTTTTTCGTTGAAATGCAAGAGTTGAATTATCTCAGTAGTGTTTTCTCATGGTTTACCTTGTCACTGTTACATTCTCTTGATATTTCAAAGTTCATTTTGGATCTTTTTCATTGAAATTCAAGAGTTGGATTATTTCAGTTTTGTTTTGTCGTGGTTCACCATGTCACTGTTACATTCTCTTGACGTTTCAAAGTTCATTTTAGATCTTTTTGTTGAAATGCAAGAGTTGGAATATGTCAGTAGTGTTTGGTCGTGGTTTACCATCTCACTGTTATATTCTGTTTTTGTTTCAAACTTCATTTTTGATCTTCTTCTTAGAAATGCAAGATCTGGATTTTTCAAACAGTATTTCGTCAGGTCTAACATGTAGTTGTTAAATTTTCTTTATATCTCACAGTTCGGTTTGGATTTTTTTTTAAACTCAAGAGTGGGAATATTTTTGTATTGTTTTCTAAGGGCTGACCGTGCCAATGTTAACTTAACTTTATGTTTCGAAGTTCAATTTGGATCTTTTTCGCTGAAATGCAATATTTGTATTATTTCAGTAGTGTTTTCTCGTGCTTTACCTTATAACTGCTACATTCTATTGATGTTTCAATGTTCATATTGGATCTTTTTCGTTGAAATGCCAGAGTTGGATTATTTCAGTAGTGTTTTCTCATTGTTTACATTATCACTGTTACATTCTCTTGATGTTTCAAAGTTCATTTTGGATCTTTGTCATTGAAATGCAAGAGTTGGATTATTTCAGTAGTGTTTTATCGTGATTTACCATATCACTGTTACCTTCTCTTGACGTTTAAAAGTTCATTTTGGATCTTTTTCGTTGAAATACAAGAGTTGGAATATTTAGTGTTTTGTCGTGGTTTATATTGTCACTGTTACATTCTATTGATGTTTCAAAGTTCATTTTGGATCTTTTTCGTTGAAATGCCAGAGTTGGATTATTTCAATAGTGTTTCGTCGTGGTTAACCATGTAACTGTTACATTCTCTTGATGTTTCAAAGTTCATTTTGGATCTTTTTCGTTGAAATGCAAGAGTTGGAATATTTCAGTAGTGTTTTGTCATGCTTTACATTGTCACTGTTACGTTCTCTTGATGTTTCAAAGTTCATTTTGGATCTTTTTCATCGAAATGCTAGAGTTGGACTATTTCAGCAGTGTTTGGTCGTGATTTACCATATCACTGTTACATTCTCTTGACGTTTAAAAGCTGATTTTGGATCTTTTTCGTTGAAATGTAAGAGTTGGAATCTTACAGTAGTGTTTTGTCGTGGTTTACCTTTTCACTATTACATTCTCTTGATGTTTCAAAGTTCATTTTAGATCTTTTTCGTTGAAATGCAAAAATTGAATTATTTCAGTAGTGTTTTCTCATGGTTTACCTTGTCACTGTTAAATTCTCTTGATGTTTCAAAGTTCATTTTGGATATTTTTCATTGAAATGCAAGAGTTGAATTATTTCAGTAGTGTTTCGTCATGATTTTCCATGTCACTGTTACATTCTCTTGAGGTTTCAAAGTTGATTTTAGATCTTTTTCTTTAAAATGCAAAAGCTGGAATATTTCAGTACAGCTTTGTCGTGGTTTACCGTGTCACTGTTAAATTCTCTTTATGTTTCAAAGTTCATTTTAGATCTTTTTCGTTGAAATGAAAGAGTTGGATTTTTTCAGTAGTGTTTTGTCATGGTTTACCATGCCACTGTTACATTCTCTTGATGTTTCAAAGTTCATTTTGGATCGTTTAAATTGAAATGCAAGAGTTGGAATATTTCAGTAGTGTTTTTTCATGGTTTACCTTGTCACTGTTACATTCTTTTGATGTTTCGAAGTTCATTTTGAATCTTTTTCATTGAAATGCAAGAGTTTTATTATTTCAGTAGTGTTTTGTCGGGGTTTAGCATGTCACTGTTACATTCTCTTGACGTTTCAAAGTTTATTTTGGATCTTTTTCATTGAAATGCAAGAGTTGGATTATTTCAGTAGTGTTTTGCCGTGGTTTACCATCTCACTGTTACATTCTCTTGACGTTTCAAAGTTCATTTTGGATTTTTTTCGTTGAAATGTAAGAGTTGAAATATTTCAGTAGTGTTTTGTTGTGGTTTACCTTCTCACTGTTACATTCTCTTGATTTTTCAAAGTTCATTTTAGATTTTTTTCGTTGAAATTCAAGAGTTGGAATATTTCAGTAGTGTTTTGTCGTGGTTTACCTTGTCACTGTTACATTCTCTTGACGTTTCAAAGTTCATTTTGGATTTTTTTTTTACTTGAAATGCAAGAGTTGGAATATTTCAGCAGTGGTTTATCGTGGTTTACCATGTCACTGTGACATTCTCTTGACGTTTCAAAGTTCATTTTGGATCTTTTTCGTTGAAATGCAAGAGTTGGATTATTTCAGTGGTGTTATGTTGTGGTTTACCATGTCACTGTTACATTCTCTTGATGTTTCAAAGTTCATTTTGGATCTAATTCGTTGAAATGCATGAGTTGGATTATTTCAGTAGTGTTTTGTTGTGGTACACATGACACTGTTACATTCTCTTTATGTTTCAAAGTTCATTTTTTTTTGAAAGGCAAGAGTTGGAATATTTCAGTAGGGTTTTCTCATGGTTTACCTTGTCACTGTTACATTCTATTGATGTTTCAAAGTCGACACTGTTACATTCTCTTTATGTTTCAAAGTTCTTTTTTTTTAAATGCAAGAGTTGGAATATTTCAGTAGTGTTTTCTCATGGTTTACCTTGTCACTGTTACATTCTCTTAACGTTTCAAAGTTCATTTTGAATCTTTTTCTTTGAAATGCATGACTTGGATTATTTCAGTAGTGTTTTGTAGTGGTTTATCTTGTCACTGCTACATTCTCTTGATTCTTCAAAGTTCATTTTGAATTTTTTTCATTGAAATGCATGAGCTGGAATATTTCAGTAGTGTTTTGTCGTGGTTTACCTTGTCGCTGTTACATTCTCATGATGTTTCAAAGTTCATTTTGGATCTTTTTCATTTAAATGCAAGAGTTGGATTATTTCAGTAGTGTTTTGTCATGGTTTACCTTGTCACTGTTACATTCTCTAGACATTTCAAAGTTCATTTTGGATCTTTTTCGTTGAAATGCAAGAGTTGTATTATCTCAGTAGTGTTTTCTCATGGTTTACCTTGTCACTGTTACATTCTCTTGATATTTCAAAGTTCATTTTGGATCTTTTTCATTGAAATGCAAGAGTTGGATTATTTCAGTTTTGTTTTGTCGTGGTTCACAATGTCACTGTTACATTCTCTTGACGTTTCAAAGTTCATTTTAGATCTTTTTGTTGAAATGAAAGAGTTGGAATATTTCAGTAGTGTTTGGTCGTGGTTTACCATCTCACTGTTACATTCTATTGATGTTTCAAAGTTCATTTTTGATCTTTTTCGTTGAAATGCAAGAGTTGGATTATTTAAGCAGTGTTTTGTCGTGGTTTACATGTCACTGTTACATTCTCTTGATGTTTCAAAGTTCATTTTGGATTTTTTTTTTGAAATGCAAGAGTTGGAATATTTCAGTAGTGTTTTCTCATGGTTTACCTTGTCACTGTTACATTCTCTTGACGTTTCAAAGTTCATTTTGGATCTTTTTCGCTGAAATGCAAGAGTTGGATTGTTTCAGTAGTGTTATGTCGTGGTTTACCATGTCACTGCTACATTCTATTGATGTTTCAAACTTCATTTTGGATCTTTTTCGTTGAAAAGCAAGAGTTGGATTATTTCAGTAGTGTTTTCTCATGGTTTACCTTGTCACTGTTACGTTCTCATGATGTTTCAAAGTTCATTTTGGATCTTTTTCATTGAAATGCTAAAGTCGGATTATTTCAGGAGTGTTTTGTCGTGATTTACCATATCACTGTTACATTCTCTTGACGTTTAAAAGTTCATTTTGGATCATTTTCGTTGAAATGCAAGAGTTGGAATATTTAGTGTTTTGTCGTGGTTTACATTGTCACTGTTACCTTCTCTTGATGTTTCAAAGTTCATTTTGGATCTTTTTGATTGAAATGCAAGAGTTGGATTATTTCAGTAGTGTTTCGTCGTGGTTTACCTTCTCACTGTTACATTCTCTTGATGTTTCAAAGTTCATTTTAGATCTTTTTCGTTGAAATGCAAGAGTTGGGATATTTAGTGTTTCGTCGTGGTTTACATTGTCACTGTTACCTTCTCTTGATGTTTCAAAGTTCATTTTGGATCTTCTTGATAGAAATGCAAGAGTTGGATTATTTCAGTAGTGTTTTGTCTTGATTTACCATATCACTGTTACATTCTCTTGATCTTTCAAAGTCCATTTTGGATTTTTTTTTAAATGCAAGAGTTGGAATATTTCAGTAGTGTTTTATCATGGTTTACCTTGTCACTGTTACATTCTCTTGACGTTTCAAAGTTCATTTTAGATTTTTTTCGTTGAAATGCAAGAGTTGGAATATTTCAGTAGTGTTTTGTCATGGTTTACCTTCTCACGGTTACATTCTCTTGATGTTTCAAAGTTCATTTTATATCTTTTTCGTTGAAATGCAAAAGTGGGAATATTTAAGTAGTGTTTATCGTGGTTTACAATATCACTGTTACATTTTCTTGACGATTCAAAGTTCATTTTGGATCTTTTTCGTTGAAATGCAAGAGTTGGACTATTTCAGTAGTGTTTCTCATGGTTTACCTTGTCACTGTAACATTCTCTTCATGTTTCAAAGTTCCTTTTGGACTTTTTCCTTCAAATGTTTGAGTTGGAATATTTCAGTAGTGTTTTGTCGCGGTTTACCTTGTCACTGTTACATTCTCATGATATTTCAAATTTCATTTTGGATTTTTTTGTTGAAATGTAAGAGTTGGAATATTTCAGTAGTATTTTATCGTGATTTACCTCCTCAGTGTTACATTCTCTTGATATTTCAAAGTTCATAGTGAGAGAGATACGCAAAAGTTGGGTTAATTTAGGTTAGGTTATGTTAGCCTATGTACGCGCGCGTATATAGGCTAACCTAACCCAACCTAACCTAACCTAAATTAACCCAACTTTTTGCGTATCTATCTCACTATGAACTTTGAAATATCATGAGAATGTAACAGTGACAAGGTAAATCACGACAAAATACTACTGAAATATTCCAACTCATACATTTGAACGAAAAAATCCAAAATGAACTTTGAAACATGAAGAGAATGTTACAGTGACAAGGTAAACCATGAGAAAACACTACTGAAATGATCCAACTTTTGCATTTCAACGAAAAAGATCTAAAATGAACTTTGAAACGTCAAGAGAATGTAACAGTGACATGTTAAACCATGACGAAACACTACTGAAATAATCTAACTCTTGCATTTCAACGAAAAAGATCCAAAATGAACTTTAAAACATCAAGAAAATATAACAGTGATATGGTAAACCACAACAAAACACTACTGTAATATTTCAACTCTTGCATTTCAACGAAAAAGATCCAAAATGAACTTTGAAACGTCAAGAGAATGTAACAGCGACATGGTAAACCACGACAAAACACTACTGAAATAATCCAACTCTTGCAATTGAATGAATAAGATCCAAAATGAACTTTGAAACATCAAGAGAATGTAACAGTGACAATGTAAACCATAAGAAAACACTACTGAAATAATCCAACTCTTGCATTTCAACGAAAACAATCCAAAATAAACTTAGAAACATCAATAGAATGTAATAGTGACATGGTAAACAACGACAAAACACTACTGAAATAATCCAACTCTTGCATTAAAAAAAGATCCAAAATGAACTTTGAAATATCAAGAGAATGTAACAGTGACATGTAAACCACGACAAAACACTACTGAAATAGTCCAGCTCTTGCATTTCAACGAAAAAGATCCAAAATGAACTTTGAAACATCAAGAGAATGTAACAGTGACATGGTAAACCACGACTAAACACTACTGAAATAATCCAACTCTTGCATTTCAACGAAGAAGATCCAAAATGAACTTTGAAACATCAATGGAATGTAATAGTGGCATAAAAAACCACGACAAAACACTACTGAAATATTCCAACCATTGCATTTCAACGAAAAAGATCTAAAATGAGCTTGTAAACACCAAGAAAATGTTACAAAGACAAGGTAAACCCTGAGAAAACACTAATAACATATTCCAACTCTTGCATTTCAAAAAAAAAATCCAAAATGAACTTTGAAACATCAAGCGAATGTAACAGTGACATGTAAGCCACGATAAAACACTACTGAAAAAATCCAACTCTTGAATTTCAACGAAAAAGATACAAAATGAACTTTTAAACATCAAGAGAATGTAACAGTGACAAGGTAAACGACGACAAAACACTACTGAAATAATCCAACTCTTGCATTTCAACGAAGAAAATTCAAAATGAACTTTGAAACATCAATGGAATGTAATAGTGGCATAAAAAACCACGACAAAACCCTACTGAAATATACTACTGAAATATTGAAACACTATAATGAAACACTACTGAAATATTCCAACTCTTACATTTCAACGAAAAAGATCCAAAAGGAACTTTGAAACGTCAAGAGAATGTAACAGTGAGATGGTAAACCACGGCAAAACACTACTGAAATAATCCAACTCTTGCATTTCAATGAAAAAGATCCAAAATAAACTTTGAAACGTCAAGAGAATGTAACAGTGAAATGGTAAACCCCGACAAAACACTACTGAAATAATCCAACTCTTGCATTTCAACGAAAAAGATCCAAAATGAACTTTGAAACGTCAAGAGAATGTTACAGTGACATGGTAAACCATGAGAAAGCTCTACTAAAATATTCCAACTCTTGCATTTCAACGAAAAAGACCAAAAATGAAGTTTGAAACATCAAGAGAATGTATCAGTGACATGGCAAATCACGACGAAACACTACTGAAATAATTCAACTCTTGAACTCTGAACTTTGAAACATAAAGAGAATGTAACAGTGTCATGTATACCACAACAAAACACTACTGAAATAATCCAACTCATTCATTTCAATGAAAAAGATCCAAAATGAACTTTGAAACATAAAGAGAATGTAACAGTGACAAAGTAAACCATTTCAAAAAAAATCAACTTTGAAACATAAAGAGAATGTAACAGTGTCATGTATACCACAACAAAACACTACTGAAATAATCCAACTCATACATTTCAACGAATTAGATCCAAAATGAACTTTGAAACATCAAGAGAATGTAACAGTGATATGGTAAACCACAACATAACACCACTGAAATAATCCAACTCTTGCATTTCAACGAAAAACATCCAAATGAACTTTGAAACATCAAGAGAATGTAACAGTGACATGGTAAACCACGACAAAACAAAACTGAAATAATCCAACTCTTGCATGTCAATGAAAAAGGTTCAAAATGAACTTTGAAACATCAAGAGAATGTAACAGTGACAACGTAAACCATGAGAAAACACTACTGAAATATTCCAACTCTTGCATTTCAAAAAAAAATGAACTTTGAAACATAAAGAGAATGTAACAGTGTCATGTATACCACAACAAAACACTACTGAAATAATCCAACTCATTCATTTCAATGAAAAATATCCAAAATGAACTTTGAAACATAAAGAGAATGTAACAGTGACAAAGTAAACCATGAGAAAACACTACTGAAATAATTCAACTCTTGCATTTCAACGAAAAAGATCCAAAATGAACTTTGAAACATCAAGAGAATGTAACAGTGAAAAGGTAAACCATGACAAAAAACTACTGTAATATTCCAACTCTTGCATTTCAACGAAAAATATCCAAAATGAACTTTGAAACGTCAAGAGAATGTAACAGTGACAAGGTAAACCATGAGAAAACACTACTGAAATAATTCAACTCTTGCATTTCAACGAAAAAGGACCAAAATGAACTTTGAAACATCAAGAGAATGTAACAGTGACATGGTAAAGCACGACAAAACACTACTGAAATAATCCAACTCGTGCATTTCAACGAAAAAGATCCAAAATGAACTTTGAAACGTCAAGAGAATGTAACAGTGACAAGGTAAACCATGAGAAAACACTACTGAAATATTCCAACTCTTGCATTTCAAAGAAAAATTCCAAAATGAACTTTGAAACATCAAGAGAATGTAACAGTGACATGTAAACCACGACAAAACACTACTAAAATAATCCAGCTCTTGCATTTCAACGAAAAAGATCCAAAATGAACTTTGAAACATCAAGAGAATGTAACAGTGATATGGTAAACCAGGACAAAACACTACTGAAATAATCCAGCTTTTGCATTTCAACGAAAAAGATCCAAAATGAACTTTGAAACATCAATAGAATGTAACAGTGAGATGGTAAACCACGAGCAAACACTACTGACATATTCCAACTCTTTCATTTCAACAAAAAGATCTAAAATGAACTTTGAAACGTCAAGAGAATGTATCAGTGACATGGTGAACCACGACTAAACAATACTGAAATAATCCAACTCTTGCATTTCAATGAAAAAGATCCCAAATGAACTTTGAAATATCAAGAGAATGTAAGAGTGACAAGGTAAACCATGAGAAAACACTACTGAAATAATTCAACTCTTGCATTTCAACGAAAAAGATCAAAAATGAACTTTGAAACGTCAAGAGAATGTAACAGTGACATGGTAAACCACGACAAAACACTACTGAAATAATCCAACTCTTGCATTTAAATGAAAAAGATCCAAAATGAACTTTGAAACATCATTAGAATATAACAGCGACAAGGTAAACCATGGGAAAACACTACTGAAATAATCCAACTCTTGCATTTCAATGAAAAAGATCCAAAATGAACTTTGAAACATCAAGAGAATGGAACAGTGAAATGGTAAACCACGACGAAACACTACTGAAATAATCCAACTCTTGCATTTCAACGAAAAAGATCCAAAATTAACTTTGAAACATCAAGAGAATGTAACAGTGACAAGGTAAACCATGAGAAAACACTAATGAAATATTCCAACTCTTGCATTAAAAAAAAATGAACTTTGAAACATAAAGAGAATGTAACAGTGTCATGTATACCACAATAAAACACTACTGAAATAATCGAACTCATGCATTTCAACGAATTAGATCCAAAATGAACTATGAAACATCAAGAGAATGTAACAGTGACATGGTAAACCACAACATAACACCACTGAAATAATCCAATTCTTGCATTTCAACGAAAAAGATCCAAAAGAACATTGAAACTTCAAGAGAATGTAACAGTGACATGGTAAACCACGAGAAAACACTACTGAAATATTCCAACTGTTGCATTTCAACGAAAAAGATCCAAAATGAACTTTGAAACATGAAGAGAATGTTACATTGACAAGGTAAACCATGAGAAAACACTACTAAAATAATCTAACACTTGCATTTTAACGAAAAATATCCAAAATGAACTTTGAAAAGTCAAGAGAATGTAACAATGACATGGTAAACCACAAGAAACCACTACTTAAATATTCCAAATGTTGCATTTCAACTAAAAAAAAAATCCTAAATGAACTTTAAAGCGTAAAGAGAATGTCACAGTGGCAAGGTACGCCACGACGAAACGATACTCAAATAATCTAACTCTTAAATTTTAACGGAACGAATCTATAATGAACTTTGAATCGTCAAGACAACGTCAAAGTGACAAGGTAAACCACGACAAAACACTACTGAAATATTCCAACTCTTACATTTCAACGAAAAAAATCCAAAAGGAACTTTGAAACGTCAAGAGAATGTAACAGTGAGATGGTAAACCACGGCAAAAAACTACTGAAATAATCCAACTCTTTCATTTCAATGAAAAAGATCCAAAATAAACTTTGAAACGTCGAGAGAATGTAACAGTGACATGCTAAACCCCGACAAAACACTACTGAAATAATCAAACTCTTGCATTTCAATGAAAAGGATCCAAAATGAACTTTGAAACATCAAGAGAATGTAACAGTGACATGGCAAATCACGACGAAACACTACTGAAATAATTCAACTCTAGCATTTCAATGAAAAAAATCCAAAATGAACTTTGAAACATCAAGAGAATGTAATAGTGACAAGGTAAACCACGACAAAACTCTACTGAAATAATTCAACTATTGCATTTCAACGAAAAAGATCCAAAATGAACTTTGAAACATCAAGAGAATGTAACAGTGAAATGGCAAATCACGACGAAACACTACTGAAATAATCCAGCTCCTGCATTTCAAAGAAAAAGATCCAAAATGAACTTTTAAACATAAAGAGAATGTAACAGTGACAAGGTAAACCATGAGAAAACACTACTGAAATAATTCAACTCTTTTATTTCAACGAAAAACATCCAAAATGAACTTTGAAACGTCAAGAGAATGTAAAAGTGACATGGTAAATCACGACGAAACACTACTGAAATAATCCAACTCTTGCATTTCAATGAAAAAGACCCAAAATGAACTTTGAAACATCAAGAGAATATAACAGTGACAATGTAAACCATGAGAAAAAACTACTGAAATAATCCAACTCTTGCATTTTCAACGAAAAAGCTCCCAAATGAACTTTGAAACATCAATAGAATGTAACAGTGACATGGTAAACCACGACTAAACACTACTGAAAAAATCCAACTCTTGCATTTCAACAAAAAAGATCCAAAATGAACTTTGAAACATCAAAAGAACGTAACAGTGACAAGGTAAACCATAATAAAACGCTACTGAAATATTCCAACGCTTGCATTTAAACGAGAAACATCCAGACTGAACTTTGAAGCGTCAAGAGAATGTAACAGTTACTAGATAAACTATAACAAAACGCTACTGAAATAATCCAACTCATGCAATTCTACTAAAAAGATCCAAAATGAACTTTGAAACAACAAGAGAATCTAACAGTGAAATGGTAAACCACGACAAAACACTACTGAAATAATCCAACTCTTGCATTACAATGAAAAAGATCCATAATGAACTTTGAAAGATCAAGAGAATGTAACAGTGGCAAGGTAAACCATGAGAAAACACTACTGAAATATTCCAACTCTTGCATTTCAACGAAAGAGATCCAAATGAACTTTGAAACATCTTCAGAATGTAACAGTGACAAGGTAAACCACGTGAAAACACTACTGAAATATTCCAACTCTTACATTTCAAGGAAATAAAAATCTAAAAGAACTTTGAAACATCAAGAGAATGTACCAGAGACAAGGTAAACCACGACAAAACACTACTGAAATATTCTAACTCTTACATTTTAACGTAAAAAAAATCCAAAATGAACTTTGAAACATCAAGAGAATGTAACCGTGACAAGGTAAACCACGACAAAACACTATTGAAACATTCCAACTCTTACATTTCAACGAAAGAAATCTAAAATGAACTTTGAAACATCAAGAGAATGTAACAGTGACAAGGTAAACAGTGACGAGATGTAAAAAAAAGTTGATAAAAATACTATGTTAAAAAAAGCTAAAAAAAAATTCAAAAAATGGGGGGAGGGGAGGGGGAGGAGGAGAGGAGGGGAGAGGAGGAGAGGAGGGGAGAGGAGGAGGGGAGGGGAAAGGAGGAGGGGAGGGGAGAGGTAGGAGAGGAGAGGTGGGGAGGGGAAGTGATTGGAGGAAGGGGAGGCTATTTTGGGCCCGAGGGGCCCACTCTAACAGTATAGTTCCTGTATTGTAGAGAGCGAATTGCCAGCACTTTTGCTCTTGGCACTAGACAACTGTCTACACAGTTACTATTGCACTCATGTCGAAATTATTTTTTACAAAGTGTGTAGGCACCCCTTTGCGCGCCTGTTTTACATCCTTGCCGTGTGTTTCCATACAGTTAACTTTGGGACCGGGGAACACCCCATTAGATATTAAATCACTCCCCATCTCTGACTTTAACATTAATAGTTGATTGGGGGCCTGGCCTTTCACCAACACGGGGTAGATGCTCTCATTCCAGTTCGTGAAATCCATCCTTGGGCCAATGCGCACCCCATTTTCCAAATCATTCAATAAATCCCCGGTTTTAACTTTTAACAACAGAAAATCTGTGTCCCCATAGGAAACTTGAACCTCCCCCTCCCTTGGCAGTTGCACCTTACACACATTGTAAAAGAACGACAACATGAGTTTCTTGGAAATTTCAAGTACTGAACTCCCCCTCGCAATATTCTTATTCAGGAAAACATTGATCTTTTTTCTGTGTAGCAGAGTCATATTCGGGTCTATGCTCGTGAATGTTGTAAAGTTGGGGTCGGCGATAATTCGTGCAAATTCTTTGGGGCAAGTTACAACGTAAAAAGGTGATCTGTTTCGCACGCTTTCACACATTTTCCCAAAAGCTGAATTTAAAACAACTTTATACATTTCCTTTTGAACTTTACTTTTTGTCTGTGAGCGTTTACTGAAAAAGGTGTCAATAAACTTTTTCAAGTAGGGCTTCTGATCAAATCGCAGGGCCATTTATAATTGCCACACGGTAAACTATAGTGAGACATCGCCAAGGGGTACAATGATCTCATGTCAGGAAAAATAGCATTGGATTTAACACCATCAACAGAGTTCTGCCCAATTGAATCCATTAATAGGATGCGATCCCCGTGAAAAACATACCCCCCTTATAGAAATTTCAACAAAAAAGGTGCTGATCCACATGAGTGATCAGATCTATTTCCTCCCTACTAATTCTTAAAATTAAGTCCATGATAAGTTGTAGTGTTGAAAAATAATAGTCAATGCCTAGCCCGGATTCTGAATAAATCTGGTCTATATTTTTGGAGACAATGTCCAAAAGAGTTAGTACATAACCGGCCAAGTATATTCTACAATAATCCCAACTATTTTTACAACCTAACCTAACCCATTACCTTTTGGCAAATTCGTAGTCCTAGACAGTGCATTCACTACCTGTAAGCGAATTACAGAAGGCTTGAATTGAAGGAATATTTTGCTCACTTAACCGTGTACTAGACCTGTATTAATCGTACGCATAATTGACTACACAGTTCAGCGAGTCATTCACTTCACTGTCTGGAATTCGTTGTTTGAGCATAGAGAAAATATCGAAATGGTCACTTTTCTGCGCTTGAATTAGTTGACTCAGAGCCTTGGGGAAAATACTATATGAATCTAAAAAACGGATTTTATTCCAGCACTTATGCTCATTATCCACTGCCTGCCATTTGAATTATAAAAGCAATAGCTTCTCAGCAGATTTGGGGATAATAGTATAGGTAAATGAGTTATTTACCCATGGACTATCTGTCCTTCCTCCCTCCCTGTGCATACGTGGCAAAGCCAGTAAAATAAAGTTCAAATCATAATTTGAATTGTGAATGAAAACCGATATAAAAAACTGCTGGCTTACATTCACATTGCACGATTGGTGTCTTGACTTACTTGACTTAAGGCTCCTGCCGAGGGTTCGGCGTAGAGAACGACGAGACTAGGCGCCTCCAGGTTGACCTATCGCTTGCCAGGATCGCAGCTTCTTCAACCGGGATGTGGGCTTGGGTGAGGAATTCATTGGCTTTGTCTTTCCACCTAGTGGGTGGGCGGCCTCCGGGTCGTTTCTATCCGTGTAGGGTGGGGTCGAAGTCAAAAACGACCCGTGCTGGGGCGTCGCGTGGCATTCAAAGGAGGTGGCTGTACCACCAAACAGTGCGCTGGGCGAGCTGCGTCGAAAAAGGAGTTTTAGCCGTACGTGATAGGAGAGTCTGGTTGCTAACAAAGTCAGTCCAGTGAAGTCTTTCGATTCTTCGGAAATGTTTCGTCTGAGCGACATCGACGGCGCTGAGGATAGATTCGGCAGATGGCCATTTCTCCGCTCCATACAGCAAGACAGTACTGACTGACGCATTGTAGATGCGCATTTTGGTAAAGCGGCTTATGTTTGGCTTCCGCCAGATGCTGCTAAGCCTCCCAACAAGTGCTGAAGCGTTGGAAATTCGAGATTTAAGCTCTTTTGTGATCAAGCCATCATTCGACAGAATAGATCCCAGGTAAGTGAAGTCTTCAACCACATCTACTCGGTTGCTTCCGATGTTTACTTCCTTTACAGTAGAACGGGACGGGGGGGGCTCAAGGAGCATAACTTTGGTTTTCTGCCAGTTGATCTTCAGTTCAACTTTCGAGGCTTCTTCTGAAAGCACCTGGAGAGCTTTGGTCATCTTTTCGACGGTGCTCGCAACTAGCGAGCAACTCTGCGCAACTATGTCGTCGGTGAAGTCAGCATCAGAGAGTACCCGGTCTCCAAACTGAAGACCGAACTGAAGGCGATTCGTCGTGCTGGCCATAAAATGGTCTATGATGCAGTTGAAGAACTCGGGAGCGGCAGTGCAACCTTGTCGGACGCCAGTCTTCACCGAGAATGTGAAACTGCGTCTTTTATTGACTTACACACAGCTCTCCGTATCGTCATACAGCTTTTCAAAAAGTGAGCAATATTTATTGGGTAGACCCGTAGTTCTTAGTATCAGCCAAAGTGAACGGCGATCAACAGAATCGAAGGCAGCCTTAAAGTCCATGAACGCGATGTACACTTTTTGGTGGAACTCTCGCGTCTTCTCGATCAACTGGCGCATAGTAAACATTTGCTCCGTCGTCGACCTGCCGGGCATGAATCCGGCTTGCTGGACTCTTCTCTTTCTATGCAAAAAGGTGGAACACATGTCCAGGAGTGACATGGCGAAGAGTTTACCAGGAACGGAGAGAAGGGTGATCCCACAATAGTTGGAGCAGATTTGACGGCTGCCCTTACGTTTCCAGAGCGACAATATGATGCCAGAATGCCAGTCATTCGGTATGCTTTCCGTCATCCATACAGCTGAGAAGATTCACCACAGAAGCTGAGAAGCTGAGAAGAAGCCACACCACAAAAATTACTATCCCCTGAAGATATTTCCTGCCACAAGTGATAATGGTCCCTGACTTTCCCCGTCCCTCCCCTAGTCTTTTTCCCCCTAGCCCCTTTCCCGTTTGAGAAATACCCACTATCTAATGATACTATCAGCAGAGGATGGCCAGGCGATCCTCTGCTGATAGTATCATTGGATAGTGTGTGTTTCTCAAACGGGAAATAGCCCCATTTGCAGTAACAATTAATTAAGTCAATGCTTTGATCATGAAATCACTCTCATCCAACGTCTCGACTATTTCAAGAAATTGAATAGTGTAAATTATATCTCGTTGGGGCATGGACAAAAGAAACTGCGATAGTTGGATGTTATTCTATACGATTTGGAAATTGTGAATCATTCACATCCATAAACTTGGCTTCACAGTCGAAACTTATTTTATCGCTTTGCATAAGCGTATTCTGGAAATTTTTAAATCGTAAAATTGCTCGGTCACTTGAAACTGTTTCAACTGATTGGTAGCCGTGTCTTTTGTAATGTTTCATGTGATTTTGTAACTTTAATTCACTATGAAATCTAGACAGGCACATTGGGCAATAATAACATGCCCCCATCATCTTTACCCCCTCCCAGAACTCTACTAATATCCTTAATGGGATTGAAATGGCCAATTGGGTTCACTAGGCGGTGTGTACAACAACCAAACCCAGTGTTTTACCGATTCAATAGATGGTGCTCTTACAGGGAATATCACACCCTTTTTATGAGAACGCACACCCTCTTCAAATTCCGTTTCGTACTTTAGCACAGTAACGCCGATATTTAAATGGGCGTTGGCCCGTTCAAAAATATCTATCGCCCTGAGTGCTGCAGGAAATTTGTCTGCTAGACAAGAGAAATCTACTGGGGGAAAATCAGACCCTTCTTTCCGATGCACGGCCCAGTTGTCCAAATTTCTCACTTTAGCATCACCTTTCAGAGGTTTGAAGGTTAAAAAGCCGATATGAGAAAAGCGTACATAAAACATTTTTGGCCTGTTTTAAAACAGATTCGTTGGACACCCTTGCATCCTTCTAAATCGGAACTATATTTTAAAACTATAGCCCTCTCCTCATGTCCCCCTCTTAAAATAAAATCTTTTTTAAATTTACATATATTTACACTTAAATTTTCAACAAATAAAACTACGGAACCCCTCCCTTCTCATTATGATTTTCCAAATGAGTGACAACATTGTCGACCCATTGCATAAATACACTCTCGTTATTTTCCAAATGAGGATACACCACCAGCATTTCGGTGTGTACATAGTGGTCATACACCTCTCCATGACCCTCATTAAAAAAAATATTTTTAAAACAATTGAGGCTTTAATTCTGTCCCGACCCCCCACAGCTAAATCCGGTTTTCTAAAAGTGCACAAATTTTCTTTACATATTCATGAATAATATAAATGGGTGTATTAAATGGATCGCCAAATTTTGCAGTGAAAACGTCTATTGTATTCAGAATTGAATTTGTTTGCTGAAATTCCGGTAGCGACGAGAATTGTGTATCATTACCCCCTCCACGGTTATATCATCATCATCCAAACCCTCCCCCCTTGTATATCATCATCACTACCTAAACCCTCTCCACCTTGTATATCATCACTAACTAGACCCTCTCCCCTCCCTTGTATGTCACTACCTAAACCGCCTCCCAACTTTGTTCCACAATAGGGCTGGTGTGTGTACTAAAATCCCCCAGTTTGCTTAACATAGCCTCTTTGTTAGGGCTATGTAAATCCATCCAAGCCATTTCATTTTCATGATCGATTAAATTTGATTGAACAGGGACAATAGTCATTAAATCTGAGGGGGAAGGATTCTCATTTAACCCACGAGTAAAATTATCTAAAATGTGAATAGTATTCGGGCTTAACCAAGGTAAATAACCCTCTGAAGTAACAGCACTGCCTTGTTCAACTGTACTAGCGTCACCATCTAAATAATTACTATTAACATTGAAATAATGTCCCAATAAACTATCTGTCCACTCCGAGTCATAGATATTAATGTTAGCAGGTATATCATCTAAATTAATACTACCTTCATAACACTCCCACCCTTGAATATCACGAAACTTCATTGGCGCTTCAATTTGGGTCATTTCATCAATGTGACTTGTGTCTTCAGATGGGGGAGATGGTAGTGCGTATGGTACCAATGTAACCTATTAAGAAACAGCTACTTAATTTCAACGTGTATAAAACACCCTATTTTTTTAAGAAAGTCGAAAATAGGATTAATAGCGACTATATTTTCTAATCGTTTGAAACATGTGCTTAAAAAATACACACTTAGTAGTAGTAGTAGTAGTTGTAGCAGAATCAGTAGTAATGCCGCTACCTGTGTGCGCATAGTGCCATTTGGCTAGTTTTTCAGCTTTGTAATCGCGTATATTTCAAAAACGGACATGAGGTACTTATTTCTATACCTATAACAATAGTGAAACTACTTTTTCAGTTTAAAAATTGAATTTTAATACACATAAATTTGTAATATTCATTATACTTTCTTAGTTCTCTTAGCGGGACTTTTACTACTGCGCTGGTCATACCAAAATAATGAATATCCCACCATAGTTTCATCTTAACCATGCAACGTGCTTAATAGCAGCACTATTTAGCATTATAATAGCCATAAATGTGCTATAAAGGCAGCTAATGCGCCACTTACACACACACGCACACAATAAAATAGTGAAGATCATAACATGTAACATAGTTAATAGCAGCACAGTTTAACATATAATAGTCTTAAACTTGCAATGCTCATAGTTTTCTTAGCGAATTATCTAGTAGAAAGAAAAATAATAAAAGCAGCTTTGCGCTGTCTATAATGAAAATGACATTCTAGTTTCATCTTAATTTACTGAAAATGGAAAACAAATATCATATGAAAATATTTATCATAAGCACCACCATTTACCATCTCACAATTCATAGGATTTACTGTAGAAAATTTGACTGGAATAAAAAAAAATCTTTTTTCTGAGAAACCTTTCCTATTTCCCATCTCACAATTCATAGGATTTACTGTAGAAAATATGACGGGAATAAGCAGTATCTTTTTCAGCGAAACCTCTGCTATTCTAATTCATAAGGATTTTGCAAAGCCCCCTCCCAGAAAGTTCCCATTTCTCTTAAATATTTCCTTATGACATCCTCCCATCCCAACCGGGGACGATCTTTTTTTCGTTTGACCCTAGACGGTTGGATGACAAGGACAATCTTTGGCAATCTGACATCCTTCATCCACAGAACGTACACTAGCCATCTCCACCTTTCCCTCATTATGGTCCTAGAAAGCGGTTTTGAAACCTATTTTTGTAAAGCCTTCTATTTGAGTATTTAAATAAATAAAATTGAAAAAGTAAAATTCTTTTTTATGTAATAAATAAAATTTAAATAGTGTAAGTTTTATTTTTATTTCGATGCTGTAATAACTAGAAAAGAGAATATTTGTAATATAATTTGCTTTCAGTGAAGATTCAATGATACCGTAGGCTTAACACTTTTTCCAATTACGGAAGGTGGTGAATTTGTCGTGAAAGTTTTTGGGAAGAAAACAAGATTAAATAAATATTTGATATATAATGATATCAGCTGCTGAAAAACACAAACTTTCAAAATTTTATTTTACTGTAATGTAATTTTTCTTTTCAATGGTATAATAAGTATGTAAGAAAAATATTTGTAATGTAATTAATTCTCAGTAAAGCGCCAATTGCGCACTAGGTTTTGGATTTTTACAGAGAGGGGAGGAGACAGTACCCTTAATTTTATGTGTGGAATATTTTTTTCAAACTTGATTCACATATTTAATTAAAGCATTATTCGTTTTAAGATTCACATATGTACGCTTCTCCTCCGTCCCAATCTATTCAAAGCCTCACCCTTTACCCCCTACCAGAAAGCTCCCCTTTCTCTTAAATATTGCCTTATGAATCCTCCCATTCCAACTGGGGACAACCTGTTTTTTGTTTGACTCTAGACGGTTGGCCGACAAGGATAATCTTTGGAAATCTGACATCCTTTGTCTGCAGAACGTACCCTAGCCATCTCAACCTTTCTCTCATTATGGTTCTAGAAAGTGGTATTTTGAACCCCAATTTTTATAAAACCTACTGTTTGAGATACTGACAGTCCGTTAGGAGCTCAAAACAATCCGTTGGCAGTTTCCTGAGAAATATCTCGCAAATCTTTATCCATTTTTTTTTAACGTACGCGCTTCAAAACCTTACTTGACCACTATCATCAATGTAGCTTCCAATATTAGAATCTTGGTTCGCACACTTATCTTCCTATCCTTTCAGACCTTTTTTTTCAACTGTGAAGAAAAACTCACTGGACCTTGGCTATTCTACTTCTAAGTTCTTCACTGCACCTACCGTCTTTACTAATAACGCAACTCAGATAAGTGAAGCTTTCCGAGGCCTATCAAAATGAATTATATAAATGGTGATAGAACGCAACTCTGCTTAGCCCAAAATTCGTACTTATTCATTATTCTGAAAACAACTTAGTTGGTTCAATTTATAGATATGGAGTTGAAACAATTGAGACGCTTGGGAGATAGATAGCATATATATCCTCCTGACTACCGGCATAGATATAGGTATTGAAGACGCGTGATTTTTACACCACATGTGTTAAAAAAATCGCTGATTTCAAAAATGAACTTAAAAATTTTTTCACTCCCCTCCCCTCTCCAAAATCTGTTGTCCACCCCCGTGGACATCGGTTCCCAACGGAGTAAATCAGAGAGATAAGTCGACTATATAACACTTTTATTTTCATCGAGAAAAAGAAACAGGAAATTTATTTTCCATGGTTGTTTACTGGTGAAAAAAGTAAAGCAGTTTCTGTCACCAACAAGACATAGAAACACTTTGCATTCAGCACACAACTACCTTGTCTTCATTGAGCAACCAGGAAGGCGGCACCTTTTCGCGTCCTTTAGGTCGTGGTATTCGGGTAAGTGAATGGCCCCTCTAACTCTCTCAGGCGGCAATGGTCGGCGCTTTTTGAAATCACCAGCCGACGCTACTTCACAATCGTCATTTTCCTCGACATACTGCTCCGGTTTCGGCCGACAGAGAAGGTGCTCTGCAACGTGAAAACGATATAAGATGAGCTTGTTCAAGCTTGGCCTGCTATTTTCTTCATGAGCCTGCATCTCGACGAAAGCATTTGAGCATGCAGCATCAATAAAATGATGAAGTAATCTTGCGGTCCATTTACTAGTTATGGAAGTGAATCGGTAATAACTGATCATACAGTCAGCCATGTGCGCTTCGCCGATGTACCTATTGTAGTCGGCTACAGACCTTGGGCACGAGATTGTGATCTGCTGCCCCTGACTTTTGTCCCATCTTTCCGCTGTTGTCTCTTCTTCTACTGCCCTGCAATTCGAGCCTAGTGTCACAATTCTTGTATCAAACCATTCCGTGATGGCTAGCTTGCGATCTTCTCGCACAAACGCAACGCTCGACCCTCTCCCGTTCTTCTTCATTTCTTTCTCTGGCTTCAGAGGTATGGTCTCTTGCAGATCTTTTTCGCATGACTGTGCCAGTTGTATTTATCTGCATTTCGCACAGAAGGTCGAGTAGTTTTGTTGAGTTGAAAAATCGATCAAAGTAGGGGCTAGATCCGGGTGGGAGAGTTTGAGATAGCCTGAGTACGATTCCAGCTGCAAGGCCATGGCATCGCATATTTTCAGGAAGCGTAGTAGCACCCTGATAAATCTCGAAGTCAAGTATGAGGCCTTTCGGATTAGCCAAGACAAAGTTTTTGAGGCCGACGGGATTTGGCTTATTGGGTACATACTGCCTCAACGACGTTTTGCCATAAAATGGGATCATCTGCTCATCAATTGAACAATTTTTGTCCCTCGGGAAAGAAAGGCAAACGGTACGGAAAAGGTCGATAATTGACTGAACTCTCCACAACTGATTGTTCTTCTTAATGTCGTCGGAAATTTCTTCATCTACAACAAATTTCAGATTGCTTCTTAGAGTGAAGAAACGGTTTTTCCCAATATTTTCTGCTATCTGGTTTACACGGTACTGCGCCTTCCAGTACATTTCGATTTGAGGATATTTGAGATTGCCAATTAATATTAAAGCTCCCAAAAATGTCTTAAGTTCGTCAGCAGTGACATTCAAGTTCTTGTGGAATTTTTTTTTATAGGTGTAGTTTGTGGCATGTGCCGTCTCATCGAAAAAAGACTGGGGGAAGTACTGTGTGAAAAACTCTTCCGGTTTCCAATCAGAATGATCAGTAAAGATAACTTCATCTCTTACTGGACCCAAGTGAATCTCAAATCTCATGCTTTCCCTCCATTTCATCAATTTTGGTCGTTTCATAGGTCACTGTGATATTCGAGCCCGCTCGGCTAGAGGTATGTCATCTTCAAAATCAGACTCCAGTTCAGATACTTCCTCGTCGATGATACTTTCGTCGCCTGGAAGGAAGGCGCTGTTCGGATCTTCATCTTCACTTGTATCTTCAAGTTCTATATCGTGGGGCTCAAAGAGGTCATCATCACTTTCATCTGCAGAAAGGTCCTCAAAATCACTAGCGTCGATGATTGCCAGGGCATCAGACACGGTAACTACAAGAGAAAACATGGTTTTCAACTTTTGAAGGTGACCATAAGTGAAGGTTAAGAAAAGACATTAAAATAGGAAGTTCTTCTGTTCTGAGAGATAAGAGATAAGAGATATTTATTTAAAAAAAATCGCTATCACAAGCCCACAAAGGGCCGAATTCGGAGTTTGGAGTCAACAACAAATAAATGGTTACCCTGCAAATGCAAAGAACAACAACGAAATAGAGAAAACCATAATGAACATCATTTAAAAGTCAATAATTAAAACTTTAAAAAGTCAATTAAAAAATTAAAAAAAAAAACAAAAATTGGTCTAAACTTACTTAGAGCGAGACATAAATGCATTAAAAACTGGTCAAACTAAACTTAGCACAAAAAATCAATGCATTTAAATTAAAAGGGATACTAAGAAAGTGTCAGCAATTAAACTACAGTAAATCAATAAAAGAGTTAAAGACAATAAAAGCTGGTCAAGAAAGGGGGGCGAGCAAAAGAGCGCAAGAACCTGGGCAGTACCATCAGCTAATAAACAACAAAAGAGGGCAAAAAAGAAACTATTGAGGCATTTTATTCATTTTCTCTGTAATGAAGGGGATAAAAGTTCTTTCGCATCTGGAATTAACGCAGCGAATGGGGGACAAAGCAGGGATGGGCTCAGAAACAGCTCGAGGCGGCTGTATTCTGGATGGGGAGTGACGTTTGGGGAAAATACTTGCCGTCCGAGGGTTTGTTATGGCATTTTTTGCAAAACGGAGGCACAACGAAACCCTCCTTTGCTCCAGGGTTTTCAGACTAGCTTTTTTTAGGAGCAGAGAGTAAGGCACCTTGCCTTCTTTGAAAATTATTCGCAAGGCCCTTTTTTGAATTGATTCGATTTTTTCCGATTCTTCGCGACTCTTATCTTTCTTCCGATTCTTTGCGACTTCCGATTCTTCCGATTCTGTCGACTCTTATCTTTCTAACTTCAAAATGCTTGATTGAGAACCGATGTCCACGGGGGTGGAAATTGAACTATAGTCCCAAACTAGTAGATGTTGTAATGGATATAGGTGAAAAAATCTCTCCCAAAAAGAAGTTTTAACCCTTCTAAGGAAGCTTATTTTTTCCAGGCTCCACCTTTCATTCCAAGACCAATTAGGAATTTTCTTACCTCTTGTCCTCCTGCTCTTCTTCGATTTTGAACTTTCCTCCATTTCTTTAGTGCAAAAACCACTCTTCCACTACCAATAACAAGCTGAAAAAAATCACAGATGGCAAGCCAGGTACGCTGGTTCCAACTGTAGTGCGTAGATGACGTTCCAACCAATAACTATCGCGCTAAAAAAAATTAACTGTATGTCCACCCAGAGGGACAAGGGTAGTCAGGAGGATATATAATTTCTGCTGTATATTTGCACGTTAAAGGGGGTTGTGGGTTAAGTTCAACAATCAATTCTATTCCCGCCCCCTCCCTTTCCTACAGAAAATAAATTGTATGTATTAGTAACTAGTCACATATTCTCAAACCTTTCTTGATCTGTTTTTTTCCCAGGGTTTCAAATTTTTATTTTATAACTAAGATTTGCAACTAATTTTAAAGCTTTAAAAGTTGTTTACAAATGAATAGTTTTCTTCACATACACTATATGCTTCCATCGTGCTATTAATACCCGAACGGGTTGGATTAGCAACCTTGCCTAAAGTGTATTTCGTAAAAGGTATGCTTTGCCAAATTGACCTCGTTTGAACATTTTATTCTGTCTGTTGAAGGAAAAACATGAAATTAAGTCTAAATAAACTATATTATAAAAAGCGAAACTATATAAAAAATAAAAGTAAATCTTTTTTTAACGAGGAATATGAGAAATGATTTGTATCTCAATCAGGGACATTTTTTTAGATAACTCACTCATAAGATAAGTAAGTATATTTAGATAGATAATGGAACTACTATAATTATATTTTATTTATATATGATTACCCCCCTCCACATCCCTGTCAATCAACAAAGGGTTAGCGTCCCTGAAATATGAGTGGCTACTTAACTTTCGGTAAATTAAATGTAAATAATAGTACCAGTATGATCATTTTTATTTTATATATAATCAAAACTTTGCCTCCCTCTCAATCAATAATTGATTACTGGCCTCCTACCCCTCTGAATTGGGTGATAGTGAATCTAAATTTAATAATATTATGACTAGCTTAGGCAAAGAGAGTCACTGGTGACTGGTAAACGTCTTTGAGCATAATATAGTCTTTGTGCGGGGGGGGGGGGTAACCTGACTGTTTAGGTCATGGAAAGTTGTAAATAGCAACATTCTAAATAACGATATTTGACAAGGGAAGGAGGGGGGGGGGTGTTTTGTCCTGGGACATGTTTTGTAATCTTAAAGTCTATACCTATTGATTATAATAACTAAGTAATTTGTAAATGTGTTTCCATAAAACATATGTGTGATAAAAGTTATCTTTCCGACCCTATTAATTAACATAATGCAAAAAATAAAACATTACTCACCTCTTTTTTAGAATCGCAACACTTTCCTTTTCTCAGACATTTTATTTACTTAGTTTATTAAATCTACACTATTCAAAGTGATTCTGCCAATAGCTCTCACTTTATACAGAGTATTTTAAAAGGCTATGGGGTTTTTCTCCTATTTGACCTCCAATTCTAAAATCAATAATAACAATAAGGGTTGTCCCCAAGTCATGTTGACAAATCAGTTAAGTAATTATATTTTTCCCCAAGGTCTTCCCATGTTGAGAAACTAGTTAGGTTTTCCCAAAATCTTAAACTGTCCACAAACATGTTATATAACTACTGTTTTTCCCAAGGTCTCCCCTCTAAATACATTTCTGGGTTTTCCCCCCTGATCAAGAACTTGAGACTCAGGGACTATGTACTCTCTACCAAAGGCATATAGCGGCAAGGTAAATATAACCTCGCTCCCTACTAATATTGGGGATCTGGTACCTTAATGATAATCTAGCCCTTTTTTATTTAATTAGAGGAGGATGATGTTTCTTGGAGTGAATATGAACAGAAGACATGGGAGCCTTGACAATGACCTTATCATGGAAATAGTTTGTGTTACTTCTAACAGAAAACTTGGTAGCGTTAAGAGAAAATTGTTACTTCTAAGAGAAATTTGTTATCTTTGAGGATAACTTGTTGGTATTAGATTTTGTTTACTATTAACAAAAAGCTGTTACCTCCATGAGAAATTTGATCGTATTAAATAAAAATTTGTTAGTATTAAGGAAAAAAGTTGTTACTTCAAAGAGAAAATTTACTAGTGTTAAGAAAAAATTGTCACCTCTAACAGAAAACTTGGTAGCAATAACAGAAAATTGTTACTTCTAAGAGGAATTTCTTATCTTTGACGGAAAACTAGGTGGTATTAGAAAAAATTTGTTACTATTAATAAAAAGTGGTTACCACCATGAGAAATTGGATCATATTAAGTTAAAATTTATTCGTATTAAGGAAAAAAGTTGTTACTTCGAAGAGAAAATTTGTTAGTGTTGAGAAAAAGTTGCTAGTTCTAACAGAAAACTTGTCAGCATAGCCAGAAAATTGTTACTTCTAAGAGAAATTTGTTAAACTTGCTGCTATTACAAAAAAAACTGTTACTATTAAGAAAAGCTGTTACCCCCATGAGCTGCTTTTCAGCAGCTGATATCATTATATATCAAATATTTAGTTTAATCTTATTTTCTTCCCAAAACCATTCACAGCAAATTTAGTTTTACTATAAGCAAGAAAATAGTAAATGTCTCCTTCCGTAATTGTAAAAATGTAAAGCCTACCGCGTCATTGGCGAATTATATTACAAATATTCTCTTTTCCAGTTATTACAGCATTGAAATGAAAATAAAAATTACACTATTCAAATTTTGTTTATTACAAAAAAAGAATTTTACTTTTTCAATTTTATCTATTTAAATATAAATAAACTTTTAGCCTCCTTATAGCATATTAAATGTGTTCAATAGGTTGTAGCAATTAGATGTTTTTCCTTGTTCTATAAAATATTGCATTCATATCCCTACTGAAATAGTGATTTTAGCTTATTTTGGCACTGCAGGCGTGGGCGGTTCTAACAGATGACAAGCTGAACATGATTCATCTTCCATAATTTTCTTACTTCTGTTCTGAATTTTTCCATTTTTTTCTGTTTCATAGAAGTAAAACAAAATTCTCTCAAATTCTAAATTTTTCAATAGTAGAGAAAAAAAGGGTTCTCTCCAATTCTTAATTTTTCCACAGAAGAGGAAAAATCTCAACTTCTGTTCTGAATTGAATAAATGTAAATATAAAATAAAAATTTGTCATTTCTTCCATAGTTTTCTTACTTCTGTTCTGAATTTTTCCCTTTTTTTTGTATCATAGAAGTATTTCTCTTAAATTCTAAATTTTTCCATAGTAGAGAAAAAAAAGGGTTCTCTCCAATTTTTAATTTTTCCACAGAAGAGGAAGAATCTCGACTTCTATTCTGAATCGTTCCTTAGGTTATATTTTATCTACACGTCGAAACTGTTACCTGTGTAAAAATAATTGTAAATATTAAATGAAAATTTGTCCTTTCTTCCATAATTTTCTTACTTCTGTTCTGAATTTTTATATTTTTTTTGTTTCATAGAAGGAAAACAAAATTCTCTTAAATTCTAAATTTTTCCATAGTAGAGAAAAAAATGGTTCTCTCCA
Organism: Artemia sp. Qi Xiang Cuo; assembly: GCF_049724085.1. Taxonomy (NCBI): domain Eukaryota; kingdom Metazoa; phylum Arthropoda; class Branchiopoda; order Anostraca; family Artemiidae; genus Artemia; species Artemia sp. Qi Xiang Cuo. Next base: position 36,434,942 of record NC_142805.1, read on the forward strand.
ATTCTTAATTTTTCCACAGAAGAGGAAAAATCTCAACTTCTATTCTTAATCGCTCCTTAGGTTATATTTTATCTACACGTCTGAACTGTTACCTGTGTAAAAACAATATAGTAATAGACAATGAAATTGCAAACAAAATAAAAATGTTCTAATCTTTCAATGTCATATTCTCATTGTTCTTGACAGCAAATACATAAAAATTTTTATTACACAACTGCTGCCATCTATTCTATTATACTTATAGATGGCTGCATAATTGACTGTTCTCCCATCTATTCTGCTTCATTTATAGATGACAGCAAATATGATTTTTTTTAGATAGGTCACTATGTTAACGGATTTTAAGTTAGGTTCGTTTGGGTTCAGTAAGAGTGTGCACAGTCTCACTGAACCCAAACGTAAAAGTATTTTTAAAAGTAAGGCTATCGGGTGGTGGTGGCCAATCATAGGGTCTAATTTTTATATCATATTTGCAATCTTTTCTCGGGATAATATTTGTATTTTTTAGAATACAGTCGACGAGATCCCCTTCATACGCGCTCTCGAATTTACAGTAGGGGAGGATTTTGTCCAAAAATCACTTGTTCTATTCATATCAATGTAGAGAGGGTCGGAGACAGTGGCCATGAATGTCACATAGAAATCTTTGGGCATTGTTAAGGTTTTCAACTGCAACCCAAGAATCAAAATCAGAATTGTATCCTAGGCAACGAACAAGCAACTGTCTCTTGCCCCTGCAAGTACAGCTCTTTAATATCTTTTCAATTTGATAAATTTAACTACTGTTTCTAACTCTTTGTAGTTCATATTCATAAAAACCGCGAGGATCTCATCTTCTTTGGTGTCTCGCAGCCGTTATGTCCTGGGCTTAGTGTCTAGTATTTTGGACACTTTAAAAAGTTCAGTGCTCCATAAATAATTCCCCTTTTCAAAAATATTGGTGGTTCTATTAATTCGAACAATATCACCAACATTGAATTTTTTCTTCACATTTTTTGTTATTGTTTTTTCACTGGAATATTGCTTTAGAAAAGTATCAAATGTATTTTCACTGCAATGAACTTCCTGAGGGCTAACACCGGACAGCGATTGATGTGGTCGTTGGATATATATTTGCATGATTTTACCTAAATCATGAATAAAAGCAGCAGTATTTTTCAGCGTGCAATATCTCAAATTTAATAGACCAATCGTTCTTATCAATCGTTCAGACAATGCTCTCTTTGATCGCAATGGAATGGCATATGTATAGCGACTAAAGACACTGATTGCCACTAGAATATATTTGTAGGTTTTATTCTGACGTCGTTGTATCACTTCACGAGTTAAAAGATCTATTTGCATTATATGCAGTGGGGAAAAGGCCTTAGTTTGTCGATACTGTTTGCCGCGAAACCTGCAATTCCAATGCGGTATGTAACTTGGTTCATATTCTTGATACTCTATTGCATTTTTTAGTATGCTGTCATCTACTTCAGAGATAAATTCAAAGAGCGTTGTGGGGGAGCTTAGACTTCCCACTTCACTAATATTTTCATAGACATGTTTTAAAACTTCATCCATTTTGAACGCAAACACGTAGTGTAATGTCCACTGCCCTTTTGTACACTGGAGGGTGGTGCTTGTGACGGTGAATTGATATCAATACGTCTTTGCTTTTGTCTAACCGTCATCATTGGTGTTATAAAATCATTGCTGCTGCTGCTGCTGCTGCTGCTGCTGCTCCTGCTGCTGCTGCTGCTGCTGCTAGGAGTGCTAGTATTTTCTAAGATTTATTTAAAATTTTCTTCTTCTTTTTTTTAAATGGTGGTGGTTTTGTTAGAGGACTGGCACCTCTACTATATTCTCTTAATTTCTTTAGAATTTGCTTATTGCCAATAAGACTTTTGGGGAAGTTTGATGCATTTAGAAAGGTGTATAGATTATTGTCAAATGATAAAAGTCCATTACGATTTGTAACCATATCACTTGTTAAATCAAGTAGATTATAACTTTTTCCCTGAATTATAATTCGTTTCCCAGTGCTATCGACTTGAACTTGATAATCGTCATCACCACTACCACTTTCCAACATGGGATGTGTTAATACTCTTTTACTTTGCTCTCGATAGGTCACTGGAAATAGGTTTCCAATTGATGTTACTACGGAATTCATTTCCTTCTCCTTTGTGTGTGCTAAAGCTGCTGCAGAATCTTGAGGAGATGTTTCCTGTGTGGGGGGGGGATCTGTGACGGTAACGGCGGGTCTCTCACGAAAAGGTCTATGTTTGTCAACACGACGCAGCATCTTGAAGTAAAACTAGGTTTTCTATCATCGGCAATATTTTCATCATTAATGAATTTGCTTGGATTGTCTTCAAAGTTTTCAACTGCTGAAAGGACAAGTTCTATTGGAGTCAATTTAAAGGGTTTAGTTTCAATTTATAGGGTTGAGAAAACTGTTAACAAGTCCTGCGATTACTGGTAGTAAAAGTGTAAAAAAGCTACCGCCCGCTTGAAGGAGACGTTTTCTTTTAAAATTTTTTCCTTTGTTTTTGCAAACCAAGGCACGTAGAGTGGAACGATGCTGCTTTGTCTGTTGTCTAACAGCTTCTGGTAAGTGTACTTTGCCCTCAGTTAAATTTAAACAAAGTTCAGATATTAGATTATTAAATTCTTTGTCAACACCATGTTTGAGTATGGCCTTCCTGAGTGGGGGTTTTGAAGTGCATAGAACAGAAAATCATGTTGACAAATCAGTTAAGTAATTAGATTTTTCCCCAAGGTCTTCCCATGTTGAGAAACTAGTTAGGTTTTCCCAAAATCTTAAACTGTCCACAAACATGTTATATAACTACTGTTTTTCCCAAGGTCTCCCCTCTAAATACATTTCTGGGTTTTCCCCCGTGATCTTGAACTTGAGACTCAGGGACTATGTACTCTCTACCAAAGGCATATAGCGGCAAGGTAAATATAACCTCGCTCCCTTTTAATATTGGGGATCTGGTACCTTAATGATAATCCAGCCCTTTTTTATTTAATTAGAGGAGGATGATGTTTCTTGGAGTGAATATGAACAGAAGACATGGGAGCCTTGACAATGACCTTATCATGGAAATAGTTTGTGTTACTTCTAACAGAAAACTTGGTAGCGTTAAGAGAAAATTGTTACTTCTAAGAGAAATTTGTTATCTTTGAGGATAACTTGTTGGTATTAGATTTTGTTTACTATTAACAAAAAGCTGTTACCTCCATGAGAAATCTGGCCGTTTTAAGTAAAAATTGGTTATCATTAAGGAAAAAAGTTGTTACTTCAAGGAGAAAATTTACTAGTTTTAAGAAAAAATTGTCACCTCTAACAGAAAACTTGGTAGCATTAACAGAAAATTGTTACTTCTAAGAGGAATTTCTTATCTTTGACGGAAAACTAGGTGGTATTAGAAAAAAATTTGTTACTATTAATAAAAAGTGGTTACCACCACGAGAAATTGGATCATATTAAGTTAAAATTTATTTGTATTAAGGAAAAAAGTTGGTACTTCGAAGAGAAAATTGTTTAGTGTTGAGAAAAAGTTGCTAGTTCTAACAGAAAACTTGTCAGCATAGCCAGAAAATTGTTACTTCTAAGAGAAATTTGTTAAACTTGCTGCTATTTCAAAGAAACTGTTACTATTAAGAAAAAGTTATTACCACAATGAGAAATTTTATAGTATTAAGTAAAACTTTGTTAGTATCGCGAAAAAAGTTGTTATTTTGAAGTGAAAAGTTGCTAGTGTTAAGAAAAAGTTGCTATTTCTAACAGAAAACTCGGTAGCAATAACAGAAAATTGTTACTTCTAAGACAAATTTGTTATCCTTGATGGAAAACTTGTTACTATTAGAAAAACTTTGTACTATTAAGGAAAAAAGTTTTTACGTCGAAGAGAAATTTTTTTAGTGTCAAGAAAAAACTTACTTTTTCTAACAAGAGTCTTGTTAACAAAGCCAGAAAATTGTAAAATTGTTACTTCTAAGACAAATTTGTTATCTTTCATGGAAAACTTGCTGGTATTAGAAAAAAGTTGTTACTATTAAGAAAAAACCTATTAACTCATGAGAAATTTGATAATATTAAGAAAAGGTTTGTTAGTATTAAAGAAAAAGTTGTTACTTCTAAGAGAAAATCTGTTAGTGTTAAGATAAACTTGCTACTTCTAACAGAAACCTTATTAGCATTAAGAGAAAATTATTACTTCTAAGAGACATTTTTATCTTTGGTGGAAAACTTGCTGCTATTAGAAGAATTTTTGTTACTATTAAGAAAAAACCTGTTACCTCCATGAGAAATTTCAAAATATTAAGTAAAACTTTTCAGTATTAAAGAAAAACTTGTTACTTCGAAGAGAAAATTTGCTAGTGTTAAGAGGAACTTGTTACTTCTTACAGAAAACTTGGTAGTATTAAAAGAAGATTGTTACTTCTAGCAGACATTTGTTATCTTTGACTAAAAACTTGCTGCTATTCTCGCTTGGAACACTAACAGGGGCAACACTGAGAAGACAAACCATGACATAACTCTGCAAAAATAAGCAAAGTCACATGTTTCAAAGGGAAAAAAACTTCTAAATTGCACTTTGAAGACATCAATTGAGGTCACACAGGCAAGATAAGGTACAACACTACAAAAACATCTTGATTCGTAGGTTTCATACGAGAAACTTCCAAAATACACTCTGAAACATCAATTGAGGTAACACTGACAGAATAAACCACGATACAACAGTATACAAACATTCTGAGTCATACGGTTCAAACGATAAACTCCAAGATGCGCTTCGAAACATCAATTGAAGTAACACTGATAAGTCAAACCCGACACAACACTAGAATAATATCTTGAGTGATACGTTTCAAACGAACAAATTCAAAAATATCTTGAATCATTTGTTTCAAATGAGAAAACCTTCCAAAATGCAATTTGAAACATCAAGAGAGGTAACAGTGCCATGATAAACCATGAAACAACACTATAAAAACATCTTGAGTCACACGTTTCCTATGAAAAAAGATGCATTTTGAAACATCAAGAGAGGTAACACTGATAAGATGTAGCACGACACAAAATTATAAATAAATCATGAGTCATACGATTCGAACGAGAAAGCTTCCAAATGCACTTTGAAGCATCAACGGAGGTAACAGTGATACGAAAAACCACGACACAAAACTATAAAAATAACCTACGTCTAATAAAGTCATACGTCTCACTCAAGGCTAAAAACCCCAGGAAAATAGTGAGCAATATGTAAAAATAATAAAATATTGAAAATAATATCTTAAATTTCTCAAACGTCAGGCCATAAGCCCTAAAAAATTTTTAATATATGAAATAAATGTTAAAATATTGAAGATAATTGCTTAAATCCTTAAAAGCTTGTATATCCAGCGTCAAAGTTTCCCCGCAGTGCGCCGGACGCGTAATGCCATGGTGCCAGGATGTTTTTTGTAGAGCATCATGAATGAGATGGCTTGCGAAAAACAAGAATCAATGGGTTGAAGCATAATTTTTAACAAGACATGTCCGAAAAGAAGTCTTAGGAATGATGAATGGGGTCTCAGAGTATGCCACAGAGCAGTAATAGTGTGGCATTTTGACGTTAAATGCTTGGAGTAACACGTTCTAGCTTAAATGCTTGGAGTCAAGTTCCCAATGTTCAAAATTAAAAACAGTGTTTAATTTAGATGGATGAGCTTATATTCGGTGGGAAAAGTTGAAAATGTCCTAGAGGGGAGATAATTGGGTTATCCTACGTGGATGCCGAAGGGGCAGGCACGTAAGCTGTGATGGTGTGCAGTGCCCTATGGAGCTTCATGAATGGCTTAGCTTGCAAAAACTTGAATCACCGATTGAAGCATAATTTTTAACAAGAAATGTCTGAAAAATGTCTTAGGAATGATGAATAGGTTTTCAAAGGGTGCCAAAGAGAAGTAATATTGTGGTATTGTGGCGTGAACTGCTTGGAGTAACACGTTCTAGCAATGAAATGTCGAATTCCCGCTGTTCAAAAATGAAAAGTGTTTAATTTAGATTCATGAGTTTCTTTTCGGTGATAAAGTTGAAAGTGTCCTAGAGGGTGGGAGTGAGTGGGTGATCGCCCGTGGATGCCGGAGGGGCATGCGCGTAAAGCTGTGATGGTGTGGAGTCCTTTGTGGAGCATCAAGAATGGCTTGGCTTGCAAAAACTTGAAACACCAGATTGAAGCATAATTCTTAACAAGAAATGTCTGAAAACGCCTTAGGAATGTTGACGTGATGTCAGAGGGTGCCACAGAGCAATAGTAGTGGGATAGTTTGGCGTGAATTGGTTGGAGTATCACGCTCTAGCAAAAAAATGGTGACTTCTCTCTGTTCAAAAATATATTGTTTAATTAGATTCACCAGCCTATTTTCAGAGTGAAACGGTTGAAAATGTCTGTCTAAAACGGTTGAAATGGATGGGGAGGTGCGTAATGCCACGGTGGTGTGAGTTGCCATATGTATAGGGTTGGGATGGGTTTGGAAAACTTGAATCATCGGATTGAGGTATATCTTTTAACATAAAATGTTTCAAAAATGTCTTAGGAATGATTTTAGGGGAGTGTGGGGGCAGTCAAATAATGGTACTGTGGCATGGATTGCCTGGACTAACACGTTCTAGCAATGAAAGGTCTAGTTCCCGCTGTTCAAACATAAAAAAACAGTTTTTTATTTAGATTCATCAGCTTCTTTTTGGTAGCAAAAGTTAAAAATGTCCTAGAGGGGGGATGAGCGGGTGATTCCACGTGGATGTCGGGGGCAGGCGCTTAAAGCTGTGATGGTGTGTAGGGTTCTGTGGAGTATGATGAATGGCTTGAAACTTAATTCACCGGATTTAAGCATAATGTTTAACTTGAAATGTCTGAAAAATGTCTTAGGAATGATGAAGGGGGGTGTCAGAGGGTGCTGCAGAGCAGTTATAGTTTGATAATGTGGTGTAAATTGCCATGGGGGTATCATGTTGAGGATGGACTGCTAAAACATAAATTAATGGATTTAAAAGCATGGAATAATGAGAGTGCCAGAGGTTACCGTATGCCATCCATATTTTGCCAGGAAGGCATGCATTGCCTTTGACTAGCACAGTCTAGAGCTTAAAGATAAGGTAGCAAATATTAAAAGAATTTTTTCAGTAGAGGGTGACTTAAATCTAACATCCCAGTCAAAGAAACGATGCAGTTTCGTTAAAAAACTTTTAATTTAGCATAAATTTAACTCTAATATCAACGTGCTCTCTGGAAATGATTGCTAGGGCGGAGGGTGGGGGCGTATTGTTAGGACATTGTGAAATATTCATAAGTTTAACTCAAAGAAAACGGGATATTTTCCTTAAAAGCTATTAATATGACTAGGAAATGATTGCTAGGGGGAGGGTGGGGTGTTTTTGTCACAATGGTGTGAAATCTTACATCCCACTCAAAGAAACGATGGATTTTCGTTAAGAAGTTAATAATAGGGCTTAAATTTGCATCTAATATCAACCATACCCCCGGTATAGCAAACTAGGATCGCCAACTTTCTATGGTAAACGGTTCTTTTTGCATATATTTCGATAAGGCTTTTCTCACCTTTTTTTTGTTTGTCGTGTTTTTTTACTGTTTTTTTATGTTTTTTTTTATATTGTTTGTAAATTTGTTTGAAATAAAAAAATTTTATTTACAAAGTATATGTTTTTAAGATTTATTGTTTAGCACAACTAAGGAGTTTATATAATTTAAGCATGCATTTTCCTTTTATCGCTATAAATACATTAATAACAATCAACAATATTATTTAGTATAAACCCCTAAAAAGCGTTACTTAATGGAGAGGTGTGATTTCCGGTAAAAAATGTTTCCCGACTGCGTGCCAATTATCCGTGCCAATTATACAGATGCACGAAACATCTCATTCTAGAAAGTGAAACATAGGAATTTCTCTCACACGCAATAGATTAATTTCGGAATGTAATGAGTAGGACAAAATACTGGGACTAGCTGGCCAGTTCTTACGGTTGGAGCGCTTTCCCATTGGAAGGAAATTGACCTTTTGAATCCTAGTGAGGACAAAGAACTAAAAGAAAAAAAATGATTTGAAAGAAAGAAAAAAATAAAATGCTAAAGAAGTATTATGTGACAGGTATGTGTGTGCTGTCATTATTTAACTTACGTGCCGACATTGCGTAAGATGCACTGACCTTACATAAAGTGTGTGGGAAAAAATGCGTTGTATATTTCACATGAAAAAAAATAAAATGTCAAAAAGTACAACGTGACAGTGATGTTTGCACAATCATTAAGTGACATCACACGTTAAGTTACAAATAGGGATTCCCAATGGGTCCTGACGCAAGGTTGCATAAAATTATGTCATCCATATTAGACCTGACCGTTTAAAACGGGGTAAGTTGTGTGACGTCATTGGAGTCCAGAGGGGCGATGTCATGGGAGGTCTTTCAGCTGGAAACGGGGCTGCGTTTAAAATCCCATGTTAATTTTCCTATTGCTGTTATTAAAATCCCATGTAAATTTTCCAATGGATGTTGCAGAAATCCTATGTTAATTTCCCTGTTATTGCTACTTGTCTACCTGGGCGTGTCAGGGGAAGTCTGCCAGCCGACCGCATTGCACAGGTGCGAGAGATTAGGAGATTCACATGTAATGGGCCGCTTGAAATTCCATGTTAATTTCCTATGGATGTTGCGGAAATCTTATATTAATTTCCCTATTATTCCTGCTGGTCTATTATCCCGACCATACTCCAATTGGTAATACTAAAGCACCTGGGAATCTTTCCAGGGTGAGAATCTTGCCAGGGCATGACGTGATGTCACAGAGCTGTTGTGACGTAACAGGGCTGCGTTTAAATCTCATGTTAATTTTGCTATGTTTCGGTGATTTATTGTCCATTATGTCTAGAGTTCATTCTCACGAGACAAGGGGTAGTGCGGACCTCTATGTACCTAGAGGTATTTCTTCCCGTTCATGTTTTTCTGTTTTTTATAGAGGTACGCGGAAATGAATAGTTTAAATAGTGATATTAAGATTATTGGAGACCCCAATATATTTAGAAAAACCATTAAGGGACTGGTTTTTGGCTGATAATGAGTTTTGAGTGATTGATTGATTTATTTTGTTTTGTTGATATGATGTTCCCGGAGGAAGTACAATATATGATATTATTTTGCATTTATTTTTGAGTCTAGTGGTATTTGTGGTGTCGGTGGACAAGTGGTCTTAGTGGTCTTAGTTCGGTGGATAGTGGAAGTAGCAATTAGTTTTGTGTATATGTCTTTTTTCAATAAATCCTTCTCTCTCTTCTTATGGCTGTCAAAGAAATCCGATGTTAATTATCCTATGGATGTTGCTGAAATCCTATATTAATTTCCCTATTATTGCTACTTGTCTTTTATCCCGACCACACTCCGATTATTCATACTGAAACACATGGGACTCTTGCCAGCTGGAAACAGGGCTGTCGTGACGTTAGAGCGCTCCCAGGTAATAGCCTAATACCTACATATGTTACAAGTTAAAAAAAGTGTCCGGATCGGGATTCAAAGGTGGTGGGCTGTCGTTGGATCTTAAATGCCCCCACTACTATTGAAAAGAGCTGGAATAAGTACAGAGTATTGTTTCACATTTATCCGAAAAGTGATGGAGTTGCGAAGCTGGCTATTTAACCGCAACCACATGGACTTATTGTCATACCTATTCCATAAGAGGCCGCAAAGAAAAGGATTTATTTCACTTTTCAACACTTTTCTCTTTTATGACATCTCCAAATCACAGTATTTAAATGGTCGACCAGAGCAGGGCTCTTGTCAAAGAAACCAGGGAAATAATATTTATCACCGCTTGTCCGATATTTCAGCTTAGACTTGACCCACGACAATTTTCCAGAAGTAAAATAATTATATAAGAAATCGACACCATTTGAGTGGTCTTTTTCAGAACTAAGGTTTTTCATTAAGGATACCAACTGTGGCAGGGGGATTAAAAACACTCATAAGCAAATGAAATTCAATTTGAGGACGAAAGAGGATTATTGTGGTTATTCTCTTTTATAGAAACCTAGAAAAAAGAAAGATTTTGCAAAGTAAAGACAAAGAAAACTAAAATATTAGATAAATAAATAAAAAGGTTCTTTATATACAGAAACAGGATTTTAGGTCACAATTTCAGTTTTGGCTGGAATTCCAGTTTTTGGTACAAATTCTCTTCCTTCTTGAGCAGTAGCCTTTGAAAAACATAATGTCTTAGCTCAGGGTGCCCAACGCGTCTTTTTGGTGTGATGACTATCATCATTGACCACCGATTTTTGATGATTTTCTTGGTGAAAAACTGGTGAATTCTGGCAATTTTCTTGGTAAAAAACTGGTGATTATTATTTCGTTGTGGCGGCAAGCATGAACGGCAGGGTTGCCACCGTCAGTAGGATTTTACTAGATCTAGTCAAAAAAAAATCTAGTAAATTTAGAGGATCTAGTAAATGTCCCGAAATCTAGTAAAAACTATTAACAAGTTTATAGTAAACAAAACTTTTTTTTTATTTTCCCTGAATTCAGGGAGAAAAATTACCGTAAACATATGACAATTTACAATGTTTGCTTGTCTGTTTTACAATTTTGCTTGTCTGTCTGAGAGACCGACAAGATTGATGATCAGGAATCTATTGGAATCAAAACAAAAGCCAACCACCAAAGGTGATTAGGTGAATCTCCTCAGTTTGAAAATTTTTATTGACAAAAAAGGAGCATGTTGAGAGAAATTAAAAGTAAGTATATATATATATATATATATATATATATATATATATATATATATATATATATATATATATATATATATATATATATATATATATATATATATATATATATATATATATATATATATATATATATATATATATATATATATATATATATATATATATATATATATATATATATATATATATATATATATATATATATATATATATATATATATATATATATATATATATATATATATATATATATATATATATATATATATATATATATATATATATATATATATATATATATATATATATATATATATATATATATAAATATATATATATATATAAATATAATATATATATATATATATATATATATATATATATATATATATATATATATATATATATATATATATATATATATATATATATATATATATATATATATATTTTTGAGCATTTAGTAAAAACAGATGCGGTCTAGTAAATTTTTCCTCCCCTATTTAGTAAATTCTTCCAGGTTAAGGCGGCAACCCTGATGAGTGGTAATAGTGGCAAAAAAGTGATCTATTTCAAAAGACAGAAGCGTGTATGAGTATTATCATTTTACTTTTTAGCACAAAGGTAGGCTAGTGTCTTGGTTAGATCTAGTATCTCCATGCTCACAACCAACTAGCATAAATACTGGTAAAATTCTACTTTTGGCTAGCCTATCTTGGAAAGGGGTTAGGCTAGGAAAATGAAACTTTCAGGGATGGGTCTACAGGCTAAAGTATGTCCTGGGAAGGTATTTTGAGGTACCTACTTCCACTGCTTCTCCTTGTAGAGGATCCTGACCTTTGATAACCTTTAAAAATCTGTGTGTTATTAAAGTGAAACCTTGCAAAATAGATCTTCTGCTTAAATGAAGTAGCCAACAACAAAGTTGTTTTCAGCTTCAACACTTTGCTCAATTCCAATTTATAAGGTTTTAAAGATAGGTATGCTAATACATTTTCTAAATTTTGAGAAAAAAATGGTCAATATCTACCAAATCATATTTTTGAGTTAGGACTAAAGTGAATAGGGCCTACACCATTCAATGCCTTTTTTTATGCTGATTACAAATATAGGTAAAATTCTACTTTAGTTACTTTTGGCTATCTTGGAAAGGAGTGGGGTTAGGAAAATGAAACTTTCAGGGATGGATGTACATGCTAAGGTTTGTCCCGGGAAGGTACTTTGAAGTACCCACCTCCACTCATCCCCCCCCCTCGATCTAATGGTAAATTACTGCACATTACTATTTGTTTTTAACTCATATTTCATCCTATATTACTATCATAAATATAAATCACTGCGTCCCTTACACAACTTCTGCTTTTAACCTTGTTCATTAAAATATATTCCAACATCCTATTTAAATCATAAGACATTTAATTTTCAACAAATGCTGACTTTCTTTATGGTATATGAAACCCGGTTAGTTGTGATGTCACACTTGCCTTATCAGACACCCTTACCCTTAAGGGTAGCAGGCACATGCCAAACAACTCTGTTGATAAGACCATTTAAACTGTATTAATTAGGGAAAGGATTTCACAAGAGAGATCAGTAAAAATAACCTAATCCTTTTTAGAGGACAAATTATGTCATAGGAAGATGTTTCGGAAGCATTAATAGATAGAGTGCTAAAAACATCAGAATCGACTTCAGAGGACACGTTATATCACGGGAAGAGGTTTTTAAAATCCCCCTTCCCCCCAAACTCAAAATTTCCAAAATTTTACTTTAGAAGCTTTTAAATATTTCTAAAGCACTAATAGATAGAGCGCTACAAGTTTCAGAATTGACTTCAGAGGACACGTTATATCACGGGACGAGGGTTTTAAAATCCCCCTTCCCCCTAACTCAAAATTTTCCAAAATTTTATTTTAAAAGCTTTTTAAATATTTCTAAAGCACTAATAGATAGAGTGCTAAAAACATCAGAATCGACTTCAGAGGACACGTTATATCACGGGAAGTGGTTTTGAAAATCTCCCTTCCTCCCAAACTCAAAATTTTCCAAAATTCTACTTTTGAAGCTTTTTATATATTTCTAAAGCTCTAAGACATAGAGTGCTACAATCTTCAGAATCTACTTCAGATGTCACGTTATATCACGGGAAGAGGGATTTAAAATCCCCCTCCCCCCAAAACTCAAAATTTTACAAAATTTTACTTTATAAGCTTTTTTAAATATATCTAAATCACTAATAGATAGAGCGCTACAAGATTCAGAATCGACTTCAGAGGACACGTTATATCACGGGACGAGGTTTTTAAAATCCCCCTTCCTCCCAAACTCAAAATTTTCCAAAATTCTACTTTAGAAGCTTTTTAAATATTTCTAAAGCGCTAAGAGATAGAGTTCTACAAAATTCAGAATCAACTTCAGAGGACACGTTATATCACGGGAAGAGGTTTTTAAAACCCCCCTTCTTCCCAAACTCAAAATTTTCTAAAATTCTACTTTAGGAGCTTTTTAAATATTTCTAAAGCGCTAAAACATAGAGTGCTACGGGAAGAGGTTTTGAAAATCCTCCTTCAAGGAGGATTTTCAAAGCACTCTATGGGAAGAGGTTTTGAAAATCCTCCTTCCCCCAAACTCAAAATTTTCCAAAATTCTACTTTAGAAGTTTTTTTAAATATTTCTAAAGCGCTAAGACATAGAGCGCTAGAAATATCGGAATCAACTTCAGAGGAAAAATTATTTGATGGGAAGATGTTTTTGAAATCCCCCTTCCCCCAAACTCAAAATTTTCCAAAACTTTACTTTCGAAGCTTTTTTAAATAGTTCTAAAGCGCTAAGACATAGAGTGCTAAAAACATCAGAATCGACTTCAGAGGACACGTTATATCACGGGAAGTGGTTTTTTAAATCCCCCTACCACCCAATCTCAAAATTTTTAAAAATTATACTTTAGAAGCTTTTTAAATATTTCTAAAGCGCTAAGACATAGAGTGCTAAAAACATCAGAATCAACTTCAGAGGACACTTTATATCACGGGAAGAGGTTTTTAAAATCCCCCTTCCCCCCAATCTCAAAATTTTCTAAAATTCTACTTTAGAATCTTTTTTAAATAGGATGAACTCACTCCGCGAGACCGAAATAAACCTATCAGACTTTAATTAAGATTTCAAATTTTTTTCTGTTTCGATTAGTTATTACTCTCACGTCCCCCGTAACAAACCTATTTCCAAAATTCTATGTTATACTAGGTCTCAAACGATATCTATATTGAATCTATATAGATCTAAAAACATGATACTCACCTTCAGAGGACACCTTATATCACGGGAAGAGGTTTTGAAAATCCCCCTTCCACCCTAACTCAAAATTTTCCAAAAATATACTTTAGAAGATTTTAAAATATTTCTAACGCACTAATAGATAGAGTGCTAAAAACATCAGAATCGACGAGGATATTTACATCTGTTAAGAAGCAACTATTTCAAATGCAGGAAAAACCCATACTAAGTTGACCTATCTTTCCAATATATTCATAACCCAATTCACTGTTATCTTTGTTCAACTATTCCCGGCGTTTAACAATGAAACAATTAATTAAAGCCGCAATAGATATTACGAGTTACAGCTTCAGTCTGTAAATGACAATTATTGAGATATGTCTTGCAATTTTTGTGAAATAAATTTCTGTGGTGGTATCGTTCAATTTTTTACTGTTGAGGCAGTCTTAGAGTTGTATTATAACCATGGCATGTTATTGAGAAGCAGGAATTGCGATATTTGTGGCCAGATTTGCGTAAAATATAGAAAATTGTTCCGTTGCCAGAAGTCTAGGCTTATACCTATCCGAGGTGGCCATGAATATTCTCAGGTTAAGTGTACTTTTTCAAAATCGATCTATGACAAAACATGGATGGCTCGTTCACACCTTTCTGAGCTAGAAAATTTCCGTTTTTTGAGGATTTGGCTTCAAATACCGCCTCCAAGGGAGGATTTCATGATCAACAATGTTACTTGTTGTAAACAAACCTTTGTGGATTGGAGCCAGTTCTGCAGAGAGGTTTGTATGTACATATGTCATTCAAACTTTGCTCCTTTGGGAGGAGAAGGAGTCATTGTTGATATAGATGAAGCCCATTTTGGGAAGCTTAAAAATAATCGTGGTCAGATTGTCAAGGGTAAATGTGTATTTGGTGGAATAGAGCGAGGAACTGGTAATTCATTCATGGTTTCTGTGCCAGATAGAAGTAGTGCCGTATTGTTGGGAATTATCCAAAAGCGAATCCTGCCAGGGACAACAATTATCAGTGACTGTTGGAGGGCCTAAGATGGCCTGGCTAGCCAGGTCTATCAGCATTTACATGTCAACCACAGCATAAATTTTGTTGACCCTGCAACATGTGCTCACACACAAACCATCGAAAGACATTGGCGTAACGTTCAAGACAATATAACCCAGATATGGAAGAAGAGAAGAACATATGGAAAGATATATGGCAGAGCACTATTTAAAAAAAAAATATTAAATCTACTTGAGAAAGCACCATTTCATTAAACATATATTAGAGCATTATAACCCCAACTAATTTGTTTTTTATGGGTATTATTTACTAATAAATGTTTAAAACTTTGTAACAGGAAATTTGGCAATTTACAGTATCTAACCCCATTTGTTCTTAAAGCAATTCAAATGTTTTTGTCCAAATAGTTTAGTGTAGCAATCTTCATTCTGGAAGTTACGAGACGTTATTAAGGTGTCAATAGGGAGGGGGAGAGAGGGGGCAGAAGTAAATATTTGACTATATATTATTCGGTACTTGTGCATTATAAATAATCAACCAATATACACTAAATAAGTTAAGTTTGGTTACTGGTAATTAAATAAAATAAAATATGATTAAAATATAATAGTTTATAAAAAACTTTGGGATATATATTTTCTCCGGAGGGGGTGGGGGGTAAATCAGAGCATATATTAAATACGTAACCTAACCCAGGTACCTTTTTCCCTCCCTAAACCAAAAAAAAACACAGTTTAAATATTGTAAACGCAATAAGAAATCACGCTTTGCGATCCATTTGTCTAACAAATACCCGTTTGTCTGGTTTCCTTGTACAGTCTATAGTGGTGGGCTATTTATAATGCACAAGTACCGAATAATCTATATTCGTTTTTATTATTTTTTTGGAAACCCCTTAACATTTTGAGTTGGGTAACCACATCAAACATATTCAAATAGTTTAATCCTATAATGTTGAAAAATTTTGCTTTTCTTTTTTACATCCGCAATTTAAAATATGTAAAAAATGTTTGAACTTATATAGAAATTTTCTTTCGAGAGTGCAAAGGTTAAAGGTTAGTTGAAAGGAGATTTGATAGCGGGGGGGGGGGGGGGGGGGGGGCGGTGGAAAACAGAATGGTCGCAGTGTCCCTGCTTCTACTAATCTAAGCTGACCATTTTGTTGCAATGTTTTGCACTAGAATCATACTCTAAAATCTGGTTGATAAATTGCATGTGTAGCAAATTTGTCTGAGTTTCGTAAAAGGGGAAACAACCCCTAAAAGTAAAAGATTTTAATAAAACTCATACCATCAAATTTGTGGTTCTTGGCGAATACCCGCCGGAAAATCCCCCCGGAAAATACCTCCCCGCAGAAAATACCCCCCTCCCCACGAGAAATACCCTCACGGAAAATCCCCCCTCCCCCCCACAAAATACCCCCGTGGACAATAAGGCTTTTCACATTTAAATTTATAAACCAGAGTTTAGTGTATGGAGGGGGAATGGGGTGTATGGTTGGGGGGATTTCTAAAACTTTGAGTAACCTTTAAAAATTTGTGAGTTATAGCAACGGAACCTTGCAAAATAGATCTTCTGTTTAAATGAAGTACAACAAAATTGTTTTCAGCTTCAAAATTTTTCTCAATCCCAACTTATAAGGTTTTAAATATATGCAAATACATTTCCTAAATTTTGGAAATAAAACATTGATATGGCTTAAGATTCTACTCAAATAACTGAAATTGCATTTTCAGAACTATAGCCAGAGAAAAAGAAACTGATAACTGAAAATTAAGGTAAAATGTTGTTTTGTCAAAATTTCAATGGGTAATGGGTATTTCAAAAACATCTTCCAATGACATAAAAAACATCTTCCCGTAACATAAATTGTCCTCTAAAGTTGATTCTGATGTTTGTAGCGCTCTATGTCTTAGCGCTTTAGAAATATTTAAAAAGCTCCTAAAGTAGAATTTTAGAAAATTTTGAGTTTGGGAAGAAGGGGGGTTTTTAAAACCTCTTCCCGTGATATAACGTGTCCTCTGAAGTCGATTCTGATGTTTTTAGTACTCTATGTCTTAGCGCTTTAGAAATATTTAAAAAGCTTCTAAAGTAGAATTTTTGAAAATTTTGCGTTTGGGTTGAAGGGGGTTTTTAAAAACCTCTTCCTGAGATATAGCGTGTCCTCTGAAGTCGATTCTGATATTTTTAGCGCTCAAGTTGTCGTGATTTATGAATAATATTACAACAATAGAAAGTAAAATTTTGTAAATTTTTGAGTTAGGGGAGAAGGGGGATTTTAAAACCCTATTCCAGTGAAATAACGTGTCCTCTGAAGTTGATTCTGATGTTTTTAGTGCTCTATGTCTTAGAGCTTTAGAAATATTTAAAAAAGCTTCAAAAGTATAATTTTGGAAAATTTTGAGTTTGGGAGGAAGGGGGATTTTCAAAACAACTTCCGGTGATATAACGTGTCCTCTGAAGTCAATTCTGATGTTTTTAGCACTCTATTTATTGTAGCTTTAGAAATATATAAAAAGCTAATAAATAATAAATTTTGAAAATTTTGAGTTTTGGAGGAAGTTGGATTTTAAAAACCACTTCCCGTTATATAACGTGTCCTCTGAAGTCGATTCTGATGTTTTTAGCACTCTATGTCTTATCGCTTTAGAACTATTGAAAAAAGCTTCGAAAGTATAGTTTTTGAAAATTTTGAGTTTGGGGGAAGGGGGATTTCAAAAACATCTTCCCGTGATATAAGGTGTCCTCTGAAGTTTATTCTGATTTTGTTATCACTCTATCTATTAAAGCTTTAGAAATATTGCTAAATCTTATAAAGGATAATTTTGGTAAATTTTGTGGTACGGGGGACGGGCGATTCAAAAAACATCTTGACGTTACATAATGTGTCCTCTGAAGTCAATTCTGATATTTGTAGTGCTCTATCTATTAGTGCTTTAGAAATATTTAAAAAAGCTTCTAAAGTAAAATTTTGGAAATTTTTGAGTTTGGGGGGAAGGGGGATTTTAAAAACCTCTTCCCGTGATATAAGGTGTCCTCTGAAGTAGATTCTGATGTTTTTAGCACTCTATCTATTAAAGCTTTAGAAATATTTAGAAAGCTTCTAAAGTAGAATTTTGGAAAATTTTGAGTTAGGGGGGAAGGGGGATTCCTAAAACATCTTCCCGTAACATAATTTGTCCTCTGAAGTCAATTCTGAAATTTGTAGTGCTCTATCTATTAGTGCTTTAGAAATATTTAAAAAAGCTTCTAAAGTAAAATTTTAGAAATTTTTGAGTTTGGGGGGAAGGGGGATTTTAAAAACCTCTTCCCGTGATATAACGTGTCCTCTGAAGTCGATTCTGATGTTTTTAGCACTCTATGTCTTAGCGCTTTAGAAATATTTAAAAATCTACTAAAGAAGAATTTTTGAAAATGTTGAGATTGGGGGGAAGGGGGATTCTAAAAACCTCTTCCCGTGATATAACGTGTCCTCTGAAGTAGAGTCTCATGTTTTTAGCACTCACTTTCTTTGAGATTTATAAATATTTAAAAATCTCCAAAAGAAGAATTTTCGAAAATGTTGAGATTGGGGGGAAGGGGGATTTAAAAAACAGCTTCCCGTGATATAAAGTGTCCTCTGACGTCGATTCTGATGTTTTTAGCACTCTATGTCTTAGCGCTTTAGAAATATTTAAAAAGCTTCTAAAGTAAAATTTTTGAAATTTTTGAGATTGGGTGGAAGGGGGATTTTAAAAACCTCTTCCCGTGATATAACGTGTCCTCTGAAGTCGATTCTGATGTTTTTAGCCCTCTATCTCTTAGCGCTTTAGAAATATTTAAAAATGCTTCGAAAGTTAAATTTTGTAAAATTTTGAGTTTGGGGGGAAGGGGGATTTTAAAAACCTCTTCCCATAACATAATTTGTCCTCTGAAGTCGATTACAATGTTTGTAGCGCTCTATGTCTTAGCGCTTTAGAAATATTTAAAAAACCTTCGAAAGTAGAATTTTGGAAAATTTTGAGTTTGGGGAGAAGGAGGATTTTCAAAACCTCTTCCCTTAGAGTGCTTTGAAAATCCTCCTTGAAGGAGGATTTTAAAAACCTCTTCCCGTAGCACTCTATGTTTTAGCGCTTTAGAAATATTTAAAAAGCTCCTAAAGTAGAATTTTAGAAAATTTTGAGTTTGGGGAGAAGGGGGGTTTAAAAGCCTCTTCCCGTGATATAACGTGTCCTCTGAAGTCGATTCTGATTTTTTTAGTACTCTATGTCTTAGCGCTTTAGAAATATTTAAAAAAGCTTCTAAAGTAGAATTTTGGAAAATTTTGAGTTTGGGGGGAAGGGGGATTTTAAAACCCTCTTCCCGTGATATAACGTGTCGTCATTAATCTATTGAAACTAAAATGGTATAAAAACATTGATACAAAAATAGTAAGTTATAAAAACCACCCCACCATAAAAAAAAAATAAAAAGCTATTCACCATCTTTAACAAAAATATGATATTTAATATTTTCTGCATATTTCTTTTGCCTTTGCACTTCTGACCACTATTGCAAGTGAGTTAAGCTTTATATTATAAAAAAAATGGTCTTGAACCATCTTTTGGGGTCATCCACTCTTTGTGACAATTTCTATAGGTCAAACCATTTAGTATGTAGCCTAACTTTGCAGGGGCAGATCCAGGATTTTTTAGGGGGGGGGGGGCAGAAAATAGGTTGATCCAATAAAAAAAGATTTAGGGGGCACAAAATAGGTTGATCTGATAAACTTGCATTAGGAGCAAGTTTAATTAACACAAACATGAGTTAATTAAGTATTACACTACTTTAAACTAAGCTAGGGGGGGGGGGGCATGCCCCCCTGGGTCTGCCACTGTAACTTTGTGGTATTGCTTAGTAACTATGATAGTAATGAAGAGTAGGAAATGAGGATAAAGATACAACTTCTATATTTGTAAAATGTATATTAAACATTAAATACTAGTTCTTTTAGGTGTGTATCAAGAAAAACAGAATGAAGAGATAGAAATACATAGAAGATATTGAAAACGAGGGTTTTAAGTATAGGCAATAAAGCATTAACTAATCACTGTTTCTTTTTAAAAGTAGTATTTTAATAAACAGCATCAACTTTGAAAAAATCTCAATTTATTAATCAAAATTTTACTTTTCATAACAATGTGGTTTATCTTTCCACTTTTTCAAGTTCAATATATTGTGCTTGAATTCCAGAATTCACAATTTTATAATAAAAAGTCTATTTCTCTATTTACACTTTTGCCATATCTATTTATTACAGAGTCAATGTCTACTTCAATATTTTGGTGAACTTTTATGATGGCTAGTCCAGTCAGTCTATAGTCTTGTCAGTTTAGAGCTCTTCGTTAGTATTTCCTCTTCTATTCATCCTAAAATATTCGAATAAAGACCAAAATCATCTAAAAAATATGAACTCTAATAAATATGCATGTACAGGGTTTGTCTGGAAAGTAATAGGACTGATTTTCTTCTGCTGCCACTGTACTTTGGAGGATGTGCACACCAGCTGGATTTGGTAGAGGGCATTACTAGCTAACAAATGAGCCACTGGTCAGTTGTCTACAAGCACCTGGAGAGTCAGGACAGGCATTTTTTGCATGATGTGTTTCTGTGAGGGGTGCAAGCCAAAAATGCAACATTGGTTAGAGCAGTGGTATGTGATTCAATTCTGAGTGAAACTTGATAAATCTGTGACAGAGACATTTGGTATGATCAAGCATGCTTACCTAGATGTTGCTTTAGCAAGAAGTATTGTGTTCTGGTGGTACCAGGCCTTTTTTGAGGGTCAGGAAGAGGTTGCCAATGAAGACTGTGCCAGAAGACCTTTGATTTCAACAAACACTGACAATGTGACTTGTGTGTGCAAACTTTTGTACTCAGCCATTCATTAAGTATTTGTTCAATTGTCCAAATGTTAAATTTACCAAAATCTGTCATTCATGGCAATATGACAGTACATTTGAACATGTGCAAGGTGTGTGCAAAGATGGTCCCAAAAGTACTCACTGATGACCAGAAATTGTGGCAAGTGGAAGTGTACCAAGAAAAGTTGAACATGTGTGAAAGTTACCCTCATTTTTGAATAACATAACCGCAGGTGACAAGTCCTGGATCTTTGAGAATGATCCCAAGACAAAGAGGCAATCTTCCTGGATGCACATGTTGGTGTCTCCTTGTCCAAAATAGGCAAGAATGAGCAAATCCAAAATGAAAACTATGCTCATTGTCTTTCTGACATCAGAAGCATCATCCACCATGAATTCGTTTCTCCTGGACAAATGGTCAACACCAAGTTTTATGCGGAAGTGCTCAAAAGACTCAGTCAAAGGGTCAATTGGGTCCAACAAGACATCACAGCCAACTGGAAATTGTACCCTGGCAATGCCCTGACTCACACCACCTTTCTTGTGAACAGCTACTTGACCAAGGCCAGCATCCCAATGCTTCTACAGCCCAGATGTGGCCCTCCTAGACTTTGTTTTGTTTCCTCGCCTGAAAAGGCCAATGACAGGCAAGCATTTTGCGGCGACAGAGAGGATCCAAGGAGCATGCACTGCAGCTCTCAATGCTATTCTAAAGAATGCATACTGTGATGCCATCACAGCCAACTGGAAATTGTACCCTGGCAATGCCCTGACTCACACCACCTTTCTTGTGAACAGATACTTGACCAAGACCAGCACCCCAATGCTTCTGCAGCCACTCTACAGCCCAGGTGTGACCCTCCTGGACTTTGTTTTTGCTCCCTTGCCTTAAAAGGCCAATGAAAGGCAAGCATTTTGAGGCAACAGAGAGGATCCAAGCAGCATGCACTGCAGCTCTCAATGCTATTCTGAAAAAATGCATACTGTGATGCCTTCAATGCTGGGAAATTGTGCTGGCAGCGCTGCATTGATTCAGAAGGAGCCTATTTTGAAAGTTTTTAAAGAATTGTAAAGATAGGCTCAATAAATGTTATTAAATTGACTCAGTCCTATTACTTTCTGGACAAACCCTGTATTTATGTGCTTCAAACTAAGTATATGATTCAAATTACTCCTTAAAAAGCAAATACGCCTAATAATGTGTTTGTTATTTTTGTATTTGATAGGTATAGATTAGTGATTAAAACTCTCAGGGTTTCAAGCTGTCATAGATTTTTAATTAATTTTTTTTTTTAATCTGGAGATTTTCAGATATTCAATTCAAACGTTTAAATCTTGATATATCTGTTGAGCACAAAAATGAAAAAATTTGATTCAGACTTAGCATTAAGTAAGAGGATTGTCCTGTAAAAATTTTAATTTATAAACAACTAATCGTGGAAATATGATTGAATGGCATGTATCAAAACGAGTATAAAAATTCTCAGCGGTATATATAGGAGTTTATAAAATTTTATAGACAAATGTATGCAACTCCTATACAAAAACATATTTTCTGACTGGTTGGTATTGAGAAGGTGAGAAATTCTGAAGTAACATTGTAGTTGCATTCTGTTTTGGTGGTTAACTCAAGTTGTGTGAATTTCCACTTTTTATCAACATTTTATTAATAAATATTTGAAAAAAAATCAAAGCCATACCACTGATTCAAACTAAGAACTCAGAGACCCATATATACCAACTAGATAAAAAAAAAAAAAAAAAAAACAACACATAATTATTTGCCTTCTTTTATAAACAATTTTTCGAAAATCTGTTCTTCTTAAGTGATTATTCTAACCTTTGAAGGAGTTTTGTTACTCATATACTTAGTTTTAAGTCTATACTTATAGGAACCTTTATTAAAGTTCTAAAGACATTGGCCTTTATTTTAATGTTTTAGGATGAACAGAGGAGGTGACATGTCATATGATGCAGAGCTTTAATTAGATGAAAATAGGCACCATTTGCTCACCAAAATCCAAAACTTAAATTAATAATTTTTACACTTCTCATACATTTACTTTCTATAATACAAATCCCCTAAAAAACACCAATGTTGTAAAACCACCCCGTTTTGCATAAAAAGCAAACACAAAAAACCAAAACAGACAGCCAAAAAAAGTAATGATATCAATTATTTTGCTTCAGTGCCATAGCAAGACTCGAAAACAAATTTTTGACAGTAAAAAAACTAAGTTAGGATTTTAAATTTCCCCACCTTATTATTCCAAAATGAAGATTTTCGCCTCCCAGTTGGCTTTCGTGGTAATATGGACAGATTCCCTTGATTAAATACTTTTGCAGCAGGCATCATTAGTAAAAGCTAACAGAGACTGCAAAAAGTCACGAAAACCTTGTTTCAAACTTGTTTGTAAAAAGAAACAGTCTTAATAATTAAAAATTATTAAAATCCAATTAAAAAAAAATAGCTTGTCCCAAACCAGACCAAGCAGTCCCAACCGCAAATCCGCCACTACACCAGGGGAGGGGGCGCGCGCCCCCTGGATCCACCGCTGGACCCACCCTCCCTGTATTGGCTCTGGCTATACACAAAACTAACCAAGAAGTGACTAAGTGCTTGCTTTATAATATGCAGCAAGTATCAATACATCATATTTCCTTGTTTATTTCTTATTTTTGTCTGTTTTGAATCAGTTTTTCATCAATTATGATGTTAGCTGTTTGTATAGATCAGGGTTATATGACACGACTGTGGGAGGAGGGGTGCAGGCTAGATTGTCAAACACTCAAACAAAACCATAAAAATGGACATAAAAATAGCAATCTAAAATGTCTCTTTTTGTTATAGCATGTCTCCTTCTGCACAGCTGTTATCCTAAAACTTTACCAATGCTTACTTTGGCTATATCATTCATAAACACATAAACCCTAAAAATGTTTTAGAGTAGTTTCCACAGTTTTATAGTGTTTCCTTCTGGAGAGGGGGAATGCTCAACTGATACCCATAATACTCCTTGTTTGAAGTAGAATTGGTAAATATTTCACTGTTCATATTATTGACTTACAAATAAAGTGAACATACCAATCAATGCCTTTTTTATGTTCTTTCCAAATATAATAATCACTTTTGCTGCAAATGAATTATACCCCCACCCTTATATATATATATATATATATATATATATATATATATATATATATATATATATATATATATATATATATATATATATATATATATATATATATATATATATATATATATATATATATATATATATATATATATATATATATATATATATATATATATATATATATATATATATATATATATATATATATATATATATATATATATATATATAGTATATATTTGCACATTAGGGGTGGGAGTAAAGTCTAAACTTACCCCTCATTTGCATCAGAAACACACTTTACCCCCAGCCTAATGTGCTATATATATACCCTGAATTAGTATATATAGGGGTTGGGGTAACATTCATTTGCAGCAAAAGTAATTATTATATTTGGAAAGAGCATAAAAAAGGTATTGAGTGGTATGATCTCTTTATTTGTAAGTCAACAATTTAAAGAATGATCTTGACAATGATAAACTCAAATTAAGCATACCCAGAATCAGTTTCATGCTATTCTCTTTTTTTTAAAATATAACCCCTATCAATAATTACCTTTGTATATCAAATTTAAATCCCGTTAAACTGCCTGGTGTGCAGTTGAACAATAACCTCAAACGGAACTCTCACATTTCAATCCAAAACCTTAAAATAATTTATTGTTCTTATATAAGACCCTGTCTGGAATATGCTTGTCCTGTCTGGCACCCTGGGTTGACCAAACACCAATGTTCTAAAATTGAAAGTATTCAAAAAAGAGCAATAAAAATTATTCTGGGGACGGCCTATACTTCATACGATGAAGGTTTGGCTAGACTTGAACTTATTACATTGGAATCACTATGTCACATCCTTACCATGAACTTTGGTCACAAGTGCCTTAGTTCTGACTATCATCGACGTTTTGTCCCTCCCTTTAAAGAAAATCGCCAACCCTTCCTAATACTAGACTCAATGCTCATAGAGCTCCAAATACCCAACTGGACCTGTATCCCCAAATGATGACCATGAGGTACAAAAACTTTTTGTCCCCTATTTTGTTTCCAAGAAAAGATGGGGCTGATGAAAACAAACAATGGACCACATATATTTTTTTTTTTTTTATATTTCTTCTTGAAGTCTATCAGTAGAGGATGCAGAACAGATTGGATAATAACTATGTATGAATACTGCAACAATATCTGATCTTCAGCAAAGAAGAAAGGTAGGCACAACCTAGATGGTCTGTATTTAGTTCTGATAAGAACATAGTTTTGAGTTCTGATTATCACTTAGTTTGTACATATTTCTGCTAGTCTGTATTTGTTCAATAGCCCTATCAGAGGCAACGCTGTAGCGTTGTCTATAGTAAAGGCCATACGGCTCCAATGTTTTATTATTTATTGTTTATTATTGTTTTTTTTCCCCAGAGGCACTTCATATGGAAGGGGTTGTCGTAGAAACTTCAAAGGGGGATCATTCGATTGGAAATCGAGAGTTCTTGTGTCCTTTTTAATAGTCGAAAATGATTGGAGGGCGACTAGCCCCCCCCCCCACGCCCACAATTCCCCCACAAACATCCAATCGAAATTTTGAGATAGCCAGTTTGTTCAGCATAGTTGATTTCCAGAGAGAAAATATATTTTTGAGGGGGACACTCCCCCACAACCCTAAGAGAAAGGATTTTAAACTACACCCTGCGGGCAAACCAGGCTTTTATAGAATGCGTTATCGTAGAAAATTCAAAAAAGGCTCAATCGGTTAGAAATTAAAAGAGCTGGTGCCCTTTTTAATAATCGAAAATGATTGGAGTGTAACTAGCCCCTCCCCCCCCAGGCCCATCATTTCCCCAAACACATCCAATCAAAATTTTGAGATAGCCATTTTGTTCAGCGTAGTTGATTTCCAGATAGAAAATATATTTTTGAGGAGGGCACTCCCCCACAACCCTCGGGGCAAGGGTTTCAAGTTATCCCTGGGGCCATATAAGGTTTTTATAGAAGGTGTTGTCGTAGAAACTTCAAAAAAGACTCATTTGATTCGAAATTGAAAGATCTAGTGCCTTTTTTAATAGTTGAAAGTGATTGGAGGGCAACTATCCCCCCCCCACGCCCATTATTTCCCCAAACCCATACAATGAAAATATTAATAACGCCAATTTGTTAAGCGTTGTAGCTTTCCAAATTGACAATATGTTCTTTAGGTGGACTCCCCGCCAAGGCCCTCAGGGCAAAAGTCATATGTTATACCCTGCGGCCATCTAAGGTTTTCATAGAAGACGCTGTCGTAGAAACTTCAAAACAGGCTCATTCGATTGGAAATCGAGAGTTCTAAGGCCTTTTTTAATAGTCGAAAATGATTGGAGGGCAACTAGCCCCCCCCCCTAAGCCCCTCTTTCCCCCAAACCCATCCATTCAAAATTTTGAGATAACCATTTTACTCAGCGTAGTTGATTTTCAGAAAGAAAATATATTTTTGAGGAGGACACTCCCCCACAACCCTCAGAGCAAGGGGTTTAAGTTATGCCCTGGGCCCATATCAGGTTTTATAGAAGCTGTTGTCGTATAAACTTCAAAACAGGCTCATTCGATTGGAAATTAAAGAGCTAGTGCCCTTTTTAATTGTAAAAAGTGATTGGGCTGTAACTAGCCCCCACGCCCACCAGTTCCCCAAACATATCCAATAAAAATGTTCACATCGCCATTTTGTTCAGCATAGTTGATATCAACCGAGAACCAAAAATCTCAAGGTCGACCATCCCCCACCACCTACAGGGAAAGGGTTTTAAGATGAGCGCTGGGGGCTTAGAAGGTTTTAATAGGAGGTATTGCCGGAGGAACTTAAAAACATGCTCATTAGAGTTGAAATTCAAGGGCTAGTGCCCTTTTTAATAGTCGAAAATGATTGGAGGGCAACTCCCCCCCCCCCCCCCACTCCCATCATTTCCCCAAACACATATAGTAAAAATTTTGAGATAGCCATTTTGTTCAGCGTAGTTGATTTCCAGATAGAAAATATATTTTGAAGAGGATACTCCCCCACAACCCTCAGGGCAAGGGTTTTAAGTTATGCCCTGGAACATATAAGGTTTTTATAGAAGGCGTTGTCGTAGAAACTATAAAGCAGGTTCATTCGATTGGAAATTAAAGAGCTAGTGCCCTTTTTAATAGTCGAAAGTGATTGGAGTGTAACTAGCCCCCCCCCCCCCACGCCCATCATTTCCCCACACACAACCAATCAAAATTTTCAGATAGACATATCGTCCAGCGTAGTTGATTTTCAGATAGAAAATTTATTTTTTAGGAGGATACTCCCCCATAATCCTCAAAGCACTAATTTTAAGTTATACCCTGGGGGCAAATAAGATTTTTATAGAAGAAGTTGTCGTAGAAACTTTAAAACAGGCTCATTCGATTGGAAATTAAAGGGATAGTGCCCTTTTTAAAAGTTGAAAATAATTGGAGGGCAACTAGCCCCCCCCACGCCCATCATTCCCCCAAAAACATTCCAATCAAAATTTTGATATAGC
The DNA here is from genome assembly GCF_049724085.1 of Artemia sp. Qi Xiang Cuo. Classification (NCBI taxonomy): domain Eukaryota; kingdom Metazoa; phylum Arthropoda; class Branchiopoda; order Anostraca; family Artemiidae; genus Artemia; species Artemia sp. Qi Xiang Cuo. The sequence continues at coordinate 36,462,550 of NC_142805.1, forward strand.
CATTTTGTTCAGCGTAGTTGATTTCCAGATAGAAAATATGTTTTTGAGGAGAACACTCGCCCACAACCCTCAGGGCAAGGGTTTCAAGTTATGCCCTGGGGACATATAAGGTTTTTATAGAAGGCGTTGTCGTAGAAACTTCAAAACAGGCTCATTTGATTGGAAATTGAAGGGCAAGTGCCCTTTTTAATCGTTAAAAGTGATTGGAGTACAACTAGGCCCCCCCCCCCCCACGCCCATCATTCCCCCAAACACATTCAGTCAAAATTTTGTGATAGCCATTTTATTTAGCGTAGTTGATTTCCAGCTAGAAAATATATTTTGAGAAGGAAACTCCCCCACAACCCTTAGGGCAAGCGTTTTATGTTATGTCCCTGGTGCCTCTAAGGTTTTTATAGAAAGCGCTATTGTAGAAAATTCGAAAAAGGCTCAATCGACTGGAAATTAAAGAGCTAGTGCCCTTTTTAATAGTCGAAATTGACTGGAGTGTAACTAGGCCCCCACCCCCCCCCCCACGCCGATCATTTCCCCAAACACATCCAATCAAAATTTTGTTCAGCGTAGTTGATTTCCAGACAGAAAATGAATTTTTGAGGTGGAAACTCCTCAACAACCCCCAGGGCACGGGTTTGAAGTTATGCCTTGGGGAAATAAGTTTTTTATAGACGGTGTTGTCGTAGAAACTTCAATAGATGCTCAATTAATTGGAAATTCAAAGGGCTAGTGCCCTTTTTAATAGTCGAAAGTGATTGGAGTGCAACTAGCCCCCTCCCCCCGACGCCCATCATTTCCCCAAACACATCCCATCAAAATTTTGGAGACATCCATTTTATCAAAAATAGTCTTAATGTTTGAGAAGGTATCCTTTAAGAGAGACAACTCCCCCACATTCCTAGGTACGCGAGCGGTACATAGAGGCTTCCCCAGATCCTTTTTATTATATTTGAGGGAAGAGATGTTTGTCCACACTTTAGAGCTGTCTTACTTAATTGAAAATTGAAAGTTCTTGTTGACTATTTAAGATACCAAAGAGATTGGATGCCCACTAGCCCCCCCTCCTCGAAGCCCTACATGCATCAGATAAAAATTTTGAGAAAGACATTTTGTTAAAATAGTTCAAAGTTCTGATAACAAAAAAACTCCCGTGTCGACACAGCCCACCAGGGCCCGGGGGTAGGCGTTTTAAGTTATGCCCGGGGGCATAACTTATTAAGGGGGGCTTATAACTTATGGGAATGGGTTTTGTATGGGAAGAACAAATAGGAAATCTATTATAATTATCAAACTTTAATGTTGAATTATATACTCTATGGTAAGTGTACAAGTACTTTGGAACACCAATTCTTATTTAGTTCAATTCTAAACAGTGATGATGCTTTTGTGTCTGCAAGTGAAATGGTTTAAACCCCCTGGTTGAAGCTATTTTTCAATCTATGTATTAGTGTCAGTTGGTTTCCACAAGTTATGCAAGCTATCTATTGTTCATATATAAGGTTTTTATCATATAAGGTTTTTATATATAAGGTTTTATATAAGGTTTTATATAAACCTTATATATAAGGTTTTTATCAAAGAGGTAATCGTATAGACTTTGAAAAAAGCCTCATTCGATTTAAATTGAAAGTTCTAGATCTGTTTTTTTAAGTCAAGAATAATCGGACAGTAAGGACCCCCCCCCCCTTCCATGCCATAAAACCTGAAACTTTTTGCAATCCAAAACGAACAAAAATTAATTAAAAAAAAACTTTCCGAAATATATTCTTTTAAAAGAAAAGTAAAGGCCTTTTTAAACTTATACTCAGTATATACGAATAACTGTTAAAATTCAAACTCAAAACGACTAGAAATTTCTATTAAAGAATAAATGAAACCCAAAACGAACAAAAATTAAAAAAACAATCATAGCAAAAAACATACAACAAGTAATAATATAAATGAACAAATAGATCTTAAAGCGAGTAGTGCTTAGATTGAATATGAAAATCAAGCTTAAAACGAAAACTAATGTTTTGCTATAAAAGTATAAATGAAACTTAAAACGAACAGAAATTAAATAAACAATCAATGCGAACAAACATACAATGTATATTAATGTAAATGAATAAATAGATCTTAAAACGAGTGAAACTTAAAAAGAATATGCAAGTCAAGTTTGAATCGAATAAAAGTAACTACAAACAAGAGTTTGGGTATCGCCTCACTGCAGGCCTAAAACCTAATGCGTCATTAGCGCTTTACTGAAAACGAATTATGAGCTTTTAGCAATTAATATCATTATGCATCAAATATTCAGTTTAATTTGTTAGTTCTTTTCAAGATTGGTCAAGACAAATATAGTTTCACTACAACAAAATTTGGATACTCCCCCTTCTTTAACTGTAAAAACCTAAAGCCGTCTGCGTCATTGGTGCTTCACTGAAAACGAATTACTCGTATATTACAAATTTATTATTTTCCAGTTCTTACAGAATTGAAAATGAAAATAAAAATTACAATTAAAAAAAATCTTGAACTGATGGATCTTTCAACAATTAATATCATCATATATCTAATATTCAATTTGATTTTGTTTATACTTTCCAAGACTGTTCAAGACTCATATAGTTTTGCCATTTTCTTTAACTCTGTCATTTTTTCCAGCTAATCGTGTTAGTTTGTTGTGAAAACATTCTATGGCTTCTAGACATTTCTATTTCAGCAAAAAACTGCACCTCAAACTTTATGGAACATGTATTTTCTTGCATGAAACACAAAAATATAATAAAATCTTAAGTTTTAGAGTGTTCCACCACTCGCAAGCAAGTGCCATTGGTATTTTTGAATCTACATGGTCAATTTAGGGGGTGGAGAGTAAGCTAATTCTCATAGCAGCCCCATTCCGTCGTGGTATGATTCACATTTTCAACACCTGGCGTCCGGACTATCATATAATCTACCAAGCATACAACTACCACAAATCAGTATCAATAAATAAATGAAACCCAAAACAAACAAAAATTAAAATAAATATTAGAGTCAAGCTCAAATCGAGCATAAATTGATATGAGTAGGGTTCAAAACCTCTATGCTTTCTAAAAGCCAGAAAATAATTTTTACTTCACTGAAAAAAAATTCAAATGAGTTAACTGAAAAAAAATGTGCATTGTCAATTTAATATACATATGCTGATATTTATTCCCTAAAATCTTAAATTTTTGATTTCTTAAAGTTACAAAAGTGAAAACATTTCAAAGAATTGTTTTCTGTAAAGCGCCAATGACGCAGTAGGTTTTAGGCTTCTGCAGTGAGGCGATACCCAAACTCTTGTTTGTAGTTATTTTTATTTGATTCAAACTTGATTTGCATATTCTTTTTAAGTTTCACTCGTTTTAAGATTTATTTATTCATTTACATTAATATATATTGTATGTTTGTTCGCATTGATTGTATATTTAATTTCTGTTCGTTTTAAGTTTGATTTTCATATTCAATCTAAGCATTACTCGCTTTAAGATCTATTTATTCATTTATATTATCACTTGTTGTATGTTTTTGCTATGATTGCTTATTTAATTTCTGTTCGTTTTGGGTTTCATTTATTCTTTAATAGTAATTTCTGGTCGTTTTGAGTTTGAATTTTAACGGGTATTTGTATCAACTGAGCTTAAGTTTAAAATGGCCTTTACTTTTATTTGAAAAACTTATTTTTCGGAAAGTTTTTTTTTAATTAATTGAACAAAAGGTTGTGTCACTTTATTGATTGTTGTATTGCTAGATGATCAGATGCAGATAAAGTGAGTGTAACAAATGTTTGATTGGGCTTTCTTGTAAACACGAAAAGCTTTTTCTTGTATCCTTTTACAATCCAATGTGGCAAGAAAGGAGATAATTTACGCAAAGGGAAAACCTAATAATTGTAAAACTACTAAAGAAAAATTGTGGAAAATCTTGGTTTTCAGATATAAATAAACCTAAGATGGATCCAAGGGGCAAATATATTTTCCTTTTGATGCTGCAGGATTAGTGAAAATTTTACCAGCCCAGGGTTTTACAAAAGTTAAACATGGTTATAAAATTCTTTGTTTTTCGTATTTTGGTTACCATTGGGCCGAGTTGCTCCATACTGACAGTTTATTACCCCGAACTGTTGAGTTTTTTTTAGTTTTCGTCGATGTTTTGAAAAATAGAAGCACACTGTTATAAATACATATAATTTTCAATGAAACGGAAATGATGCAGTAGGTTTTTCGAACTATTACAGTTAAGGGAGGGAAAAGGGACAGTGGGACAGTAGCGAAACTCTTGTTTGTAGTAGTTTTTATTTGTTTAAGTTTGACATGAGTATTCAATTTAATTTTACTTGTTTTAAGATTTATTTATTCATCTATATCAGTATTTGTTATTTTCATATTTGAACTGATCTTTTAATTTATTGAGTGTGAATTATTATCGGAGTTATTTCTGCTAATCTTGAATTTAATATCACTCTTTACTTTTCTTTTAAAAACTCCTTTTTTCATTATTCTTTTTTCATTGAGTAAAACATTGAGTAAAATCAAAGTTCGCTTTTATATGTTGCAGAGAAGCGTAAATTCTTACTATTTTTAATAACGAAATACAACTTCAATTCATATATATCTTATGAAAATATTGCACGCCTTGAAAGTGGTGTACAGCTTTGTGGTTCGTACGAGGCGTACGTGCAATAGGTCGCAGATTAAAGGGTAGTCTAGCAATCCAGACATGGTGGCTGCACAGGCGTCGGTGAAGTTGTGGCTAGAAATTTGGCACAAACATGAGAAGTCAGGATGTGGAATAGTAAGCCAAATTAGAATTCTTACTAAACACAAGTTTAATAAAGTGCTTGACGCCAATGTACATAGCCAAAGAACCTAAGCCCGTCTCTAATTTATAGTAGAATGCTTATTTCACTTCAGAGTTCAAAGCGCCTGATGTAATTTATTGTCGAATTATGAATAATAGTTAGATTCTATGTTCTTTGATTAGTTTGATTATTTTTCAGCTTCACCGTCTCTTATTTGTCAAGCTGTTAAAAAATAAAAAAAAGTATATTCCAAAAGTTTGCCATAGCATTTGTGAGTTACATCTCTCTTTGGGAGGAGATGTTCTTCCGCCCAATTGTCCCTTTGTTCCACATGTTTTTGTTTACAAGTTACATTCCTGAGTTGTTTTAATGTGGCTTTGGTCTTTCTGATATTAAAAAAAGGGGAACCTGTAGAACAGCCTTCTTCATATATATTCCAGTAAAACTATGAAAAAAAAAGTCCAAACCTCGGCATTTGAGCAACAGAAATGGTTTTGGCACAAAATTTTCAGTAAATTCGCTTAATAACCTATAAAATTGTTCAAAATCGCCTGTGTAGAAATACCCCCTTTTTTCAGAAAAAAAGGGGGGGGGGGTCTTGAATTTCAATTTTTGCAATAATTTTTGGATTGAAAGGTTGTTCCTATTTATCCAAGTCCGGGGAGATTGAAAATGACATCGGAATCGAAAAATCCCCTTATCGAGTACCTCATGTTTGCCCTAAGCGAGGTCAAAAAAGGTAAAAACACTATTTGTGGTGATTTAATCTGAACAGCATTTCACTGAAATTTTATCTTCGCAAAATCGAACTTAAACTGACGATGCCTCTCTTTTATTCTAAACCCGATTTTGTCGATAGTCCCCCGTTCACAACCACCCCCTCTTCCCGAATTTATATTCAGCGCGCAGTGGCCGCTACCTTAACTTCAAACCCCGCACAAATATAGATTGTGCCATCTAGTGTCATCTGAAAAGCAGGTTATAAACTAAGATTAATATGCTTGCTGGTAAGAGTCGATTCTGAAAATGCTTAGACGCATTTCATCTCGCATTTGCTGACGCTATTTTTAACGGTTTCGCAAGTCGGTCAACCATCAAAGATCATGCCCATCAGAATCGAAAAAGGAAAAGAGTGCCCTACCATCATTTTCACTTCTACCGCGAAGTTTACTTGGAAGAAAGAAGACTTTCTCTCCAACTCAGACAATAAGTTGAATATCATAAAGATGATAGCTGGTAAACTTGTGGAAGCCAAGTGACAAGTACAATAAGCCAAAGATGATGCAGACGTTTTAATAGCAAAAACCGCACTCGGTTCAATTTTTAAAGTGGAGATCTGCTTGATTAGAAATAATACAAAATTGTTTGTCTTGCTGATGCAGTATACAAAACCCAAGCAAGCACTCCTTTATTTCTAGACTGGATTTTTAGGATGGAGTTCTACCTACTCTGCACATCTATTACTTGAAGAGGAAGCTACCATCAGGGGTTACAAAGTCACAGTTGGTTGACCATGTCTTTTCAGGATGTGACACTACTTCGCGATTTCACGGCGTTTGCAAAGCTTCAGTGCTTAACACCACAGCTGATGCCAGGTTTTTTGAAGCTTGTCAGATCTTTTACTGCTCTCCAGTAAACAGGTAAGAACTGATTGCGGCAGGTGACAAGGCTTCTCTACCCTTATACAGAGCTAGATTCGACGAATCCTTACCTGAAATCTGATCCAGTATGCTCATATTAAAAGTAGACAATGTGACTGGTTTTGTCCTCCCCGAATGCTGACCGCCCATGCCTGCAGCTGCAAAATACCAGTACCTGCGTTTTTGTTTTTTTTCAAGCGACAGCTCTAATAACTGAAGACTGGGGCCTAGAAACTTTCGTTAAACGGTTGTATATTCATTATGACTGATATACCCCCTGCTACTAAAAGGCTTTTCAAACTGATTCATTGCAGCTGTAAAGGTGACTGTGATAGTCTGTGACGCACTTGCAAAAGGTGTAACTTTTTAGAGCAACACTATAGTTTGTAGCTAGTGCCATAGAACAAGCTGCTTCAACGTTTCTTTGACCATTATGATCTCAATGATCAATGTGACTAACCCAAGTTTTGTGCTTTATTCAATAGCGCTTTAGTCAAAATGAAGCTTTGACTGTTTCAGAGTCATAATAATCGAAAAAGAAATTGTGATTGAAGTGTTCCTGTTTTTCTTTTCTTTTTTTTTTGCTTTAGTTTTTGCTTTTCATTCTTTTATTTTACAGTAATAACCGAATTTGTCAAACCCAGGAACGAAGTTAAAAATGACAGTCTTCCGATGTTCTCGTCGCATCCCATGGAAATGGGGTACTAGATGATGGGATATTTAAATTTGTGATGTCATTTTCAGTCTCCTGAGACTTATGATGAAGGAAACGACCTTTCAACCAACTAAAAACTGCACAAATCAAGTTTTTGATTTATCAGCATCTCTGACCTCGATTAGGGTGGAAATGGGGTATTAAATGATGGAATTTTCTAATTCTGACGTCATTTTTGGTCTCTCTGGACTCGAATTAATAGGAAATAACCGCTCAATCCAGAAAATATTTTAGATTCAAAATTTGAGATCAAATTTCATTCTTTTCCGTGAAAAAAGGGATATTTTTGCACGAACGAGGTCGAGCGATTAAGCTAATTTTTTTCAAGATTTTGGCATGAAAAGCATCTCTGTTGCTCAAATGCTGAGTCAAAATCATATTTGTTTTGTAAATATAGTTCTTGAGCTCCATCGTTCACGAAAGCCTTTGATTCTATAGCAGTATAATGTCAGGGGAGCTTTTGATTTCGTAATTTATGCACAGATTTTAGGTATGATGTGGGATCGAGTTGCGCGCTCTTCTGTTGTTCGGTCGTTGTTCGTATTACTCTTCGGTTATGGGGCAGCTAGGTGTCTAACTAGAATTGTTGCTACTAATTTATCTCTAATTTTAGAGGAAATTAGAATTGTGCCGGAATTAAATAAATCCCAACTATAATCCATATTGAAGTGTCAATAATTCAGTACAGGTTAGTGACTCTTTGGCAACAGCTTTAGCTAAAAGATTGGATTCCTTTGATTTCACGATCCTGTATACAAATTTATCACTTAATTTAGTCTTGGAACATCTAAGCGATTTAAGGTAATTTAAGGATAAAGATTTCAAAAATATTTACCCATCCTATTTAATTATGGAACCTTGTTATGGTACAGGTCAAAAAGATTACTTTTATATTCAAATACTATTATTTCTGATAATGATAAATTAGTTTTAAAATATATAATAATGTTGAGGATTTCGATTTTAAAGTAGGCTAATTAATTTCCCTTCCTAGAAAATAATATACATTCAAACATCAAATACTCAGTCTTTTACTCACAATTATTTAGGTATGCAAGAATATGCAGTAATTATACGAATTTAAGGAAACAGATGTTAAATTTTAAGCCACAAACTGATCTCGAGAGGTTTTTCCGTGAATAAAATAACTTGGCAATTCAAAATATTTAGTTTTCAATATTACGAACATTTAAGTAAATACGCAAAAAGTTATCAAATAATATTAATTTTTTTTTTCTTCTCTTTGTTTCTCTGATTTGGGTTCTTTTATGCGTATGGTAAATTGTATCCACGCCATCTTGTAGGGCTGTTAAATTATAATAGTTACCAACAACCAATAAAGTAATTCATCTTCTAACCCACCTGAGGTTTCTTGAACATAGGACTGTTCTAAAAAGTTTTGTGAGAATTCACTAGTTTTTACCTAACTAGGATACACTAATCTCCTTTTGTTTGTGTTTTTTGATGATTTCATTAATATGCATGTATTTCACAAGATTCACCTATCACAGGGATACAATTAAGAATTTATCGTAGGTGCGCCACTATGCCTGGGTCAGGTATTTAATGCGCCGAAACCCATAAAGGAGAATTGCCCACTTTGATCTAATTTATCACTTTGATTAGGCTTTTTTTCTTTTATTTCAGTCAGAAGAGACTGCTATAATTAGTTTTAGCCCTGGTGTGACCAACGAGTGTATATTTCTCTGAAGAGCCTTGATTGATGGTGATCACTTCGGAATAACTGGTTAGATGTCAGGTATTTTTATTTTGAGTTTACGATGGTTTATATTTATTAACTACGATGTTGCATGTCCATCGATCTTTCTTTCTGGTTGATTGTGTTTGGTAGTACTGTTTGTCCTAGGTGATTGGATGGGTGAGTAGGGTCAAGGCCTCGTTCAAGTGCTTGTCTTTCTGAAACACTAAACTCTTCTTCTTCTGTTTCACAGCAGGCGGGCTTTTCAGTCGATACTATTTAGCCCTTTTCCTTTTGCTTCACTCTGTGGGCTACAGAGCTACTGGCGTGGTTGTCTCTTATTTGTTAGATATTCTCAGATATCTTTCAGTAGATCTTTTGACTCAAGGAGTTCAAATATAAGGTGATAAATGTCGATTTTTATGATCTGTGTGCAGGTATAGATGGCTAGGCTCTTGGCTGATAGTGAGTTTTTTTGTTGTTTGAAGCGATTTGACTGTTTAAAATGCAAGGTATGTTGTGCAGACATCAGCATTTTACATTCAAATAGACAGTGGTCAATTGTTTCATTATTCATATTACAATACATGTAGAGATGGAACAGGGGAAATGAACCACTTTAATTGGGAAACTAGTACGAGAATGCAAGAAAATTTAGTCTATTTGTTCCAGAACGAATTCTATGATAAATTTTAAAAAATACTTATTGGGAAAGGGGGAAAAGATAGGATTATTTTTATTAAACATACTATCTGATAGTCTCCATCGATATATATCTCTAATGGGGATTAGTCTCCCTCTTGGCTGGTCGATATTTATAGCATTTTTTGCTATTTCATCAACCTGATGATTACCACTTATACCAGAGTGGCTAGGAATATACTGAAGATAAGCTCTTATGCCACTTGAAGCAAGATTATCTATAATGCTAAGGGAATGATAAGTGTCAATATCTAACTTATACTGAGGAGCTGAAGACATCAACTCAAGGCTTCATAAAGAGTCGGAAAAAACTATAATTTTTATTTGAATTGCAATCAGAGGTTGGTTTTCCTTAATGTGTTCTAATGCCATGATTATAGCATTTAACTCTGCAGACATTATAGATACATTATTATACAATCTCTCACCCATTGCAATTTTCAGGTGAGGAAGGAAAGCACCACTTGCTACCTTTTCATTCATTTTGGACCCATCAACAAAGATTTGGAAATGGTTTTTATAAGTAATTGTATTAAGTTCAGCAAATTTTTTCTAGGACGAAAGCGATGGGGGTTAAATCTTTAGTCCACTTTGAGAAATCAGTATTTATTATGGGGATTGACCAATTCCATGGAGGGGATTTGGGGAAAGTAGGTGCAATAGACTTTGCGGGTACAGGGAACTTCTTCTGAATATTGGCATACTCATCTGCAATGCCTCTATACATGGCTGGATTTCTTAACCAATTATGTAGAGTGTGTAAGCTATTTGATTCAATTTTTGTAAGATGTTTTATCAAGAGAAAGCTACGTCTCTCCCTTATTGTTGTTAATCCACTCTCCATAAGCAGAAACTTGGTGCTTGTGGGTTTCCTAAGACCAAATATGAGACGTATTATATCATTTTGTATTGTTTCAATTTTTGCATCTTGGTCTTTGCACATGCACCATAGACGATGAGCCCATAGTCAATATGGGATCTTATATGTGGTTTATAAAACTGGAGTAAGGTTTTCTCCTTACAGCCCCAGGGTGTGGAAGGAAGTCTTTTTAATATACTTGTTTTTCTATAGCATTTTTTTATTGTGTTTGAACTGTGGAGATTGAAGTTAAGTTGCTGGTCAAGCATAAGACCTAGGTAGTTAATATGACAATCTTCTGGAATAGATGTTCCATTTAGAGTTAGTCTTGTATTAACATGGTTTCGCTTTCGGTGAAATTGGATTATTTTTGACTTTGTACGTGCAATGGGTAAATCTGAATGTTGATAAAATTTTCAAATTCGAAAATTGACTTTTGCGGCTTTGACTGTGCAATCTCAAAGGTGTTGCCAGATGACCATAGTACCAGATGATCAGCATATTGTAGATTCGTGGGGGGGAGATTCATGTCCCAGAAATATATGTCAAAGAGGAGGCAGCTCAGGACTGCTCCCTGAGGAAGGCCTTTGGTTATTGTCTTTTGAGGTGATGAGGCTGAACCTATACAAACAATGGAACTTCGCAGTTCTATGAACGATTTTATAAAATATACTAGCTTGGGGGGTAGTCCAAGGTTTGAAGTTTATTTAAGAGGATTTGGTGGTTCACATTGTCATATGCCCCTTCAAAATCTAGGAAAGCTGCGACTAGGACATTATTTTTTGAGAATGATTCATTTATTGCATTTGTTAATAATATGAAAGCATCTGTTGAGTAATGGTGTTTCCTGAAACCAGTTTGAGTGTGAGGGATCATATTATTTTTTTCAACAAACCAGAGGAGTCGATAATAGATCATTTTCTCCATTATTTTCCCCATCACAGGAGCAATCATTATGGGCCTTTAAGACTCATGGTTATTTTTGGGTTTATTATTTTTTAGGATTGGTAGGAGGGACGAACATTTCCAAATATTGGGGAACGTAGATGAAGCCAAAGCATGATTATAACAATTTAGAAGTTCCTGTTTGTATGAAGCGGTCAGATTCTTTATCCATGTAGGGTGTATATTGTCATAGCTGCCGCTAGTCTTGGTCCTAATATGATGTATTGCATTATTCATTTCCTGGATTGAAAATGGACTGGTTATATACTCGGATCCTGGGCGAGGTTGGTAACTAGGGTTCATAGAAATTGGGGATGTTTTGCTGCAATTGTGTAATGTTATCTTATTAACAAAAAGAGTGGCAAATAGCTTAGCTTTTTCATTATCATTGTCATAATGGGTATTATTATGTATAAGCTCATACAGGAGTGGGTTGGGGGAAGTCTTTTCCCCACAGATGTGGCTTACAACTTTATGTATAATTGGCTCATGTGTTTCTCTGAGAGATTATTGACAAAATTATTCCAGTAGTTATACTTAGCATTTATTATAGTCCCTTTTAGATTAGATTCTGTTTGTAATTTTTGTAAATAAGTAGTAAGTGATGGTTTTTTAGTAATGTTCTCCTAGCATGCCTTGTTTGCTCTCTATTTAACTTGTCACTCATTGGCTGATACTTCTTTACCAACGTGTTTAGGAAATCTTTTCCTTTGTGTTGTCAATTGGATAGCATGATGAGCTATATTTGCGAGTAAAGAGGCCAAGATTTTAGCTTGTGTGTCTGCTGTAGCGTTTGACATGCATGAATGTTTGGTTAAACTTGTAATTTCATCATTTAGCTTATTTTGGAACATAGCCAATTTGCTTTAGTGTTGATATATTTGGAGGTATGTGATAGAGTTTCAGCAGGTTTATTTAGAGAGCAAACTATGGAAAAGTGGTCAGTACATTGACTATAAATTTTATTTATATGAATTTTATTCAAAATATTTAATGACACAATATGTAGGTCCATTGTAGAGAAACTGCCACTTTTGGGGTTGAAATATGTATTCAGGTTTGGAGGGGTAGCGACAGCTAAATCAATATTATTTGAAATTAAACGCTCAATGAACTTACCAGCTTTATTTGCTGGTTTATTTCCCAACAAAAGGCTGTGGGCATTAAAGTCTCCACAAATAATTATGTTTTTCAACATATTATGAATATTCATATAACTGAAGAAATCCATGGCATCTGTAGTTTGGCCATTAGGGTTGTAAAAGCTTATTATGTAATTTTTTGTATTATTCAGCCAAACACTGATACCAATTGCATCAATATCATTTACAAAATCATGAAAGTTGATGCCACAGAATTGTAGATTATTATTAATTAATAAAGCTACTCCACCTCCTTTTCTCTCTGATGATCTATCCTTTCTCAGGATAGTAAATCCCAGAGACTTAATTTGTTGATTTTGGGTTAAATGAGTTTCCTGGAGGCAAGCAATTTCAATGGAATTATTATTCATAAAAGATATTAGTTCATTTAGCTTATTTTCTGTAAGTGATCTTACGTTCCACTGGAGTATTGATGTGTTGTGTTGTTGATTTAATTTTCATATGACTGTATATCTATGTTCAGCTTTGTTAATAGTAGAGCAAGATCTTTTTTTTTGCTTGAATGAGCATATGATTAGGGATGTAGATTTTTGCCAATTCAGCAATGATTTTTTTTTTCTGTTGTTGTTGTATATTCATGGTCTGAACTACATTGCAGTTTAGAATGAATAAGTATATATTTGGGGTTGGTATGTTTGGTTGTGCATCCAGTTTGTCAATTAAGGGTTCAATTCAGGGTAGTGTTTCTGGTTTGTTTCTTGTTGTGAGGGGGTACCAGGCCGACCTAATCTCACTAGGCAAGGAGGCTAGCTGCCTTAATGATTCCTTTTGATAGAGATGTAAGCTGGAGGGCTTAAAGGATGGTGTTTTGTAAGGGGTACTTGATGCATTGGGAGTTTTGTTTGATTTCAATATAGGTTCTATTTGGTGTGATTGGGAAGTATTTGCTTCCATAGCTGCAAAAGGGTATGGAATGGCCTTCTCTGTTGCTATTTGGAGTGCAAGGGCTCTTGTCTTATCTGCAGGGGGTTGTGACTTATTGGTGGATTCGTATGAGCCTTCAAAATTGGCACATGTAGGCTGATTGTTGTTGTAAGTTTTCAACTCTTTTGAATGGGAGCCTTTACAATTACTTCAGTCTAAGAGAATTTCATTGCATTTATTTGTTGTGTGTTCCAGTTTTAGAAACTTCTGACACCGGATAGGCTTTTGCTTCGATTCCTTGTGTGGTTCGGTTTGCCCAAATGGGAATAACTTTTCTGGGATATTAATTTTTTCCATCAGTGTAAAAAAGAAAGATTCAATTGTTTTTAGTCAATTTGGGTTGGGTTTGCCCAGTTGGAGGACATATTCAACAGGGACTGCATTACCAGTCCTATCTGAGAGCCCTGCTTTTAAATCCTGCATTAGTATTTCTAGGGGAACATTATAAACTACTATTATTGTTGGGGATTGTTTTGGGTTCCATTTAGATGAATTAATTGGGGTATTCAGAAGAGATTTTAGATTAAGTATTATATCTGCTGATTTCTGATCTTGGACAGCTATTATCAAAGATCCATCACGGTGAATGTTAAGAGAAAACATTAATTTTGACATTTTGAAAATTGCAACCCTTATTGTAGTAATCTTTGTTATTTCAAAGGGGGTTATTAGGAGTAATTTTGAGGTAAATTTCTAAGTTTTTGGGTAGGAGAATCTTGGACAGGGGGAGGGGAAATACTTTTGATTGAGGACGTTTTTTTCCTTTTTTTGGAGCTACGAGAAAGGAACACTTGAAACCCAATATAATCTATGGTAACAATAGCTCCAACACTGATCATTGTCCTATTCTCAGAATTTGAGCTTTCATGTGAGCTTTGTGATAGAGAGCTTGACCAGCCAAGATGGGGCATAAATGGATCAATTTCATTAGTATTTAGGGTGGGATCCGGAGTTTTTTTTTTTTAGGGGGAGTTCTTTGCATTGCCTATTGAAATAAGCTTTAATCTAAGCACGAAAGGATAATGCTATGATACAAGACCGTCTGCACTCCTGGGGGGAAAACTTCGCCGTCCACAAAATAAACACCACAGTATGGCCCTGAGGATGATTTTGAGCACGATTGGTTCGGTACAGCTACTGATAAATCGAGACAATTACTCACAAGAAATTTATTTTTAAATTTCTTAAAGTGTTGCTGGTACACTAAAGTAGTGTTACACTAAAGTAGGATAACAGTTTTTATTTCTTCTTCTTCTTCACCGAATTACTTTTAGGATCGTGGTACCTTAAAACTTAAGAACCTTAAGGTTCGTGTTCTTTTGAAAGAGGGTGACTCAAGTGAGGATGTTTCTTTACGTAAAGGAATTAAGCAAGGTGTTATAGCTTCCCTGACATTTTGCATTAATAGTATCCAATGAGGAACAGGAAGTCGTACATTTTCAAACACACTGGTGCGTCACTTCTGGGTTTTGCAACTGATTTTTGAATATGTCTTGGTGAAGGTCGTTCTTAGAAAATAGTTTTTGCTGACTGTAATTAATTTAACCAGATATTGGTCTGCGATTAAATGTAAATAAATCAGCTGTTTTTTTGTTTGTTTATTGATCTGGCGTGGTTTCTATAGTAAGGCTAGTTGAAATTAGTGCAACACAATCAAATTAGGCACCTTGTCCTACCGATTGATTTTATTTTTCGAGAAACGCTAAATTTGCTTCTTGACCATGCTTAAAAAACACGATCGCGTAAGCTGGAGTCTTTGCAAACCAGAGAAATCCAAGCCGAAGCATATGGTTCATCTTTTTAATGTGACTGCCTTCTTTCGTATGTTGTGTCTGTCTCGCTTTTTGAAGATATTGAATGCCCAGCATCAGAAAGATATCAGGACAGTATTTTTGTTTTTTAAATAAATACAGTATCCGCTAAATGGGCCATCTTTTTTTTAGAAATAACCAAATTGTTGCAAAATATGGTGTTGTTGAGCCTTCTGATGAAGTTTGGGAGGCTATTTTGACCTCTGAGAAAAATTAGGGTTTTGGTTCCACGAGTGTGTTCAATTTGTAGTGTTGGTAGTAATTGTTTTTCTATGTATTGTATTATTATAATCCAGTATTTTTATTACACTTATTTCTTTTTATTTGGGTTCTGTCTTTTCTTGTAGGTTATGAGATGGATTATTAATAAAATTCATTCATTCATTCATTAATGATTTTGGCTTGATTGTACCAATCATCCTGTGGAAAAAATGTCCGGTTCTGATTTTGAAGCTTGCTTGTGTCCTTGAGCATATATAATGTACTTGCATTGTGGTATGGGTTTTATTAATTTGGTTTTGAAAGTGAATATGGCCAATTTAGTAATGAATTGATTCTTATTTCCAGGGATTATCCTTCAGATCGTACAAAACTGAGTCAATAAAATTGTTTGAAACAAAAAAGCGCTATGTTTCATTATGTGCGTCTTTTAACCTCTCTAGGTAAAGGACTTCGACGTCTTGACATCAGCGACTCCTTTTTCAACATTTGTTTGAAATATATCCTTATAGATTATACGAAAAAAGATGATCGAACTTTTTAAGTAAGTAAGTAAGTAAATTTATTGCCCGAAAATTCACTTGGAATTAAAATCAGAATCAGAATCATTTATTAACATAAAAGCTTTCGTAGTCAGGGTTTAAATCCCGACTAAATCGCGCTATTATTTACAAAGTAAACAAAGACACAAAAAAAATTAATACACATGTCACTTATTGTAGACAGAAACATAAAAAGGCACAAACGAATTGCTGAAGCGATTAGTGCGACACTTGGGCTGGGCTAGCTTTGTTGCTTTTGATCTTGTAGTTACTTTTTTTGTGAGCATTGAGGGTAATATATTTCTGTGTTTATCACTTGTCAGAAGAAACTGGCCAAATTTACAGATAAGTTGAAAACGGCGGTCGTGGAGTGACGGCAAATTTAGTTGAGACAGTGCTGATTCGTAATCGGTGTACTGACCAGACAGTATGGCCTTCACCGCTCTTTTCTGGACTGATTCGAGTACTTCGCTCATATAGGCAGTGTTCTGAACCTGTGGACCCCATACAGGGCACGCATACTCTAATATTGGGCGAATATATGTCAGGTAGGCTGTTTTCAATTGCGGCACTGAAAAACCAAATCTTCGCATCAGTAAAAGGGTACGCATGGCACAGTTCGCCTTTTTCACTACCTCTTGGACGTGGAGGCTAAACGAACAGTCAACGCTGAACGTAACACCGGGAATAACTGCCGACGATACGCTTTGGTATGGTGGAGGGGGGCACTGAAAATCCCTTTTGAGAGGGTTAAATCGAAGAATTTTGGTTTTCGTTTCGTTGATTCGGAGGCTGTTTTCAGAACACTGGTCTCTAAAGTTATCGATAAATGATTCACTGAACTGGGGAACGGTTTGAGACTTCACAATGAGGTATTTTAAGAGGGTGGAAAGGTCATCTACGAATTTGAACCGTTCGTCAAAATCGGCAAGGACGAAGTTGATCACTGCCAAGAACAACAATGCAGCGAGTTTAGTGCCTTGTGGCGCACCACACTTAAGCTCAGACCATTCCGAATCAGTATCACCCGGGTAGAGACCATATACACTCTGTAGTCGGTCGCGTAAGAAATCTATTATTAATAAGAGAATATTTCTGCAAGCTCCCATAACCTTCAGATTGTTCACTGCAGTATAATGGCGTATCAAGTCGAAGGCTTTTCTATAGTCGGCTAGGAGGAGATCTACAAGTGTGCATCCTTGGTCAAGCCATTCAACAATAAGGTGATACAGACGCACAAGATAAACAGTTGTACTACTACCTTTCAAGCACTCGTATTGGTATGGATCAAGAGAGCCCTGGACTTGTGACATAAGTTCACGATATATAAATGATTCCGCTACCTTAGAGAGGTTCGGAACTATCGAAATTGGGCGGAGTTGGTCGCAATATTTTGGGTTTTTCACTTTTGGAATGACGCGCACATAAGCTCTCTTCCAAACATTGGGGAACACTTGTTCGCGAAAACACTGGTTAATAATAGAGCTGAGTGGCTTTGCAAGAAAGATGGAGAACTCGCGTAACAACTTGACAGTGAGTTTACCAGGGTAAGACACACAGTTTATTTTCAGTTTCTGAAGTTCCTTAAAGACGGCATATTCAGATACTTCACATATCTCATCAGTCCCGGTGTCAGCAATGATACTCTCAATTTCTGAGTTTGTGATTGATGGGTATGTGGTGCATATGCCGGTGAAAAAATTGTTCACTTCAGTAGCTGATGTCAGTGTGCCGTAATCTTTGAGTAGTCTCAGGTCCTTTGGCGTTGATTTCCCTGCAAGGGTTTTGACCGAAAAGTGCCATTTGTGAGGGTCAGTGTGCAGTAATGGCGTTATTTTCTCTTTTACATACTGTCTTTGGGCTAGTCGGTTTAACTTCACAATTATGTTACGCAAACTGGCTGCAGCCGCTTGATCTCCAGCTTTGTGGAGACTACAGCGAGTTTTTATCTTCTGCTTGAGTTCGCAGGTGATCCATGGTTTGTCAGTGTCACAAACTGTAATAACTTTTATTGGAAAAAATCATGGAACTTTTCCAACAGAAGGCTGTTCAGTTTGCTGACTTTGACATTAATATCGGCCTCTGCACAAATGTCCTCAAAATCGTAAGTACCAATCCAGCGACCGAATTGAGCTATTGAAGACATTGTGATGGGTCGAATTGTGGTTTTTGTTTGTTTCGGTCGTGGGATACTTGCTTGTGCTTCCCAGAAAATTATAAAATGGTCAGAATTCTGAAGGGGACCTAGATATCGGGGAGCGTTATAAAGATCTGCCAAGTTCGTAAAGATCATGTCAAGAGTACTGCCACTTTGGTGAGTCGGAATGTTCACTACTTGTTTCATATCCAAAACGCTTGAGACCCACTGACGACTGGTCTGATTGAAATCGCCAGCAATCACAAACGCAGGGGAAGTGTACTTGTGGCGCATTCTGTCGACGAACACTTGTATGTGCTCAATAAGTTATTTTCTGTTCCCAGCGCTGTCTGGATAGTACACTGACGCAACTAATAAACAGGAGAATCTTCGTGACAGATGCGCCGGTCTGCACTCCACCCACACAATCTCATGGCTCAAATCATTGGAACTGCTTAACAGTTTTGATGGTAGGTCGTCACGTATATAAAGTCCTACGCCACCTCCGCGACGGTCAATGCCTTGGTCACGTCGAGTGTTGAGGTAGTTTCTGTAACCTTTAATCCGTGCAGTTTCCTCAGTAATGTCCCAACACTCGCTGATAATTGCAATGGGTACTTTATTTTGCTTAATTAACACCTCCAGCTCGTCCATTTTATTGTTCAAAGATCGAGCGTTACACATTAGCATATTCGTAAGTTTGTATTTTGCTGAGAATCGCTCCGGACGCAAATTTGGAGGAGTAGGTTCCGAAGCACTGCAGTTAACATTCTCTATAAGCCAGGGAACAAGTAGGGGTGGAGTATCGTGAGGAGGAGCGCAACGGATTACGACTAGGTTACTCGTCCTCGTCGGCCGGTCCTTTGTCTTTCTCCTGCGGGAGATATGCACCGGGATTCTCATTTGGCGTTTCCTTTTCCCTCCTCGTTTGCCACGGTGGGTTCGCTTATTCAAGCAGTCCGATAAGCGAGAGCACTCTGGTGGCTCTAAGTAGCGAGCTATCTCAGTGCGCACTGGTGGTTTCTTTAAGAGTCCAAATAGCCACAAGTTACAAAAGGTAGATGGTGCCACTGATAAATCTGGTGATTGAATCTTCATTAGGGCCGGTTTTTCGTATTTAATTTGCATGATGATTGCACTAAACAAAGTCAGGAACAGCAAGTCTTAGGTTACTTTCACTATCACAGCAGGAATCCCGATAAAAATAGCACTGGACTAGCTAAACTAAGAAGTCGGAGGCAGCTTTTTCAAAGCGCTCTCATCGCCATCTACATCAAGGAAACATCAGGGAAACCTCAGGAGCAAGAGATCACCGGGAGCAAGGGAAGCGTCGAGACCTGCTCGCCTGTTCCCTGCAATTTAAGGCTAATTAACCGGCAGGTACCAATACGGCACTTTCGGCAGGTTCTCTCCCCTCTTCTGCTTGATCCCAAGCGATCCACGCAGTCCACAGGACTTCACTAAATCAGAAGAAACATAAACATATACACACGCTGATTTTAACCTTTTTTTTCGCCCGAAAACCAAACTCACAAACAAGAATGGCAACGCTGCGCGCCCAAAAATCACGTAATCAGCGCGTGCGCACCAATAGACACACCTGGTTCCTAGTATATGGCTCCTCTTAACTGGAAAAAAAAATATTCACTTACTTGGAAAGTCACAATTATAAATCTGGTTTCAAAAAATATCCCAAAAAAATATCCAAATCTTATTCAAAACTAGTGAAATGACAGAATATATTTTCCTTAGTTATTACACCCATGGTTGCCAGTCCAGCGAAGTATAACAAAGGCAAAAGAAAAGAAAAGTCACACTAGGGAACATCACCAAACATATTTGATGTACATTAGCAAAACTACTGGGACAGGATGGCTAGCAACGGGTTCGCTCTTCCCTTAGCGTTTTTCAAAAAATTCTCGGCGACACGGTTAACACAGACTGTTGGATCGGATGCACCATAATTACGCATGATATAGGAGTTACTCCTCCATGGTGGAAGCCTCAGAAGGAACTTCGTGAATCGAAAAAACAGAACTTTTATTTTTGCCCACTGAGGGGACGACGGGTATTTTCAAAAAGGTGCTATATACAGTACATGTGAAAGGGCAATGGCATTATACAGCGACGCAAGATATTTACGGCAGAACCAATGTCTATTACCAATAATTGACCCATACAAGATCTGGATTTTCACTTATACGTGGCGTATAAGCAGCGTCCTAGTGGAGTGGAGGCTTCGAACGATTGGTAAACCAAAGTAAGTAATGCTCTCAGATGGTTTCACAACTGAATCGCCCAGTGGATTTCTTCTTCGCACTGCTCTGCATTGAAAAACAAGATGGCAGATTTCGACACATTAAACGACAAACCTACGTTATTGCATTCCCTATTCAACACATCAAAATTCTTCTATAGTCGATCAGCGGACCTGTTCAAATTAAGCAAGTCGTCAGCATAAGTCATCAAAGAAGCATCTGTCCCTTTTGAAACTCAAGAAGTAGCTACTTGGGCTTGTTCCGGTAGAATACTATTGGTGTACCAACTGGTAGACACTACTGAACCTTGCCTGACTCCTTTATGGACCGGTACAACAGCGTATTCCACCGGATTTGAGGGCATTTTGATTTGCGCTCTAAGGTTATTGTACATATAATATAATACTCTGACAAAGCAAAATTTAGCTCTTGTTTATACGCTTCTAGGAGGATTTGCGCGTGCACCGACGAGTAAAAAGTCCGGCTCACATCAAAAGAGCCAATAACTAGTGGATCACCCGTTGCCTCAGAATCAGACAAAATAGCAGTAAGGGTGAACAGAGCATCAGCGCAACCGAGCCCCACCATAAAACCAAACTGGTGGTTTGGCATTTGGCAACAGTGTCTAACGTTTGACAATATAAGCATTTCTAGAAGCTTGCATAAAACTGGCGACACAGTAATTGGGCGATACGAGGAGCATAGGTTAGCTGGCTTCCCTTTTTTCTGGATGGGCGTAAGTTGCCCTGTACAGAAAACATAAGGTACAAAACCGACTACGAATATTATCTGGTACACCAATGTTAACATTTCATACAAAAGACGAGTACCATTCACAAGGTGAATTGCACACAAATTGTCAGCTCCACATGATTTTTCTTTTTCAGCCTATAGGTATTTGCAGTTACATCCGAAACAGATACGGTAAAGTCCGGAAAACTCGATTTTTATAGCACAGATTCAAGTTGTTCGGTATACGGTCTAGCTACACTGGGATTCGGGGCACTAAGATCGTTCGTAAAGTAAGCTTGCCAGTCATTTGAATCATTAGGCATGGACTTAGGCGTGTTTGGGCGATCTTTCATGCGGTCTTTCCATAAACGACTTGGATCATTAATTACTCTCTTTGTATAGTCATTTTTCACATTCTTGCGGTGCTGCTTGAGAGCTTTCTCAAATTTACGTTTTGTGTTTACACGAAAACAATTCAACACACCGAATTTAGGACGGCCACTTTCCCTCCACACTGAGAACCAGAACTGAGCATTCTGATATTTTTTCACTAGCTCTTGATTCTTTGAGAACCCCCGAACTTCAGTACCTTTACGAATTTTCCTAATGGGAATAGTATCATTTTCTGCGGTTAGTAGTGCGTGGGTGATTTCAGCACAGAAGGTATTAACCTGTATTTTAGTTTCCTGGATATTCCTGTGTACGTTGGCTTGTAGTAGACTAAATGGCACGCTGATCTTCTGAAGCGTCGTGTCCAGCACTGTCCGATAAAGCGGGAAGTCGAACTTTGACCAATCTTTTATTTCATACCACTGAGAAGTACTTTTGACCTTTGGGATACACACATTAACACATGCTTCAATTGGGATGTGGTCGGTGGAATGACTTCCCGTTAGTACGCTCACTGTTTGGTGACTTTTTGCCACTCACGTTTGGTGTGCATGCCACGTGGTCTATAATGGAGACTGAACCACAAGTATGTACAAATGTGAAATCTTTGTCTTTTGGGAGCACACGATACCGACTTTCAAGTGCACTCAGGATCAGCTGGGACCCAGGAGACGAGTCGTCGACTAGATTACAGTTGTAGTATCATATTATAACGCTTTCCAGTTTGGACAACATAGTAGTCTTGAGGCACTTTGCCAGAGCTCGCACTGCTTTCGAGAATCGGTTATCCGATTCTTCGTCGCTGTAGTTTGTAGGAAGGTAGACATTGACAATCCCCAGATTCCCAACCCTTATAGCCATAAAGTTTTCAGCTGCATGAAGACTCTCAGAATCAACGACAGAACTACATACGATCGCTAGTCCACCAGAGGGCCTCCCGAGTTGACGAGACTTGGCTGATAAAAAATAAAATGTATGATTGTCCGAAAACTTGAGTAGGCTGAGGCTAGCATTTGTCACTAAATGTTCTTGGATGTAAAAAATATCGCTACGCCAACATAGTTCTTCAATTACAGGGATTCTGTAAGACACACCTCCATTCATATTCCAAGACACAATCTTAGTATTCTGTTCATTCATCGGAGCGTTTTTGTTTTCCGATTTGCTTTTTCAACTCAGGGCATTGCAATGACTGACATGTATGTTTTGTCGATTTACATGTTGCACATCCAATTGGTTCCGTGCATGGGGTACTAGCATTCGACTTATGGCCTTGGACACCACAACGTGGACAAATCTGGGGAGCGGAGCACGCCGCTCAAACGTGACCAAATTTCTGGCAATTAAAGCACCGTTTTGGGAGGTGCACAAATTCTTCCATCGGAAAATGTTCAAAATCTAGTTTTGTTGGGCTTTTCATAGCTAGATCTACATGATAATGGGAGGAAAAATACAACTAATAGGTTTGACTAGCACCACACCGCTCTGCCCTTTCACAACCTGAAACACAGGCTTTCACCGTGTCAGCATTACATGCAGTTGCGATGTTTTTGATCACGCCAATAAAAACTGGGGATTTCACCTTAGCTTCTACAGTTTGTGATTTCCGGTTGATAGAATAAGCAATGCTGTCTGCCCTGTCCTTCGTTTTAACAACAAGCCGGCATTCAGATCGGTTTCTATTCAATTCAACGTCATCGACCGATTGGTCTTCTCCGCACGTGCTCGTAAGAAATTGTTTTCGTTCTTCTGGCGTGTTAGTGGGGGGTGAGTTCTTCAGAACTACGGAATAAAGTAGTGGAGAATGTCTATCTGGGGTGGGATTAGGTTGCCTTCCGTTACTTACAGAGTTGCCGGGCGGCCATAGGAGTGGAACTTGATTGTAACGCTCGAGAAAACCCGAGAACTGCCGTCGCATTTCATTCACCGACGATATAACAGATGCACCTACTTCTGCTCCACTGGCCGGTGCTTCTTGCAGATCAAATATAATGCACTAGGGGAGTTCTATCTGTTTTTACCGCACCTTTCAAGTAGCTTAGCAATATCCACTAAATTATTCTTATCTTGCACGCATTTCGTAAATCGATCACCGGTTTTGGCCTCCTTTGTCAACAATTCTTTTGCCTTTAAAATCGAGTCTATCAAAAAATTGCACAGCTCGTTTTAAAAACATCTTCCTTCTTTATTCCGACAGCTATTGATCGCGATATATAGTTCAACACGGCATTTAGCATTATAGTTTCTCCCATGCTTGAAACCGGTTTAACCCCAATAAACAAGGGAAGTGTCAGCCCTCGTTCAACCTGATTCCCGCAGTTTAAGGGAGATTTCCGGCAGGTACAACGGCACTTGCCACGGGTTTACTGCCTTTCTTCTGCTTGTCAATTAGGGTTACATAAAAAACAGCTTGGCACACTATATATATTAATGTTCAGAAATTAGGTCGGTAGATCAGTTGACACACATGAAGGTTAATACAAATATGTCAGGATTATACGTCACTAATCCCTATTGCGAAATTTTTGTTTTCTTCACTACAACTTATTGAATTATTAATGTCCATATAATATCCAATTTTGATGTTGACACTTTGAATTCTGGAAACCTAATGAGCTTCCGATTATGTTGAGGCTTCTCAAAGTTGTCAACATTTCTTGAACAATAAACGTATAAGAAAAAATTATTTTTCCTTTTCAGATACATTATCATCAAAGATGTCCGATCAGGAGCTCCGGTCTATGGTCTTAGCATTTCGGGTGTCGGAGCTTAATATGCTATTAAGTTTTGCGGGTAAAACTAGTGCCGGAAGAAAACAGGATCTGCAGCAAAGATCCCTTGATTTAATAAAGGTGAAAAATCCAGCAATCAATGCTAAAATAAAAGAACTTTATACAACACGAAGGAACTTCGAAACTTCAACTTTAGAAGGACAAAACGCCTATAGTAAAACTCAATCGCACGGTGGTCAATCTGCAGCCAGTCAATTTCTAACTCAGACTGACGTAAAACTAAAAAAGCTTCCCTTTTATGATGTCCTGGCTGAGCTGATCAAACCAAGTGGTCTTATTCCGTCTTCTGTCGATTGTTTTCAAGAAGGGCTGATTCAATTCCGTCTCACACCCCAACAAGCTTCTGAAATTGTTTCAAATCGAGATTTAAGAAAAAGTGATTCGTATCCTGTTCAAATACAAATTCGATTTGCATTATTTGAAACCACAAGTGAACAAGATGACTGTTTTCCAAGCAATGTTAGTGTAAAAGTGAATGGAAAAGCAGTTCAACTTCCAAACCCAATTCCAACTAATAAGCCTGGTGTGGAGCCAAAGCGCCCACCAAGGCCTGTTGATATTTCACCATACTGTAACTTATCTCCCATTGGATCTAATTCTATTGCTGTTTCTTGGGCTCCAGAAATCTATAAAAATTATGTTGTAGCTGCTTATGTTGTCAGAAAGTTAAGCTCGCAAGATCTTTTGCAAAGAATGCAAAAAAAAGGTACATGGCCTATAGACTATACAAAGGGTCTTATAAAGGATAAATTAAAGGTAACTTTTGAGATATTTTCGCTGATTAATTTATTCCTTTGTTATACTTTTTTAGCTTGAGCTCGAAATTTTTCTCAATATCAAAGTAACTCCTTTTATTTCCGAACCTACGGTTGAACTAACACTGAAGGTCTAAGAAAAAAAAATAGCATGTCTAATTTTTATTGGGGAAAGCTAGCTACGCCCATGCCTCAGATTGTGATACGGGAAAGATCAGTTAAAAGTAAATATTTCTTCTTAGAATTGGATTCTTGTCGTTATAGAGAGAATATTTGCTCTTCGGTTTTTAAATTCTTGGGTGGAAGCTTCTAGTGCAGAACCCTTCCATCTCCTTTGATTGAGCCCTTGAAAGCCAGTGAAGTGATGTTTCAGTGGAATTCTGAGGTCTTATTCATTTGCTGCTTTTATTAACTCTCAAAAAACCAACAAAGAGAAAAATCTCTAAAAAAAAAACAAACAAACGAGACTGTGGCCAGTGGATAGAAAAGTAAAAAAACATAAAAAAAAAAACGCGTATTTTTCGCATTTATAAAAACAAGGCGTCTTCAGCACGAAATACAAAAAAAAAAACAAAAAACAAGATAAAACTAAAAACCAATAAAACCACCACCAAAAAAAACAAAACAAAAATGTACACTCGGCGCAAACTAATCCACGTAGGGAAAAGATGCTAAAATAGAGTTACTTCAGTGAGGACACCAGAGTAACTGAGGAAAAATAAAAAAACTGTAAATTACTTTAATTATTCAGTTGCGAAATAATCCTTTTGTTAGCTATTACTGAAGCAAATCATTTTGGTCTAACAGGTAAAATAGTCCCCTGATGATTATTTAAAATCTTTACTCCCTTATTGACAATTGATTCACTCTTTAGAAGGTTATCATAAATTGGGTCAATATTTAAATTACCCGTGTCCCTATTTATGGAAAGGTTAGCAAACATATATTTTTTAATTTCTATGGCTTCCCTGGCCCATTGGGTGTACCCCTTATCATTAGAAATAGCCAAGGCTTCATCAAATTTTACAAAATGGTCTGGTTGAAGCCAAATATGCTCTGCTAAAGCTGAAACGAAAGTTTCTGGAGGCTTGCTTAATTGTAGGGTTTTTTCTATTGAATTACGGTGTTCAATAAACCTTTCAACAAATTGTTGGTGAGTCCTACCAATATAGAACTTCCCACAAGAACACGGAATTTTATACACCCCACTTACTAAATTTCCCCGAGTTAAATCCTTACCAGAACTAAAAAAACTACTCATTGGCCTCAGCGATTGGAAACATGTATCAATACCAAATTTACGTAAAACCCGTGAAAGTTTCTCCCCCAAACCAGGTACATATGGTAATGAAATAAAGATTTTTGATACAACTAAATCTAAAGACTGAGAAACCTCAATAACCCTACTACTATGTTTGGCCCGTCTATTTTCAATTATTTTATCAATGAACTTAATTGGATAACTATTACAAAATAAAATATCCCTCAAGTATAACAATTCTGAATCCAGAAATTCCTGGGAACAGATTTTAAAGGCTCTATCCACTAGTGAAATTACAACCCCCTTTTCACCGACATAGGGTGGCAAGAATGAAAATTTAAATACCTATCATTGTGCGTAGGTTTTCTGTAAATCGAGAAAAGTAAATGGAAATCCCTTTTAATTAATAAAATATCCAGAAAAGGTAATTTATTATTATCCTCAAATTCAACTGTAAATTTAATATTATTATCAAAACTATTTAAATGCTTACAAAAAAGGTCTAAGGAGTCCAACCCATGTTTCCAAACGCAGACCACATCATCCATGAACCTACCCCAGAAGCAAGGGGAGATTCTAAAACTGTTTATAGCGGAGGTTTCAATGGAATCTATGAATAGATTTGCCAATAAAGGAGAAAGAGAAGCCCCCATAGGTAAACCAAAAATTTGTCTATAAAACTCCCCTCGAAAACCAAAATAAAAATAAAATTCATTTACCAGCATAATTAGTTTCATAATGACATTAATATCCAAACTGGCTAACGTCACATCCTGTATTAAATCAAAGGGTTTTTCTAATTTACTTTTTAAAATATCCTAGCACTTTTTTAAATCACAATTTGAATACATGGACACAACATCAAAACTACAAAGAATTGAACTCTCCTCCAACGTGAAATTGCTCAATTTATGATTAAGATCAGTCGAATTTTTTAAATATGATTTTTGTGTTACCAAAAGTGGACGTAAAGCTACCGACAACCATTTTCCTAATTTTGAAACAGGTGACAGAAAAGTTGACACAATAGGATGGACGGGGGTTCCATTCTTATAAATCTTAGGTAGACCATAGATCTTGGGTGTTGAACAACCCCTCGGATAATATTTGTTATAAAACTTTGGGGTAAAGTGAAAATTATTTTTCATTGACTCTAATTCCTTTCTTGTTGATTTTATATATTTATCTGTAGGATCAAAATCAAGTTTTTTGTGTGTAATAGTGTCCAAAATAATGGATTTCATTTGATTATTATAATCTTCAGTGTTCATAATTACGATGGTGTTTCCCTTATCGGCCCTGGTGATAGTAAGGAATTTATCCTTTTTCAAATCAGAAAGGATTTTAATGTAATTTTTTTTGTGAAATGTCTTTACCAATTACGTTCATATTAAAGGTGTTTAGTTTTCTTACGATCTCAGCTCTGAGTTCTTGAGGAGTATCAACCTTATCTATAGAAGCCATAATTCCTGATTCCACCTTTGAAATTATTTTTGAATAGGAGACTGGTGTTGGAAAACAGAACTTTGAACCTTTCAACAAAACGGCTTCCTGTTGAATATTAAGAGGCTTAGAAGACAAATTCTTAATTGCTGGACCCAGACAATGACGAGGATAAAAAACATCTGAATCTTTGAAATTCTCAAACAAAAGTTTATTAAACTTGTCAACCAAACGCACCTTGGACAAATGAAAATCAGGGCGAAAATATCTAATGGCCTCTACATGAAGGCTTATAAAAATATAATATGGAATGCGTTGTCATATTTAGTTTTAAACTTAATTTATGTCATGAGACTTATGAACTCATGACTGTTTTTGTCACATAATAACGTGGTATCTAGCTCATCGCCTTAATTTATTTTTTTATTTTGTTTCATTTTCTGTCACATTATGTGTACATATTTTAATTTATTTAGTACTCAGTGATTCCTTCCTGCAATTTTGTAAGAAAATTTGTTGATTTAATAGATTTGCATGTTTTGTAACTAAAGACAAATAATAATTGACAGAAGCGGATTATTGTTTCCCTTACTATTTACGAATGAAAGATCTTAAGCCAAACCGGCCAGCCATGACAAAAAACCAACAAAGAGAAAAATCTCTAAAAAAAAAAACAAAAACACGAGATTGTGGCCAGTGTAGCTAAAAGTAAAACAACAGAAAAAAAAAAACGCGTATATTTCGCCTTTATACAAAAAAGGCGTCTTCAGCACGAAAGACACAAAAAAAAAAAAAAAAAAAAGATAAAACTAAAAACCAAAAAAACCACAACAAAAATAAAAACAAAAAAATGTACAAACGGCGCAAACAAATCCACGTAGGGAAAAGATTCTAATATAGAGTTACTTCAGTGAGGACACCAGAGTAACTGAGGAAAAATAAAAAAAACTGTAAATTACGTTAATTATTCAGTTGCGAAATAATAATTTTGTTAGCTATTACTGAATCAAATAGTTTTGGTCTAACAGGTAAAATAGTCCCCTGGTGATTATTTAAAATCTTTACTCCCTTATTGACAATTGATTCACTCTTTAGAAGGTTATCATAAATTGGGTCAATATTTAAATTACCCGTGTCCCTATTTATGGAAAGGTTAGCAAACATATGTTTTTTAATTTCTATGGCTTCCCTGGCCCATTGGGTGTACCCCTTATCATTAGAAATAGCCAAGGCTTCATCAAATTTTACAAAATGGTCTGGTTGAAGCCAAATATGCTCTGCTAAAGCTGAAACGAAAGTTTCTGGAGGCTTGCTTAATTGTAGGGTTTTTTCTATTGAATTACGGTGTTCAATAAACCTT
The DNA here is from genome assembly GCF_049724085.1 of Artemia sp. Qi Xiang Cuo. Taxonomy (NCBI): domain Eukaryota; kingdom Metazoa; phylum Arthropoda; class Branchiopoda; order Anostraca; family Artemiidae; genus Artemia; species Artemia sp. Qi Xiang Cuo. The sequence continues at coordinate 36,491,701 of NC_142805.1, forward strand.
TCAACAAATTGTTGGTGAGTCCTACCAATATAGAACTTCCCACAAGAACACGGAATTTTATACACCCCACTTACTAAATTTCCCCGAGTTAAATCCTTACCAGAACTAAAAAAACTACCCATTGGCCTCAGCGATTGGAAACATGTATCAATACCAAATTTACGTAAAACCCGTGAAAGTTTCTCCCCCAAACCAGGTACATATGGTAATGAAATGAAGCTTTTTGATACAACTAAATCTAAAGACTGAGAAACCTCAATAACCCTACTACTATGTTTGGCCCGTCTATTTTCAATTATTTTATCAATGAACTTAATTGGATAACTTATTCGGCACCCAAGATCTATGGTCTACCTAAGATTCATAACAAATATTATCCTAGGGGTTGTTCGGCACCCAAGATCTATGGTCTACCTAAGATTCATAACAAATATTATCCTAGGGGTTGTTCGGCACCCAAGATCTATGGTCTACCTAAGATTCATAACAAATATTATCCTAGGGGTTGTTCGGCACCCAAGATCTATGGTCTACCTAAGATTCATAACAAATATTATCCTAGGGGTTGTTCGGCACCCAAGATCTATGGTCTACCTAAGATTCATAACAAATATTATCCTAGGGGTTGTTCGGCACCCAAGATCTATGGTCTACCTAAGATTCATAAGACTGGATCCCCCCTCCGCCCCATTGTGTCAACTTGTCTGTCACCTGTTTCAAAATTAGGAAAATGGTTGTCGGTAGCTTTACGTCCACTTTTGGTAACACAAAAATCATATTTAAAAAATTCGACTGATCTTACTAATAAATTGCGCAAGGTCACGCTGGAGGAAACTTCAATTCTTTGCAGTTTTGATGTTGTGTCCATGTATTCAAATTGTGATTTAAAAAGATGCGAGGATATTTCTAAAAGTAAATTAGAAAAACACTCTAATTTAGTACAGATTGTGAGGTTAGCCAGTCTGGATATTGAAGTCATTATGAGACTAATTATTCTGGTAAATGAATTTTCTTTTTATTTTGGTTTTCGAGGGGAGTTTTATAGACAAATTTTTGGTTTACCTATGGGGGCTTCTCTTTCTCCTTTATTGGCAAATCTATTCATAGATGCCATTGAAACCTCCGCTATAAATAGTTTTAGAATCTCCCCTTGCTTCTGGGGTAGGTTCATGGATGATGTGGTGTGCGTTTGGAAACATGGGTTGGACTCCTTAGACCTTTTTTGTAAGCATTTAAATAGTTTTGATAATAATATTAAATTTACAGTTGAATTTGAGGATAATAATAAATTACCTTTTCTGGATATTTTATTAATTAAAAGGGATTTCCATTTACTTTCCTCGATTTACAGAAAACCTACGCACAATGATAGGTATTTAAATTTTCATTCTTGCCACCCTATGTCGGTGAAAAGGGGGGTTGTAATTTCACTAGTGGATAGAGCCTTTAAAATCTGTTCCCAGGAATTTCTGGATTCAGAATTATTATACTTGAGGGATATTTTATTTTTTAATAGTTATAAAATTAAGTTCATTGATAAAATAATTGAAAATAGACGGACCAAACATAGTAGTAGGGTTATTGAGGTTTCTCAGTCTTTAGATTTAGTTGTATCAAAAAGCTTCATTTCATTACCATATGTACCTGGTTTGGGGGAGAAACGTTCACGGGTTTTACGTAAATTTGGTATTGATACATGTTTCCAATCGCTTAGGCCAATGGGTAGTTGTTTTAGCTCTGGTAAGGATTTAACTCGGGGAAATTGAGTAAGTGGGGTGTATAAAATTCCATGTTCTTGTGGGAAGTTCTATATTGGTAGGGCTCACCAACAATTTGTTGAAAGGCTTATTGAACACCGAAATTCAATAGAAAAAACCCTACAATTAAGCAAGCCTCCAGAAACTTTCGTTTCAGCTTTAGCAGAGCATATTTGGCTTCAACCAGACCATTTTGTAAAATTTGATGAAGCCTTGGCTATTTCTAATGATAAGGGGTACACCCAATGGGCCAGGGAAGCCATAGAAATTAAAAAACATATGTTTGCTAACCTTTCCATAAATAGGGACACGGGTAATTTAAATATTGACCCAATTTATGATAACCTTCTAAAGAGTGAATCAATTGTCAATAAGGGAGTAAAGATTTTAAATAATCACCAGGGGACTATTTTACCTGTTAGACCAAAACGATTTGCTTCAGTAATAGCTAACAAAAGGATTATTTCGCAACTGAATAATTAAAGTAATTTACAGTTTTTTTATTTTTCTTCAGTTACTCTGGTGTCCTCACTGAAGTAACTCAATATTAGCATCTTTTCCCTACGTGGATCAGTTTGCACCGATTGTACATTTTTTTTGTGTTTTTTTGGTGGTGGTTTTATTGGTGTTTAGTTTTATCTTGTTTTTTTTTTTTTTTTTGTGTATTTAGTGCTGAAGACGCCTTGTTTGTATACAGTCGAAATATCCGCGTTGTTTTGTTTCTGTTGTTTTTCTTTTATCTCCACTGGCCACAGTCTCGTTTGTTTGTTTTTTTTTATAGATTTTTCTATTTGTTTGGTTTTTTTTGTAATTGCTTGCCGGTTAGGCTTAATATATTTAATTCGTCAAATGTACGGGCAACAATTATCCGCTTATGTCAATTATTATTTGTCTTTAGTTAAAAAACATGCAAATCTATTAAATCAACAAATTTTCTTAAAAAATTGCAAGAAGGAATCAGTGAATCCGAAATCTTTTAAAATAGGTACCCATTTTGGAACTGAAAATGAAACAAAATTAAAAAATAAATTAAGCCTAATAGCTTTAAATCACGTAATTTATGGAAAAATACAGAGACGTTTTCAACTGTCTAAGGACTTAAATTCTGTTGGAAATTTTTTAAGAAATAACCTTCCATCTGATATTTTTATAAGAATTAAGGAAATGGCCATTAGATCTTTTCGCCATGATTTTCATTTGTCCAAGGTTCGTTTGGTTGACAAGTTTAATAAACTTTTGATTGAGAATTTCCAAGATTCAGATGTTTTTTATCCTCGTCATTGTCTGGGTCCAGCAATTAAGAATTTGTCTTCTAAGCCTCTTAATATTCAACAGGAAGCCGTTTTGTTGAAAGGTTCAAAGTTCTGTTTTCCAACACCAGTCTCCTATTCAAAAATAATTTCAAAGGTGGAATCAGGAATTATGGCTTCTATAGATAAGGTTGATACTCCTCAAGAACTCAGAGCTGAGATCGTAAGAAAACTAAACACCTTTAATATGAACTTCATTGGTAAAGACATTTTACAAAAAAATGACATTAAAATCCTTTCTGATTTGAAAAAGGATAAATTCTTTACTATCACCAGAGCCGATAAGCGAAACACGATCGTAATTATGAACACTGAAGATTATAATAATCAAATGAAATCCATTATTTTGAACACTATTACATACAAAAAACTTGATTTTGATCCTACAGATAAATATGTAAAATCAACAAGAAAGGAATTAGAGTTAATGAAAAATAATTTTCACATTACCCCACAGTTTTATAACAAATATTATCCTAGGGGTTGTTCGGCACCCAAGATCTATGGTCTACCTAAGATTCATAAGACTGGATCCCCCCTCCGCCCTATTGTGTCAACTTTTCTGTCAACTGTTTCAAAATTAGGAAAATGGTTGTCGGTAGCTTTACGTCCACTTTTGGTAACACAAAAATCATATTTAAAAAATTCGATTGATCTTACTAATAAATTGCGAAATTTCATGTTGGAGGAGAGTTCAATTCTGTGCAGTTTTGATGTTGTGTCCATGTATTCAAATTGTGATTTAAAAAGGTGCGAGGATATTTTAAAAAGTAAATTAGAAAAACAATTTGATTTAATACAGGATGTGACGTTAGCCAGTTTGGATATTGATGTCATTATGAAACTAATTATGCTGATAAATGAATTTTCTTTTTATTTTGGTTTTCGAGGGGAGTTTTATAGACAAATTTTTGGTTTACCTATGGGGGCTTCTCTTTCTCCTTTATTGGCAAATCTATTCATAGATGCCATTGAAACCTCCGCTATAAACAGTTTTAGAATCTCCCCTTGCTTCTGGGGTAGGTTCATGGACGATGTGGTCTACGTTTGGAAACATGGGTTGGACTCCTTAGACCTTTTTTGTAAGCATTTAAATAGTTTTGATAATAATATTAAATTTACAGTTGAATTTGAGGATAATAATACATTACCTTTTCTGGATATTTTATTAACTAAATGGGATCTCCATTTACTTTTCTCGATTTACAGAAAACCTACGCACAATGATAGGTATTTAAATTTTCATTCTTGCCACCCTTTGTCGGTGAAAAGGGGGGTTGTAATTTAACTAGTGGATAGAGTCTTTAGAATTTGTTCCCAGGAGTTTCTGGATTCAGAATTGTTATACTTGAGGGATATTTTATTTTGTAATAGTTATCCAATTAAGTTCATTGATAAAATAATTGAAAATAGACGGATCAAACATAGTAGTAGGGTTATTGAGGTTTCTCAGTCTTTAGATTTAGTTGTATCAAAAACCTTCATTTCATTACCATATGTACCTGGTTTGGGGGAGAAACTTTCACGGGTTTTACGTAAATTTGGTATTGATACATGTTTCCAATCGCTGAGGCCAATGAGTAGTTTTTTTAGTTCTGGTAAGGATTTAACTCGGGGAAATTTAGTAAGTGGGGTGTATAAAATTCCGTGTTCTTGTGGGAAGTTCTATATTGGTAGGACTCACCAACAATTTGTTGAAAGGTTTATTGAACACCGTAATTCAATAGAAAAAACCCTACAATTAAGCAAGCCTCCAGAAACTTTCGTTTCAGCTTTAGCAGAGCATATTTGGCTTCAACCAGACCATTTTGTAAAATTTGATGAAGCCTTGGCTATTTCTAATGATAAGGGGTACACCCAATGGGCCAGGGAAGCCATAGAAATTAAAAAACATATGTTTGCTAACCTTTCCATAAATAGGGACACGGGTAATTTAAATATTGACCCAATTTATGATAACCTTCTAAAGAGTGAATCAATTGTCAATAAGGGAGTAAAGATTTTAAATAATCACCAGGGGACTATTTTACCTGTTAGACCAAAACGATTTGCTTCAGTAATAGCTAACAAAAGGATTATTTCGCAACTGAATAATTAAAGTAATTTACAGTTTTTTTATTTTTCCTCAGTTACTCTGGTGTCCTCACGGAAGTAACTCTATTTTAGCATCTTTTCCCTACGTGGATTAGTTTGCGCCGATTGTACATTTTTGTTGTTTTTTTTTGGTGGTGGTTTTATTGGTTTTTAGTTTTATCTTGTTTTTTTTTTTTTTTTTTTTTTCTTTCGTTCTTAAGAAGCCTTTTTTGTATACATGCGAAATATACGCGTTTTTTTGTTTATGTTTTTTTACTTTTATCTCCACTGGCCACAGTGTCGTTTGTTTGTTTTTTTTTTTAGAGATTTTTCTCTTTGTTGGTTTTTTGTCATGGCTGGCCAGTTCGGCTTAATATCTTTAATTCGTCAATTTTACGGGCAACAATAAGCCGCTTCTGTCAATTATTATTTTTCTTTAGTTAAAAAACATGCAAATATATTAAATCAACAAATTTTCTTAAAAAATTGCAAGAAGGAATCAGTGATTCCGAAATGTTTTAAGATATGTACCCATTTTGGAACTGAAAATGAAACAAAATTAATAAATAAATTAAGCCTAATAGCTTTAAATCTCGTAATTTATGAACAAAAACAGAGACGTTTTCAACTGTCTAAGGACTTAAATTCTGTTTAAAACTTTTTAAGAAATAACCATACATCTGACATTTTTATACGAATTAATGAAATGGCCATTATATATTTTCGCCATGATTTTCATTTGTCCAAGGTTCGTTTGGTTGACAAGTTTAATAAACTTTTGTTTGAGAATTTCCAAGATTCAGGTGTTTTTTATCCTCGTCATTGTCTTGGTCCAGCAATTAAGAATTTGTCTTCTAAGCCTCTTAATATTCAAAAGGAAGCCGTTTTGTTGAAAGGTTCAAAGTTCTGTTTTCCAACACCAGTCTCCCATTCAAAAATAATTTCAAAGGTGGAATCAGGAATTATGGCTTCTATAGATAAAGTTGATACTCCTCAAGAACTCAGAGCTGAGATCGTAAGAAAACTAAACACCTTTAATATGAACTTCATTGGTAAAGACGTTTTACAAAAAAATTACATTAAAATCCTTTCTGATTTGAAAAAGGATAAATTCCTTACTATCAACAGGGCCGATAAGGGAAACACGATCGTAATTATGAACACTGAAGAGTATAATAATCAAATGAAATCCATTATTTTGAACACTATTACATACAAAAAACTTGATTTTGATCCTACAGATAAATATGTAAAATCAACAAGAAAGAATTTAGAGTTAATGAAAAATAATTTTCACATTACCCCACAGTTTTATAACAAATATTATCCTAGGGGTTGTTCGGCACCCAAGATCTATGGTCTACCTAAGATTCATAAGACTGGATCCCCCCTCCGCCCTATTGTGTCAACTTTTCTGTCACCTGTTTCAAAATTAGGAAACTGGTTGTCGGTAGCTTTACGTCCACTTGTGGTAACACAAAAATCATATTTAAAAAATTCGACTGATCTTACTAATAAATTGCGCAAGTTCACGTTGGAGGAGAGTTCAATTCTTTGCAGTTTTGATGTTGTGTCCATGTATTCAAATTGTGATTTAAAAAGGTGCGAGGATATTTTAAAAAGTAAATTTGAAAAACACTTTGATTTAATACATGATGTGACGTTAGCCAGTTTGGATATTGATGTCATTATGAAACTAATTATGCTGGTAAATGAATTTTCTTTTTATTTTGGTTTTCAAGGGGAGTTTTATAGACAAATTTTTGGTTTACCTATGGGGGCTTCTCTCTCTCCTTTATTGGCAAATCTATTCATAGATGCCATTGAAACCTCAGCTATAAACAGTTTTAGAATCTCCCCTTGCTTCTGGGGTAGGTTCATGGATGATGTGGTCTGCGTTTGGAAACATGGGTTGGACTCCTTAGACCTTTTTTGTAAGCATTTAAATAGTTTTGATAATAATATTAAATTTACAGTTGAATTTGAGGATAATAATAAATTACCTTTTCTGGATATTTTATTAATTAAAAGGGATTTCCATTTACTTTTCTCGATTTACAGAAAACCTACGCACAATGATAGGTATTTAAATTTTCATTCTTGCCACCCTATGTCGGTGAAAAGGGGGTTGTAATTTCACTAGTGGATAGAGCCTTTAAAATCTGTTCCCAGGAATTTCTGGATTCAGAATTGTTATACTTGAGGGATATTTTATTTTGTAATAGTTATCCAATTAAGTTCATTGATAAAATAATTGAAAATAGACGGGCCAAACATAGTAGTAGGGTTATTGAGGTTTCTCAGTCTTTAGATTTAGTTGAATCAAAAACCTTCATTTCATTACCATATGTACCTGGTTTGGGGGAGAAACTTTCACGGGTTTTACGTAAATTTGGTATTGATACATGTTTCCAATCGCTGAGGCCAATGAGTAGTTTTTTTAGTTCTGGTAAGGATTTAACTCGGGGAAATTTAGTAAGTGGGGTGTATAAAATTCCGTGTTCTTGTGGGAAGTTCTATATTGGTAGGACTCACCAACAATTTGTTGAAAGGTTTATTGAACACCGTAATTCAATAGAAAAAACCCTACAATTAAGCAAGCCTCCAGAAACTTTCGTTTCAGCTTTAGCAGAGCATATTTGGCTTCAACCAGACCATTTTGTAAAATTTGATGAAGCCTTGGCTATTTCTAATGATAAGGGGTACACCCAATGGGCCAGGGAAGCCATAGAAATTAAAAAAACATATGTTTGCTAACCTTTCCATAAATAGGGACACGGGTAATTTAAATATTGACCCAATTTATGATAACCTTCTAAAGAGTGAATCAATTGTCAATAAGGGAGTAAAGATTTTAAATAATCACCAGGGGACTATTTTACCTGTTAGACCAAAACGATTTGCTTCAGTAATAGCTAACAAAAGGATTATTTCGCAACTGAATAATTAAAGTAATTTACAGTTTTTTTTTATTTTTCCTCAGTTACTCTGGTGTCCTCACTGAAGTAACTCTATATTAGCATCTTTTCCCTACGTGGATTAGTTTGCGCCGATTGTACATTTTTGTTTTGTTTTTTTTGGTGGTGGTTTTATTGGTTTTTAGTTTTATCTTGTTTTTTTTTTTTTTTTGTGTCTTTAGTGCTGAATACGCCTTGTTTGTATAAAGGCGAAATATCCGCGTTGTTTTGTTTCTGTTGTTTTCCTTTTATATACACTGGCCACAGTCTCGTTTGTTTGTTTTTTTTTAGAGATTTTTCTATTTGTTTGTTTTTTGTAATGGCTGGCCGGTTCGGCTTAAGATATTTCATTTATTAACTCTCAATTAAGCACAATAGGTTATTTTTAAGTTTCACAGCTTAAAGTTAGACTATTGTCCCATCTATATCCGTAGAAGCTTTTCAAAATGAAAAAGTGTCATTTTTGGTAGCTGATTATTTAAAGCGTTTCTTATTGACGATTACACTGTAAAATTAGTTTTTATTAAAGGTCCAATTTGAAGTAATATTTTTACTAATATTAGACACTGGCACCTAGCCCTTGTAGGTGTTATCTTGAATATTAGCAAATTTAGTAAAATTTGTGGTTCGAGTTGGTCTGTTACTATTTGTAGATGACACTAGTTTTGTTAAATGAGTTGTTAGGTATAACTAAAAGTGGTCATTCATGGGACTTCAGGGGTTCGGCGCTCCCCTCCCCCAAATACTTTTTTTTTAATTTTTCGGTAATTCTTATTCAAATTATCAATTTTGAAATTATTCCCCCCCCCCCCAAGAAAAAAAAACTCTTTCGTTCGTGCCTGGCTTACTTTAATTTATAGGTGGATGAGTTTGACATTTTAATAACATTAAATAGGCTAATAGTAATTATTGAGTACCGTGTTTCGTTTGTAATTTCATTTCTTTGTGAGTTTAGTGGAATTCTACTCTACTTATTATATTTGTCTTAACAAATCTAGTCATTAGTAAGAGCTATTTAATCCTTAGGATCTATAATTACGTCCATAGGCTGCAAGTGAACAAGTTAGGTAGGTCTGCTTAGAGTAGGGTTACACGTGACTATGAAAAGAATCTTCAATATTTTTGAGATATCTTAGAAAGTATTTAGGGCTGATGTTTTAAATAAAGTAAGATGGATCTGAAGTTTCATCCTCTGTTGTCTGTAGGTGACTGAATACTGCATCGAGCTTTCTCTAAGCTATACCCTAGATCGTAAATGAAAAAGGCATCTTGTCAGTCAACACACTAGCTTTGAAATGGGGCGACGTCCCTCTCATGTATTATTTTTTTCACCACTTCATATGGAAGGGGTGGTCGTAAAACTTGGAAAAGGACTCGTTAGAACAGAAATTTAAAGTTCTAGTGTGCTTTTTACAGATTAAAATTGTATGGAGTTCACCAGCTCCCCTCCTTGCCTTTTTTGGCCCCTGGTCACCCAAAAACACCCTACAGCGTATTTTGATAAATCAAGATTTATCAAAATGCATTCTTTACAAAATTGTTGAAAAATCCAATTAATACATATGTACGTCTGACATGGCCTACATAGCCCCAGGAGCAGGAGCTATAAATTATGCAAATTATACATAATTATAATAGTTTTTATAGGCCTTGTAGGATAAAGGCGAGCGTGTTTGATCTCCGCTGTATGATTGGCTTGAAACTGTCAGGTATCGTTCCCTGGATCAAGAGGACCTGAAATTTTGTTGGAGATGGAGGGAGGACCAAGGTGTTTTGAATATAAATGTTTTTACTTTTATAACTTTAATAAATCAAATAATATTAACATTTTGATTACTGAATATCAGTATATGTATATTAAACTGAAAATGCACATTCATTTTTTTTTTCAGTAAAAGGGTAAATTATGTTCTGGCTTTGAGAAAGCATAAGGATATTGATCCCTTCTTATGTTAATTTCTGCTCGTTTTGAGTTTGACTCGGTTATTTATTGTAATTTCTGTTCGTTTTGGGTTTTATGTATTTATTGATGCTGATTATGGTAGTTTCACGCTTGGTAGATTATTTGATGTTATTTTTATCATTTTTGGTTTAATGGAGTTCTTTACTTTTCTTTGAAAAACTTATTTTGTGGAAAAAGTTTTTTTAATTAATTTCTGTTCGTTTTATTTAATAATACTTTAAATCTTTTCGTTTTTTAAAGACTGTATAGTTTGGCCTGCTATTTATATGCTGGAGAATTTTTTTTTGTAAATTTTAACAACATACACCCTTTTAAAAATCCGGACACAAATAATAGTGTTTAATTTCGTTTCATACCTCCTCTAGTTGACCTGAAATAGAAAACTTGAAACCATTCGCAAAAAAATATGTTTACTTTCTTTGATAGTTTGGGTACACTTACGCTATTTTGATTTGGTTAAATTTTAAGAGCAGAAGTAGCCCCGAAAATTTGAACATAATGCCCTCAGTCGTTCTTGGGATAGGGGAGAGAGGGGTGAAACCGTACATTTTGAGGATTTTGACCCCTAAAAAGTGTATTTCTAAAGATACGAACTTCCTTTTTACATGAATAGATAGCTCAATTATTCACTTTTCTTGGTGATTTTTTTCAATGAAATTCATCAAGTTGTTTCTGGGTGAGACCCACAAATGTGTCACCTATTCAATTGTCCAAAATCACCTCAAACAGGGGCTGACTTTGAAAACACATGGGGATTTTCTGTAAATTAATTAATTAATACTTGTGATTCTTGATTCAGATATTATTAACAGTTGATTCAGATAACATACAAGTTAAATGTTACATTAAATTTATTTTATGGGAAATTGAGCCAAATCACAGCCAAAAACAATAGCTTTGGCTGTTTGCCCAGTTCTTCCTGCTGATGCCGGTGCGGGAAGCTTCATAATAATGTCTTGAAAGTCAGTTTTTGCACAATCCTGACATTCAGGGAAGATGAACTTCCTACCAGACTTGCGCAGGTAGTTTATTTTTGCTACCCTGCCACTTATTTTTTCAATTTCACCAACATAATAAACAGCAGAGTTTTGCTTTTTTCCAACAATAAACCTCATAAGCACAAAATTTCCACAAGATAATTCTTCATCTGTCTCAAACTCACTGATACTTCCACAATGTAAAGACTCGTCATTGAGCTGTATATCTATGTCTGAAATGCTGTCTCTAGTTTTGTCTGCAATGAGTGAAACCTTTGACTTTTTTGGCGACCTTTTCTTTTTCTTAGCAAGCCTTAGCTCAGTCTCTGCTTCTAGTGCTCTTTTTTCTGGCGTTTCTGTCAGAATTCTACTTTTGCCTTTTTTACGGTTTTTGCACCGCCACACTTGCATCTTTGCCTGTGAATATGGTCTGATGCTTTCAGGAGTTACTGCCGTAGGCAAGTTTGACTGCTGTTGACCCATCATGACAGGAGATGAATCACAAAATAAACTAGGGTGAGGATCATCCATATTGGAAGTTTCTGGGGCATTCTGTTCAGCTGGATCTGGGTGGTTTGTCACCTCAGCTGGCAGAAAATCAACTTCTGTGAACACATTTGGATTTAAAGGCCAAATTCCTGCCTTCTCAAAACCAGCTGTGATGTTTTGAGGATTCAGCTTTTCCAGAAAGGGATACTTGCACAATTTTGCTATTTCATGTATTGAAATTCTCTGACCAGGGTTTAATTGCATCCAATTGTCAAATGACTCCCTGATTGCATGCTTCAATGGTGCATACACTGAAAGATCAAGGGGTTGGAGACGATGGGAGCAATGGGGAGGAAAGGTTAGGAGGTGGATGCCATTATCTTTACAGAAGGAAACTAATTCTACTGAAATATGGCTTTCATGATTGTCAAACAAGAATAAAACAGGGTTATTTTTGCTGGGTTTGACCTCTTTTAAAAAGTGTTCCATGGAACAAAGGAAATTGTCCAAAGTCATCCATCCACTGCGATGGGCTAAGCCAATGCATCCTGGTGGTCCATCTCGATACATCCTCTCTGGAGCTTTGACTTGGAAAAACAAACACTGGTAGAATTGTCTGACCAATTGCAGATACAAAGCATAGCATTGTGGTATTTTCCCCTCTTTCTGCTGACACAGTCTGTGCCACCTGTTTTGCTCTCCTTTTAGCAATCACCTTTGGGGCCTGAACAACTGTAGTACTTCTGTTTCATCACAGTTCCAAATTCGACCAGGAGGAAAATGATACTTGCAATATAACTCCTGAAGATTTCTAAAGAAGACAACAATTACAACGGCATTAAAGCCGGCAGCACGAGCCTGGCTTGTATTTTCGGATTTTCTGATAGACAAACTGGCGTTCCGCTTGATGAAACCTCTTAGCCAATCCACTCCTGCTCTCTCATTCAATTTCCAGCTTGATGGGAATTTTATCTTCAATGTTATTGCCCATCGGTAGGCTAACTTTCTTGTTGCATAGGGAGTCGGCCCATGGTTAAGTAGTGAGCATTTTTCGAGGTATGCAGCAAGCTCTTTCTCTTGTTTGGAAGTAAGAACAAACTTAGTGCTCTCCTGAACAATGTCATTGTCAAAATTCCTACCACTAGCACCACTCTGCTCGAGAATTTGCATTTTTGCCTTGTATCGTTTCACGGCATCCGCAAGGGTACTCTTCTTCAGGGAAAATTCTTCTGCGGTTGCTCGGAAAGACAACTTCCTATGAATAAATTAAATAACAGCATGCCTGACTAATTCTGGATCAGGAGGACCACTCCCTTTCGAATGTAGGTGCGAACCATCTGTAAAAGAAAATTATAATCGTCAGAACCTCAAGAGAATAACATGGGAATTAACGCAGGTCACGCCATGCTTTGAGGCATAGAATGGAAAGATGCCTGCATGCAGCGTAATGTTTAGGTTTACATTAGAATACAAAACATTAAACAAAAAAACTTTAAAAAACCACATCAATCATTTATTTATATTCATTTTAATTATGTTTCTACAAGTTGAACAAGCATTTCGGGGGGTTTCAAACCCTCTACCCCCTTGGATACAGCCTTAGACGCTACTGTTTATCTTTCTGATATAAGTAGGCATTGAATAAATGTTTATTGTTCAACATAATAGTAAATCATTTAATAATAAGTATTTTTTTTAAATATGATGGGTGAAAATGAATTGAACTGATCTGCATAGCTGTGAAGATGTACTGTAAATCTAAGCTTATATAAATCTCACATTACTCTATTTGAATGATTACTGTCTAATTATAAGTTCCAATCACATATATTATAAAACTAAACATTATAATATATAAGACAATAATCCATTGAATGTATACAATTCAGAGTATGTATTTTAAACAAGAAGGGGTGGGGGGGGTAAGGTTTATTGGTACACCTGTTAAAAAGTATTGAAGAATATTCGATTAAGATTAGCTTGAATATTTTTGCCATAAACAGTGACATGCCGAGACTATTTTAAACGCATAGACAGTCAAAAGTACACCTTAATTTTGGATAGAAATTAAAGGCTAAGCTTAGCCAAATCATAGAAAATGCTGTCCAATCTTGAACATGGGATCTTAAAGTTGGAACAAAGTATCTAAATAATAGGCAGACTTGATCTTGGACAACTTTGATTCAAGACAAAGATTGTTACACAGAGTAGTTGTGTTTAAATAGGCTAGGCTGTAAGACAAGGGATAACTTTTGTCTAAGTGTAAATGTTGAAAACAAAGTTTGATAGTCAAAGCAAATCACTTCAGTTTCTCTATAGGACGACAGGAATACAGTCAATTTCACCAATATTCTGCTTCCAGCTACATATAGTTCTATTTTCCAACTTGTAAAAGACTTCCGTCAGTACAGGGCGAAACCGGACACCACGAAAAGTGTCCGGAATCGTCCCCAAAAAAGTGTCCGGAGTTACCCCATGTTGACGCCATTTTGAAATATTTTCTTTTGTAGATAACAGCCTGATATTTACTGATGAAAATTACCATGCAAATAGCAGGGGTATACCTTGTCTGATCCTACTAACTCACGGCTCAAGAGCTACAATAACTTAGAAAATATATGACAAATACTACATATGTCAGGATTTCCAGCAAGCACATAAAAACTTCCTTACCTCTTTTCTCGGTTGTCTCTTTTCTCAAAAATTTAAAACTTGCGGCAAATGAGCGTTACATGAAGGGCATCTAGCGGGAATTTTTTGAAAGGATTAGCTCAAAAACTTTAGACGACAGGTCAAACGTACGGAGTCGCCCCCGTGCGGTATCGCCCCTCTCTCCCCTACTGTTGAGATGCCATATTAGGAATTAGCATTAACATAGTGCATTTTGATTTAATCTTAAGGCAACATTTAGCTTTTAAACATAATGGGCAAATGGGAGGGTGTGCGTGGGAGGGGGATTAGTTGCCCTCCAATCACTTTCGACTATTAAAAAGTGCATCAGCCTTTTCTGTTTTCAATCCAATGAGCCCTTTTCAAAGTTCCTACGACAACTCCTTCAATACGAAGTACCCTGGTCTAAACAATAAAAAAAAAAAAAATACATTATACCCACATCGATCTTTACTATAAAAATGTCAATCTTTTCAATCACTTTCGACAATTAAAAAGGGCACTGGGCCTTTCGATTTCCAATCAAATGAGCCCTTTTTGAGTTTCTACGACAACGCTTTCAATAAACACCTTATATGCCCCCAGGGCATAAATTAAAACCCTTACCATAAGGGCTGTGAGGGTGGTTGTCATTCTCTAAGACATAATTTCCAGAACTTTGAACTATGTTAAACAAAATGGCTATTTCAAAATTTTGATTGGATATGTTTGGGGAAAAGGTGAGTGTGAAAGGGGCGTTAATTGCTCTCTAATCACTTTCAATTATTACAAAAGGTACTAGCTCTCTCAGTTTTTATTCAGTTGTGCACATTTTAAGTTTCTACAACAAAGCTTTCAATAAAAAAAACTTTATTCGCACCCAGGGCATAACTTACAACCTTTTCCCTGGGGGCTCCGGGGGGTTTGTCATCCTTAAATACATAATTTCAAGAACTTTCAACTACGTTGAACAAAATGGCTGTCTCTAAACTTTGATTGAATGTGTTTGGGGAAATGGTGGGTGTGAGAGGGGGGCTAATTGCTCTCCACTCACTTTCGACTATTAAAAAGGGCAATTTCAATTTCCAATCAAATGAGCCCTTTTTGAAATTTCTACAACAACTTTCTATATAAACCTTATATGCCCCCAGGGCATAACTTATAACCCTTGTACTGAGGGCTCTGAGGAGGTTATCATTTTAAATGACCTGATTTCCAGAACTTTCAACTACGTTGAACAAAATGGATATCTCAAAATTTTGATTGGATGCGTTTGGGGAAATGGTGGGCTTGAGAGGGGGGTTAGTTGCTCTTCAATCACTTTCGACCATTAAAAATGTCACTAGCCCTTTCAATTTCCAATTGAATGAGCCCTTTTTGAAGTTTCTACGACAACGCTTTCTATAAATATCTTATATAATTTAATATGCCCCTAGGGCATAACTTACAACCCTTGCCTTGAGGGCTGTGGGGGGGGGATTGTCATCCTTAAAGACCTAATTTCCAAAAATATCAACTACGTTGAACAAAATTGCTATCTAAAATTTTTTGATTGGATGTGTTTGGAGAAAGGTGGGCGTGAGAAGGGGGTTAGTCGCCCTCAAATCACTTTCGACTATTAAAAAGGGCACTAGCCCTTTGAATATCCAATCAAATGAGCCCTTTTTCATGTTTCTACGACAAAGCTTTCAATAAAAACATTATATGCCCCAAGGACATAACTTATAACCCTTGCCCTGGAGACTGTGGGGGGAGTGTCCTGTTCAAAGGTGTAATTTCCAGAGCTATCAACTGCGTGGAACAAAATGGCTGTCTCAAAATTTTGATTGGATGTGTTTGGGGGAAATGGTGGGCGTGGAAAGGATGTTAGTTGCCTTTCAATCACTTTCGACTATTAAAAAGTGCACTAGCCATTTCAATTTCCAATCGAATGAACCCTTTTTGAATTTTCTACGACAACGCTTTCTATAAAAACCTTATATGCCCCCAGGGCATAAATTACAACCCTTACCCTAAGGGCTGTGAGGGTGGTTGTCATCTTCAAAGACCTAATTTCCAGAACTTTTAACTACGTAAACAAAATGGCTATCTCAAAATATTGATTGGATGAGTTAGGGAAAATGGTTGGCGTGAGAGGTGGGTTATTGGCCTTTCAATCACTTTCAATCATGAAAACGGGCACTATCCATTTCAAAGTCCGATCGAATGAGCCTTTTTTGAAGTTTTTGCAACGACGTTTTCTATAAAAACCTAAAATACTCCCAAGGCATGACTTGCATCCCTTGCCCTGAGGGCTGTGGAGAGTGTCCTCCTCAAAAACATAATTTCTATCTGGAAATCAACTACACTGAATAAACTGGTTGTCTGAAAATGTTAATGGGATATGTTAGGGGAAATAGTGGGCGTGTAAGGGATGATAGGTTCAGTCCGATGATTGTTTAGTATTGAAAAGAGAACACACAGCTCACAATTTCCAATTGAAGGAGCCCATTTTGAAGTTTCCACGATACCTCCTTCGATACGAAGTGCCCTGGTCTAAAAGAAAAAAAAAATTAATAATACATTGTGCCAACATCGTTCTTATATGCCCTCAGGGCATAACTTAAAACCCTTGCCCTGAGGGTTGTGGGGAAGTGTCCTCCTCAAAAACATAATTTCTATCTGGAAATCAACTACGCTGAACAAAATGCCCTGGTATGGAAGAAGAAAACAAAAAATAAATAATACATTGTGCCAACATCATTCTTTATTTAGGCAGCGCGATGATGAAACTATGATGAAACTTAATAGTGTAAGTCATTGTGCGAAGAGAACCCTAATGTTCGAAATAAGTTAGCTGGGAAGCTCGGGTCCCTATAGATGGGGCTAAAAAATGGCCAAAAACATTTTTCCCTAATTGGCTTGAAACTTATATCCTTAACTGTTTGGGCCAAGGAAGTCCAAATGCACAAAATACAATGTAGCTTTGTCTAAAAATTGGGGTGGAAAAAGGGCAAAATAAATTTTGTCTGAACAGTTTGAAACTTACACCCGCAAGTTTGTGGCCGAGGAGACCCTAATATACGAAAAAAACAGGATGGGAGAATGGGATCCCCTAAAAGGGATAAGATTCTCTTCCCATCGCCTTGAAAGCTATACCCGTAAGTCCTTTAACCAGGGGAACCCTAATGCCCGGGAAATTGAAAGATATTGGTTTGCCCATGAACAGGACCTGAAAACGGGAAAAAAAAGAAAATTTCCTACCGTTTTGGAATCTCCATCCGTAACTCCCAGTTTCAAGGTAACCCTAATTTATATTGTTATCAGTAGTAATAAGGAGTACTATTTCTGACGGAGCCATAGGAGAATCACTATGGCTGAAGGTTATACAGACATCACCATTACACAGACAAATTTTTAGAATGATGGCAAAATAATAGGCATTCTTTCAAGATTGGAGTCAAATGCGTGTTTAGATTTTAATCCCGTGTAAAAGCGAATTCTCGACTAATTTCTAAGACAGTATGTTTTTCTTCCGCTAACTAAATTTCAATAAACATTTTCTTTGCCAGTTTTTTTTTTTTTTTTACCCTAACTAGTTTTCTAACACAATTTTTTTTTCAGCTAACTGGATTTTAGTAAACTATCTCTTCACTAAATTTTTCTTTTGCCAATTAAATTTTAATATGCTTTGTTTTTTTTCTTCGTCCGGCTTTTTCTTCTGCTAATTAAATTTTAACATTTTTTTTGTCGTAACTAATATTTTAATGTTGTATTTTTTTCAGCTTACTAAATTTTAATAATTTTTTTTCTTCAGTAAGTTTTTTATGCTAACTAGTTTTCTAACATAACATTCTTTTTTTCTTTTTGTAACAAATATTAAACATATTTTTATTTTCTAACTAAATTTTAATGAGCATCTCTTCTACACCTAGTTTTTTTGCACCTGTTTATAAAATACTGTTATAGATTTTCATGTTAACACATGAAAATGCCTGTAAACAGACACTTGGTTTGTTCCTAAAATTCCAGTCAAGAAAGAAAAATAGTTTCCATGCATGTATGTTTTTATTAAACCGTATATTCATATACATTTTCTTTACTACTACAATTTGTTCTTAGGGCAGTAAAATACATTTCATTCAAAACAATAATGACAACAAAGTGAATATACATTTTGTTTATTTAACAAACATCTTTCTGTATCAAAAGTACAATAATCAATAAATGAATCTTTTAAATCCAACAGTTCTCATAATAGCCAGAACGAAAACAATACATATTCACAAACCGAATATTTACACAACAATTAAAAAAAAAAAAAAAAATTGCACTTTTAAAGCACACTATAGAACATCTGGATTGGATCTTTTTAAAAATGGTGTCAATTGGCAGACCCCCCCCATGCCGGAAGCAGTGGATTTTAAACCCTCCATCCGAGAGTTGTGTGGTGAAAAGACCCCCTCTCCCCCTGGGTCGGCTTTTGTGGTGCCCTTCCCCTCCAAAGTGGAATAGATTAGTCTATTTTGCTGACACAGATGTCCTCTAAATTTTACGGATTCATCTCGATCGGAAATTAAATAGTGACCAAGAGGGAATACTTTTACCCCTTCTCTACCAACTTACACCTTGTCTATTCTGGCACTTTTTTCAGTTTTGACACTGTAATTTTTATAAAATTCAATGAGCAGTTTGCCATTAATTTTGCACGAGGAATGGTGCAACTTTTCACGCACTCACGACATCCACTCATGTTGATTTTTTTATTAACGTAGCGAGTGGGCCACCCTTACACGTTTTTTGTATTTCCTAATTGTTTTGTATAAAGGTGACTTTGGGGATCTCAAACACACCTTTGGAAATAAAATCACTCTCAGTCTCTGATTTGAAGTCCGGAGCTGATTTGATTCTGATTTAAGCTAATTTGGATTCCTTCGTTGCTCTAGTTCCGAACAGACCTTTCCGCCCTAGGTTTTAAAATTCATCCAAGAGGTAACGACGTCACCGATGGCTAAATCTTCCATTAAAATATTGGTTTTAACTTTTAACAGAAGAGAATCCGTGACCTAATTGTAGCTGTCCCTCTCCAGGCCACTGAACTTCAGCGACGCTATAGAAAACATCAACATGAATTTCTTGGATGTCTTAAGGATTGAACTAACCTTGGTGTTAAAAACGACATTAATTTTTTTTTTTTCAATGTAAAATTTTATATTTCTCTGATTTTCAAAAAAAGGAGAAAGACCCCCTAGAAGTCATAGAATTTTCGTGACCTAATTGTAGCTGTCCCTCTCCAGGCCACTGAACTTCAGCGACGCTATAGAAAACATCAACATGAATTTCTTGGATGTCTTAAGGATTGAACTAACCTTGGTGTTAAAAACGACATTAATTTTTTTTTTTTTTTCAATGTAAAATTTGATATTTCTCTGATTTTCAAAAAAAGGAGAAAGACCCCCTAGAAGTCAAAGAATTTTCATGAAAATCACACCATCAGAGTCATCGTATCAAAGAACCCTACTGTAGAGGTTTCAAACTCCTATCTGAAAAAATATGGAATTTTGTAATTTTTGCCAGAAGAAAGATCACGGATGCTTGTTTATTTACTTTTTTCAGGGGTGATCGTATCGACCCAGTGGGCCTAGAACGTCGGGAGAGGGCTTATTCTAACGGAAATGAAAAGTTTAAGTGCCCGTTATAAGTGACCCAAAAATTAGAGGGCAACTAGGCCTCCTCCCTCGCCACTTTTTTCCCAAAATCGTCCGATCAAAATTTTGAGATAGCTATTTTGTTCCGTATAGTTAAAAGGCCCAATAACTATGTCCGGAGATAAAATGACCCCCCACAGCCCCTGAGGGAAGGTCTTTCTCATTGTTTGTCCAATTTGCCCATTGCTTACGTATAGTATGCATATATATTGGGAAGTATGCATACATTTTTAGGATGGGGAGGGGAGGACGAATTTTCTGCTGAGGGGATTTTGCGCTGGGAGAATTCTCCATGGAAAGGGAAGTTTCCAGGGGTTGAACTTTTCGGGGGAATTTTACACTGGGGAATCTGCCAGAATTCCTATACGAAATTTCTTTATATGTTTTGCTTTCTCTTTAGCGATTCAATTTTACGCGTGGAGATGTTAAGGGTAATTGTCCGGGGTAATTTTCTCCAGAATTGAATTGTCCAAAAGATATTTTCGTAAGGAGGGGGTTTTTTCCGTGGAGGTAGAGCCAGATATCATAGCGTTATTTAAAAAACGAGCAGAAATTAAATTAAAAAAAAATAATTTTGACTGAAGTATGGAACAAAATTAAAACTTAAAACGAACAGGGATGCATACATATTTGAGGGGGGTTGCCCCCTCCTCAACGCCTTGCTCTTTGCGCTAAAGTTTAAATTTTTTCCTAATTCTTTAAAAACGACTCCTGAAACACAAGGGTCGTTTAATTAGAACAATAAGTAACTTTTTTTAAATGGCCGAAAAACTTTAGCATGAGTAGCGAGGTGTTGAGGAGGGGGCAATCGCCCTCATACATACTCGTATATGTAATAATTTCTGTTCGTTTTAAGTTTTAATGTTGCTCCTTACTTTCAGTTGAAAAAACTTTTTTTTTTGTTTAATTACGAACATATTCGCACATTTTCTTGAAAGCAGAGTTTAAAATTAGTTCAAATATTTACCTATAGGCATTCAAAAGTGCTAAGAGTTTTTTTTTTGTTTTTTAATCTAGCTAGTTTTATAAATCTTTCAAAATTATTCTTTTACATAAGATTGACTTTTACATAAAATTTTAGTTGTATTTCCATACAATTAAATGTGTGGCCGGTTGATCCTAGAAGTGCTTCTTTTGAGTAGGCCATTGTGTTTCTAAGCTAGGACAGAGGATAAAAGGGAAAAAAGAGGGTCCAACCGTGTAGAGACACCAATATATGTTTCAGCTACGGTTTTCCGAATGAGTGGGTTCTTTTGACCAATCTGGAGGGGGAGTAGTTACTAGAATTATCGTGGAATATATTTGTTCTTTTTCTAGGTGGACCGTGATTCTGAAATAGCCTTGACATCTCTTCGTGTTTCAGTAAACTGTCCCTTAGGGAAGGTCAGAATGGCCATTCCATGTCGACCAACGACCTGTTCTCACCTTCAATGTTTCGATGCATCTTCGTTTTTACAAATGAATGAAAGGAAGCCCACTTGGGTGTGCCCTGTTTGTGACAAAGCCATTCTCTACGACAGTCTTATCATTGATGGTTATTTTACTATGGTGCTAGACTCTAGACTCTTGCCGAGTGACTGTACCGAGGTGGAAATGAAAATTGATGGCTCTTGGGAACCAAAAATAATTTGTGGTAAGTACATGAAGGCAATGTCAGTCATGAAAATGATTGATGTTAAAGAATTGTATTTATTTTTAAGCTTTTGCGCCATATAAAAAAAGGAAAAATTCATAGGTAGAATAGGCCTACTAAAACTGGTAGTAAAACATACATATTAACAAAGTGACTACGTTTGAATTTACGACTACGTTTGAATTTTTTTTATTGCCGTGAAACTCTATTTCTACAAACTGGAACAAAAAGTTAATTGGACTAATATGTGGACAAAGAAACTAAACAAGGGGGTGACATCTCTTGTCTAATGCAGTAAAATGGTCGAATATCTCGTCCTCGTTGAACCAATTCGCCTCATCTTTATTGCAGGCTATGACAAGTGCATTGTAAAGCCTTTTGTTACCATAGGTCTTGTGTAAATATACCTCTGTATGTTTCATGGTGCTGAACAATTGCGTTTGTCACAGAAATCAACAGAAGAGGAAGAATCATATCAATAATTTGAATAAGTTTGCTGAAGGAACTTGGCGGCTTTGAAATCTCGGACTCAACTTCGGAAATATTGTATAGGTGGATCGGTATCGATTCAACAAGTGAATTCGCCACTGCGGCTTGCAAAGGTAGGGCTATATTGTCGATCCCAAACTTTGGGGAGAAACTACACAAATTTTGTATTTTCTCTTTTGAAAGGCAATCCGGTGATTCTGGACTCAGCGCAGACAAAACTTTTATAAAGGTCTATGTTTTCTATGAAGGGCGCATCAACTTTGCTTATAAATGGATCAGTTGAAGAATAGAGAAGACTAACTTTGTCATCGCTGCAGTCAACGCTCCATCTCCCTTTGGAGGAGAAAACAAAGTAATCCATAAGGCTTTAAAAAGGTTTATCTCGTCTTGGTCCGTGAAAAATATTTACAGACAAAACCCAGTCAAAATTTGTCTGTTTGACAGTCCTGCAGGCGTTTCGTAGTTACTTGTATAAGCTGAAAAGTTTTCAAGTAGTCAATCTTTGAATTCTATAGCTCGCACAAAGCTTAAAGGTTCTGGCAAAGCAGTTGTTCTATCACAACCAAGCAACACAGAAATGGCATATTAAAAATTCGATCCCTTAAACCCTTGGGCTCAGCTGTAATTTCTGAATTGGTTCACTGCTGAGGAAGCAGATCAAGAAGCTTAGTGATTGGTTTCATTCCTAGTTTTATCTTGTAAACAGACTTATACCAGTAAGTTCATCTTGTGTCTTCTAGTCTCTAACTCGCGAGCCACCAGACCAAGTTCTGTTTAGCTCTTATAAATAACTCGTGGCGCGTAGAACTTCGGGTTAAAAAGACGCTAAGTGACTGCACCACTCCAAAAATTCAATAACTTGTTGGTTTCTCTTGATTGTTTGGATGAGGACCTAATTCAGCTTATAGGAGCCGCAACGGACGTAGACCGTTTGTAATAATAATAATTTATTTGTTCCCTCTGTATGCAAAAATGCACACAAGAAGAGTAAAATGAAAAAAGAAAAAACAAGACAAGAGCTACATATAGATAACAATAATATTCTCACTCAGCAAAAATGTGAAGCAAAAAGGAAAAAAAATAATTTCTCTCATAATAGAAAACAAACCCTAATTGACTTAATGCATATTTTAAAATACTATAATTCACAATACTCACACTTAAAAGATACATAATGCAAGATAACTCTAACTTGTTCCAATTGTACCGTTCAAAGGCAGGATAACAACATGGCCTCAGACAGACAAAAATAAACTCATATATAAAACCAACAGAAACTATTACCAATAATAAACGAAACAAAATGAACTCTAAAAAAAAACGAAACAAAATGCAAAATCAGGCAGTGCATGCTACTGCCTGATTTTGGCCTGTACTCCTTGAATGTACCACTTATTATCACTGACTAGCATTGACTAGCGACTGAAGAACAGACCCAGATGTCACTTCATTAAAGTTGTGCCATGCTACTATGCTGTCTTTGTGGTGGGTACTGAAACGGATCGGCCCCAATTTAGTTTGTTCCGAAGAAACAAACATGACTGGGTATCTAGCTTTTCCCTATGGTAGACTCCAAGTGGTTTGAAGCAGTCTAAATGATTCCGTAAGCAAATTCACTCAGGCGCTGGACAGGCCACTCATTTAGAAAATTTAGACAGGTTAGTTCCTATTGGGCACGCAAGTTATTTTATTCATCCCCACTCTTCTCACCGCTTCACCTATATGAAAGCTTCTGGTCGTTTGATAAAAAAAAGTTTTAGTGACGAATCCAGTAGAAGTCGAAATCGAGTGAAAATAAGGTAAAATTTGTGGATTACATTCCCTTCCCCCAACAAATAGAGTGAAATGAAGGCAGCAAGAGCTATAAGCTCATATGAAAATCGTTTTCCAATCAGCTGTGATGTTGATTGAAGGAGGAGGAATAGTCAAAGAGGGGGAGGGATAAAACTTATCCCCCCTAGTGGAAACTTGAGGGACTAAGTTTGAAGTTGTTTGTGACTCTTGATCTTTACCGCTTGGTGATATGTTTCAGTATATTACTGAAACCCCGTCAACAAAATTTGTCGCTTTAATAAACATTTTCCTCTTACAATTACTCTTAGGTCTCTAGTCTATTACAAACTAATGCATCTATGTACAATACATCCCGTTTTTTAGTAGCCAACAAATTAGAAGTGAGAATTTAAAATATGTATGTTTTGGCACCAAATAGTCAGTTTTTAGTACATTAAAGTCAAAACTAGCAATGCATTGCTACTTTTAGCTTTTTAGAAGTTTTTTTTCACATGCATTGGAGTTTATTTAATCTTTTCGCAGGATTCATTGGAGTCTATTTAGTCTATTTATTTGATTTTTCTAATCTAATTAATTTTGATTTTTGTATTTTACATATTTGTAGCTCTCCATCAGCTTTTAGATTTTAGTCGTAAAATAACCCCGTGAACAACATTTGTTGCTTTAATAAATGTTTTCAACATGGGACTATAAAAGTCTAGCGTAAAGAATGGGCGTTAGAAGGTTTTAGCCCACTGTATATTCAGAAATAATACTAATCCCACCAAAGGCTCCTTGGCGTGTAATGTAGGGGGAATACATACGAGCCGCTTACTCAGAAAAAAAAATCAGGTCACTTACTTACAGAAAGAAGACAGAAAAATATGTAAAGTGCAAAAGTTAAAATTAAGTTGATAAATTAAATAAATAAATTAAATAGACTCCAATGAATTCTGCAAAGAAGTCAAAAATTTTAAAAAAAATTTTCGAACGACCTGCACGAGCGGCACCTTTGAGCGGATTCGGGCATCATATTAGTGCAGAAGTAGTGCATTTGCTAAAGCTGATGAACATAGTTTTGAACATAAAGCAGATTGTATAAGAGAGATGGGCCACGGGTGTGTTCGTTTAAATACTTTGGAACTTAAACGGATAAACGACCAAAATAGACTTACAGACTTACAAACCAGAATATACTTATCTGGTTAGTTGTCTGTTTATTTAAAACTTGTCTGTTTACCAGTAGAACTTAAGACTTATAATACCTGACCAGGTGTAGAAAAAGAAAGTTCCAATGCTGCCAGTAGCAGAATTCCAAATGCTGCCAACACTTTAGCAGCAGAACTTGTGTTTTTGACACCTTTGCTTTGAGCAAAAAGTGTTTTTATACTTAAAATTTGCAGAAAAGTAACAAATGTAACTTGCAGTTAGAAATATCAATAGTTTTCTGAATCACAATTAACAATGTTATCTAATTCAGTAGTAAGCCATATACTAGCCATAAATAGCTTCATCCATAATTGTCTATGTACCATTTTACCAAAAGCATTGTATAATATTTACTCTGGTCTGCTAGTGGAGTATAGTACTCAAAATCTGAAGTATACTGTATATAGCTTACTGCTGTTACTTTATGGATAGAGTTGTACACTCCAATGCTGATGGTATAATAAAAATATTGCATACCCAACTGCATGCTTGATACTCATTGATCACTCTACTACAACTATAAAAAGGACCATTTGATTTTCTGGGAGAACAATATCGATTGGCAGCCTGGCAATCAGATGCATTATAAAGCTGCGATATTAGTTTTGCCCTAATCTAATCCCTAAAATAAACAGAGAATTGCTGCTACATTGTAGTGTGGCTGTTTTAGACTACTAATCTTCCACGTTCCAGCTTTCCCATTACCTACTTTAACTGTATGTACACCTTGATAGCTACCAGTCCTTCTAAGATTCTTTCAACTAAAAAATAAATAGTTTTGAGAGAATTTGGCTATTTGGGCAAGATTTGAATTATTATCCGCGGTCAGTTCAAGAGAAGTAGAGTAAGTAAAAATTTGTTCACAAGGACGAAGTATAAAAACGACTTAAAAGGAAATTTCCTCTCACATTGCGACATTTAAACGCAATGAGCTTTTAGTTTGAACAAGTTTTAAAAAGCAGTAGCGTGAGAAGAGATACATCTCTTCTTGCAGAAGAGAAGAGATACGCACATCTCACGAGAAGAGATATTTCAGAAGAGATACCTCACCTGGTAAAAAAAAGAATATAAAAAACGAAAAGAGCTCTTTTTGTTTTGTAGTTGCTCTTTTTTAGAGTATTGGTTCCTGTTGGGTCGAGTTACTTACAGTTCTTTACCAAATACCTCCCTTCGGAAAATACTCTCCGGAAAATGCCCCCACCCCGGTGAAAAATGTTTACTTTCATAATAACACCGCAGACCAGAAATATTCCCAGTAATCAAAAGGGATTAAATATCAATTTCACGTTTTTGATGCGTTTTTTAAAAAAAATTCTACCCCCCCCCCCCCCTCCTTAAAGAAATCCTCCCAAACAAAAGTCCTGGATGCAGCCTCGGGATTATGATTGAATTTCTACCTCCATCCTTCCCTCGTCTTTCCCTTATGCATTTATCTGAAGGCTCAATGAGAGTTGGGAAGTTTTGGCATTGAAATACACCCTTTGAGGTATCTCGGTCCCTCTCTAACTAGGCGAAATATTTTTAAGGTCTAAATAAATTTCACTGTGTTATGTAAAATCCTTGTTGTTTTACAGTTCCAAACATTTCCATTCAGTGGCTTTAAACCTCTACAATGCGGTTTTCTGATTGTTTTGTAGTTAGGAAGGGAGGGAGATGCTTCAAAGGGTGCAGTTTAATTCACCCTTTTAAAATTTTGAAGTTTAAAGTACATTTTAAAGTTTTTGACCTCCTGCAAAAAAAAACCCTAATAAAAGTCATGGATATGGCCCTGGGGGATTATATATCAATTTCTACAATCCCCTTAGTCTGTCTCTAACTACAAAATAATCAGAGAACCCCATTGTAGAAGTTTAAAGCCCTTATATGAAAATGCTTGGAATTATAAAACAACAGGGAATCTATCTAAGTCAATGAAATTTGTTTGGATCTTAAAAATAATTCGGCCAGCTAGGGAGGGAGGGAGATAACTCAAAGGGAGAATCTTAATATCTTAATGCCTAAATATTTACTCTCAGAAAGCCTTCAGATAAATACAAAATTATTTCTAAGGAAGAGACAAGGATAGGGTGGAGGTAGAAATGGATTTATTACCCCCAGGCCGTATGCAGGACGTTTTTTAGGGGGGAGGGGGACATAAAAAACTTAAAAAATGCATCACAAATGTGAAGTTGATATTTAATGCCTCTTGATTTCTGGGAATATTTATAGGGTTGTTATTATGAAAGAGAGGAGTACCTTTTGACCCCAACCTGAACAGAGTTTATTGCATATAGGAGGGGGAATGCCCTTTCCGCATTCCCGCCTGTGCCTTGCGGTCGTATAAACTTCGGCAAGTTGTCGCAATCACATTCACATGCAGTCATATGCACAAATATTAACAGTCGCAATGCCAAGTAGCCTTAGTCGCAGTTAGAGTCCCAAGTTGTGATATTTGCTAGTATTCCCAGTCACAAGTAGTAAGATAAGATAAAATTTGATTCATCCAGCAAAATAAAAAATAGCGCAAATATTTGCATTGGCAAATACAAGTCACAACCACTCTCACAAGTATACGCAGTTCCGTTCACAACTTGTCATAGTCAAAGTCACAAGTAGCCACACTTGCAAGTAGTCGCAAGTGGTCATTGTCGCAATTGCGACTGGATGTCATTTGAACAAGTAGGATCTTAGCTTTAATAGTACAAGCTGTAACGGTATTTGCAGTCACAGTCGTAATTGCAGAAGTAGCAGCAGTACTAATAGTAGTAGTCATAGTAGCAAGCAGGAGCAGTTGCAGTCGCGATTTATCTCATTTGTAGTTGCAAGTTGTCGCAGTCCCGTTCGCAGGTAGTCATAGTCGCTGTCACAAGTAACGATCAACCTGGAACCCAACCATCTTGGGTTGTACATTGAAAAATTGCTTGATAATATTACTGTTTGCTTCATTGCTTTATTTGATGTTTACCCTGCTTTCGAGTCTTTTTTCTGTCAGTTGAGTTTCCTGTTATTTTAACGCTTTATAATTTTACCATATGCCTTTCCAGTCAATGATTCAAAATTTATTTCTTCTCGAGAGTCAATGTTTCAGTGGAAAATTTATGGGTTATCCCCGTCTATTTATCTTATCATGCATGCAGGAGCGTTATTACTCTTTGCGGTTGAGGGAGGAGATGTTTTATCACGAAATATTTATAGAGCTTTTAGAAAACCGAAGGATATTAAAAGAATTTTAGAGATATAGTACATATTTTTCATAGAAATTAATGTTATTATTGTTTGTTTTTTTCTGCTGCACTAATAAAAAAATTAAAATTCTAAGAATAAAGTATATTTCCGTCAGTTTTCCCGCTTGGGTTTAAGCATTTAAGGAGAACCGATGATCAAAGTCGTATTGTGATGAAGCATAAAAAGTTGAAAAATCACTAAAGTCATGGGGTAAATTTCCTCTCGCCCTTCCCCCCAAATGAAAGACCTTCCTTTAAGGTGAACAAAAGGAAAGCAAATTATTCAATTGATTTATGACATGATTCAGAACAGATGATTCATTCATATATTTTTTATATTGTTTGGTTGCTTGCGTTCGATCGAGTGGGCTAAAAGACTTCAAAAGAATTAACGACCATGTCCAGTATGGCACGCAAATATGGGTCTGTAGCAAGGGTTGAATCTAACGTCAAACATCCTAATATTTTTATACAAAAAAAAGGGCTAAGTAATATAGGAGTATTCACTAGATATTTCGTTCTGTCTATTTTTTACAGTATCCAGATCTTTATTGTCAATAGTACTTTTCTTTTCTGCGTTGAATAGTAACATGCTGACATTAGCTATCTTCTATGTCTTTTTATGTCCCTCATTTAAAGTTCAAAATTAGTGAGATAATTTAACAAACTTACCTTAGAGAGACACACTCTTTTAGGAAAGCCGAATATTGGATCAACAGCAACAAACAGAGAAATATTTGATTTAGAGGATGTTGAAGAGGTTTCAGTAGTAAAAGCAGCACCAGCAACCACTGTTGGGATTGAGGTTAAGACTAAACATGTTGAAGAAGTAATTCTAATTGATTCTGATAGTGATGAGACAGCAACGCTTACCAGCAGTGGCATCTCAGTCAACCACGGTGCCAATCGACCAACTACTCCAGCACTAACACTGCCCCCCGAGTCGTCCTTGGTGCCACCGTCCTCCCCGGATATTATTGTGTTGGATTGAATGGTTATGTTTTTATCTGAATATTATTTGGTAACTATAATCCTTGACATCAAATGTAAACAAGGCTCATTTTTTTAAAGTCGTAATACTAAATGGAGTGGGCGATCGCCTCTAGAAATATTGTGGGCGCCTCTCAGGAATGGCAAGGGCGGTCATTTGGCTTCATCAGATCTAGTCAGTTGTAAAACTGACTGCTTGAATTTTCGGGTGACCAAAATCCAAGAACGGCAGTAGAATAGATTTTAGCTCAATCTGGCTAACTGAGACATCCCATATTTTTTCATATTGCTGGAATTGAAAAGCTACACATCTGCTTGGAAAATGTAATCCTAAATGAAGAGAATATAGAAAAGTTTTTTTCTACGTCAAATAGACGATTAATAGAATCTTGCTTATTTTAATGAGTTTCATTTATTATTTCGCTTCTTTTATAAAAGTCTTGTCATAGGTAATCGTTTGAAAAGTAAATATTTGTAAGAATGCTTCATATAATCAGGAAAAGCTTTGACTGAAGTTTAAGGAATGAAGCGAATCTATTTGGTCTTAACTTAAAGAAGATGAAAGTACATTATTCCCGGTTATAAGCGTTTACCACCCCCACCCCCCTCCACCCCGGCGATTACCCCCCTGAAAATACCCTCCCCGAAAATACCCCTCTCCCCCGTGGAAAATAAGGCTTTCCAAATTTGAGAATTTTATTTGAGTTTTATTTTTTTAATTTCCGTAGTGGGAAGGAATTTTGGTAATTTTGGTACTAACCGGTTTCTTCGTTAGTTTTTTTTTTCAGCTTAGCACGAGACAAGACTAAGACAAGTGACAGAATATATGGGAAATATATAATTTGGGCTATATATTTGCACATCGGGGAGGGGGGGGGGGGGTAAACGCCCGCCATCATTATTCCCAACATCCAGACGCATCACATTGGGCCCATTTTGACAAAATAATTGCTAATATCTTTTTTATGTGTGGATCATCAAATTTTTTTTTTATCAGGAAACCTGAAAAAAGAAAGAAATGAGAGTGCCATCAAGATGCTTTCCTCTTGCAGTAGTATTAGCGCAATAACATCACAAATGTAAAAACAAACAATAAATCAGGAGCACAACGAAAGCTAAGCTTGTGAGGTTCTTCTAATTAATAAAGACAACTAGAATTAGAAAAGTAATAATAAATAGAATAGAATAAACCAAATGTTTTGTTTGAATTATTTTTAAGATTGAAAATTAGGTTAGAAGTAATGTCTCGAGTTTAAATTATATACAGTCGGAGGCAAACTAAATTACATTTCATGACACAGAACAACGTCTTTTTTTTCTTTTTTTTTATGGTAACGACTAAAGTTTGATAAATTAAACAAGATCTATTCCGAATGTATACTTATCTAGCAGCTTCATACTTAAAGACAGATTTAAATCGACCAAAACGAACTAAATTCATTATGCTTAAAATAAAGCTTATTCCATAGCTTAGATGCTCTATACATAACTTCAAAAACCCTCCTATTTGAAACCAGCTGAAAAACTTCGAATATCATTCCGTTAGCGAGTATCTTGATGATAAATACCAGTCCTCGTCAAATTACATCTGTTCATACAATCTGGAAGGCAACCATTACAACTATTGTAAATTAATTTTTTTTTAATTCTGTCTTAATATATTGGACTGTTCCCAAAACGAATCCAAGCCTGCCAAGTTTTATCGACCAATTTCAATAACACGATTACTTTCTAGAGTAGTTACGAGCAGGTGCGCCTTAAAATCTCCCTCCCCAGGTTTTGAAAAGTAACCCCCCCCCCCCTACGTTTTTGTGAATTGATACCACTGCTGAGAGGTTAATCGTCTGAAAAATCCAAAATGATTTTAACTTTAATAATGTTTGTTCCTCCACAGAGAACGGTCGGTGAAAAATAAAGAGGAGTTATCGCACTTAGTTTTAAAAAAAAGCTGTCCCCTTTGGCTGATGTTCTCAAGCATGGGCGCCCATAGGCTGGATTTTAGGGGGGGGGCTTACCTGGTCTAATCGGCACTTCCAGTGCTGTATAATTGAAATCTCAAGACAAAATATCATAGGCAGCGCGACAGCGCTGCCTAAGTAAAGAGCAATGTGGGCACAATATATTGTTTTTTTTTTAGACCAGGGCACTTCTTATGGAAAGAAGTGTCATAGGAACTTCAAAAAGAGGTCATGGAGGGCAGCCAGCTCCCCCTCCCCCCCATCAATCACTTCCCCAAACACACCCAATCAAAATTTTAAGATAACCATTTTGTTCAGCGTAGTTTAAAAATCTGGAAATTATGACTTTGAGAATGACACCCCCCCCCCACATCCCTCAGAGGTTGTAAGTTATAACCTGGGGGATATAAGGGGTTTATAGAAAGGATGGTCGTATAAACCTCAGAGGGAGCTCATTTGATTGGTAATCAGAAGTTCTACTGGCGTTTTAAACAATCAAAAGTGATTGGAGGTCAACCAGCCCCCTCCCCCCCCGTACACCAATCATATCCTCTAACACATTTAATCATAATTTTTGGGATGGCCATTTTGTTCAGTGTAGTTGAAAGTTTTCCAGAAAATATGTCTTTGAGGATAACCACTTGCCCTTGCCCCCCCCCTTATTAGCACCCATATTTAGGGATATTGGGCATGTCAACCCCCCACGATTATCAAGTTGGCACATTATGATATAAGTATAAATGCCGTTTTAAAAATAGACCAAAAGGTATTGCGTTTGTGGTTACCAACAAAATATTTGAGCAATATATTAAAAACGACTGGGGGTATTAAATTAAAACTGTCGGGGTGACTACTATTACTACTTCTGCTCTTACATTTCAGATAAATAAATAGATTGTAAGTTTATCTAGGTTGTCAAAGAGCATAGATAGGATATTTAGGGAACGGTATTAAGTTTTAGTTTTTCAGGTCAACTTGGAGGTATAAAATAAAATTAAAAAAATGCTATTCGTCTCAGGATTAAAAATTGTTGAAAACGTTTCGTCCAACACATAAATAGCAATCCAAACTATGGATTCGTTATAAAAAAAAAGATATAATTTTTTTTCATGAAAATGACTATCAATAAAAAACGAACAGAAATTAATTTAAAAAAAACATTTTTAACAAAACAATTTTGTCAAGAAAAATTGAAGAGTTCCATTAAGCCAGAAATGGGCAGAAATGAAGTCAAGTAATCACCCAAGCGTAAAACTACCACAAATCACTATCAATAAATAAATGAAACTCAAAATGGACAGAAATTAGAAAAAATAGCCGAGTTAAACTCAAAACGAGCAAACATTAACATTAGTAGGGCTGATAAACCCCATGCCTTCTCAAGATTAAATAAAAAAACAAGCTTTTTTAACTGAAAGTAAGGATCGACATTAAAACTTAAAACGAACAGAAATTATTCCGGTATATGATAGGGGCTGTCCCCTCCTCAACACCTCGCTCTTTACGCTAAAGTTTTTATTGTTTAAAAAAATAGAGTTGTGGGAAAGTCAAACTTTAGCGTAAAGAGCGAGGCGTTGAGGAGGGGACAGCCTCTTTCATATACGGAATAATTTCTGTTCATTTTAAGCTTTAACGTCGGTCCTTACTTTCAGTTAAAAAAACTTGTTTTTTTAATTTAATTTTTGAACGTTTTGGAATAAATGCAGATTTTGATTTTGACTCACCGTACATGAATAATTAAAACCAAATTTGCATATTAATTTTGCTTTTATTTGGCTAAATGGCTTTCTCTAACGTTGTTTAATTTTATTTAAGAACGTTTTTATTAGTAATAAATATACGTAACTTACGAATTAACTGACGTAACGAATTTCTATATTCATATATTTTTAAGACGTATGTTAGGGGGTTCGCCCCCTAGTCAATACCTCGCTCTTTATGCTAAGGTTCGAATTTTGTTCCAAGTCTTTAAAAATGACCCTTAATCACAAAGGCCGTTAATTAGAATAAATAGCTCTTATGAAAGTACTAAAAAATCTTTGGCTTAAAGAGCGAGGTACTGACTAGTGGGCCACCACAATTATATACGTGATATTTTCTTTTCGTTTTAAGTTTTGATGTTGCTCCTTACTTTCAGTTGAAGAACTTGTTTTTTTTAGTTTAATTTCTGATCTTTTTTTGTAATAATGCTTGGAAATCCGGCGCCCCCTTCATAGCAATGTCCCTTCAGCCACGAAAACTTCCTCCGTGTAAAGATCCTCCCTCATAACCCCCGACCCATCCCCCCCACTACCAGAAAAAATCCCCCTGAAAACGTCTGTATACTTCCCAATAACCAATACTATATGTTAACATTGGGTAAAGTTTCATAACTTTCAGCCCTCCCCCCGGGGACTTTGGGGGATCAAGTCATCATAAAAGACATGGTTATCATATTTTCGACCATGTTGAACAAAATGGCTATCTAAAAGTTTTGATCGGGTGATTTTGGGGAAAAAATGAGCGTGGGAGGGGGCCTAGGTGCCCTCCATTTTTTTGGTCACTTAAAAAGGGCACTAGAACTTTTAATTTCCGTTCCAATGAGCCCTCCTATGATATTCTAGGACAGCTGGGTCGATACGATCACCCCTGGGAAAAAAAACAAATAAAAACAAACAAACAAATAAACAGGCATACGTGATCTTTCTTCTGGCAAAAAATACAAAATTCGACATTTTTCCAGACAAGAGCTTGAAACCTCTACAGTAGGGTTCTCTGATACGCTGAATCTGATGGTGTGATTTTCATTAAGGTTCTATAACTTTTAGGGGTCTTTCCCCTTTTTTCGAAAATTAGCCAAATTTTCTCAGGCGCGTAACTTTTGATGGGTAGGACTAAACTTGATGAAACTTATATATTTGAAATCAGCATTAAAATCTGATTCTTTTCATGTATCTATTGGTATCAAAATCCCTTTTTTAGAGTTTCGGTTACTGTCGCTCCTTACTTACAGTTCGTTACTACGAACTGTTTGACTAGAACATAATTTGTGGTTTACTGAAAACAAAATATTTTTAAATGTTTTCACTTTTTTGCTTAAATAAGTTAAGAACTTTTTTTACTCACTTTTTTTACTCTTTTTATTTTAAGGAATAAATATCAGTATATGTATATTAAACTTAAAATCCACGGTCATTTTTTCTTGAGAAGGCATGGGGGCTATCATCCCTATTATTGTTAATTTTTGCTCGTTTTGAGCTCTATACAGCTATTTATTATAATTTCTGTTTGTTTTGAGTTTCATTTAGTTGTTGATAGTGATTTGTGGTAGTTTTACGCTTGGAAGATTATTTGACTTTTTTTGTCCAGTTTTTGCTTAATAGAGCTCTTTACTTTTCTTTGAAAACATATTCTGTGGAAAATGTTTTTAAATTAATAAAAATATATGACACCGTCATTCAACCAGGGGGGGGCTGGCGCCCCATTGACCCCCCCCCCTCCCCTCATGGGGTCCATTATCTCAAGGGTTTGCCCCAGGGAGCAGCTAGGGCCTAATATTATTGTGTCTTCCTATCAATGATTTACCCCTTTTTTTTTTGCAGTTTACTATTTAGATGTTTGTAAATGACGTGAACCTGCACTTACCAGACACCAAGCGTATGTGAGACATATGCGACATAATTATTCGATTTCCTCCGTCGGTAGTGCAGTCTAGAGCCCCAATTCTTCCAAGATCGTTGTTTTTCGTTACAATCGGAGTTTTGAGTCTGATTATTCCTTCTTTATATTCAATCTAGTGTTTCCACGGAGTGAAAGTGCGTAACCTTGATTTTTACTTCGGTGTTCGTTTGAAATTCGAATTTTGTTTGTCCTCTTTTGGAGTATCGCACATCGGTATAGCTTCCAACTAAGACGGTTAACGAAGTTAGAATTGAAATAATTCAGTGAAGGGTTACAAAGATGATTCCGTATCCTATAGCCCTTTTCTACTCTCAAAGAATTACCAGGCTTCAAGCACCTTTCCTTCATTTCCGTAGACGATGCACTGATCTAATTAGTTTATTGCAGATTATTAATTATCTTAATGAGGTTGATTCTAGCTCTATATTCTGTATTAGTCACTATCGTTTAACACTTCCATTGCTGTATAATTGAAATCTCAAGACAAAATATCTTAGGCAGCGCAACAGCGCTGACTAAGTAGAGAACAATGTGGGCACAATATATTGTTTTGTTTTTTAGACCAGGGCACTTCTTATAGTAAGGAATGTCATAGGAACTTCAAAAAAAGCTCATGGAGGGCAACCAGCTCGCCCTCCCCCACGTCAATCACTTCCCCAAACACATGCAATCAAAATTTTGAGAAAGCCATTTTGTTCAGCGTAGTTTAAAGGTCCGGAAATTATGACTTTAAGAATGACAATCCCCCCCCCCACATTCCTCAGAGCAAGGGTTGTAAGTTATGCCCTGGAGGTCTATAAAAGGCTTATAGAAAGGATGGTCGTATAAACCTTAGAGGGGGCTCATTTGATTGGTAATCAGAAGCTCTACTGGCCTTTTTAACAGTCAAAAGTTATTGGAGGTCAACCAGCCCCCCCCCCCGTACACCAATCATTTCCCCGCACACATTCAATCATAATTTTTTAGATAGCCATTTTGTTCAGTATAGTTGAAAGTTACAGAAATTATGTCTTTGAGGATAACCACTTGACCTTGCCCCCCCTCTTATGGGCACCCATGTTTAGGGATATTGGGCATGTCAAAAGTAGTGTGCATGTATAAGATTTGACGAAAGGTTGTATAATACGAACATACAGTCTATATTATGGACCTATAAAACGACCAAACACGTTATATTTTGGAACTAGATATTCAGGGACGAGATTGTATAAAGCGACCAAACAGGTTTCTGTGCCAATACCCATTTTACTGGACCAATCAGAGACAACGAATGCAGAGGGTACTCCATATATGGTAACTGGATTATCATAGCTATAGTAATCGGATTCAATATATGGAGTGATTTTCATTGTAGGTCATATTATTAAGAAAACTGAATTCAGAGAGAGAGCAGTTTATTTTTGTAGTCTATTATTTGACACGATATTAGCAAAGAAAATGAGTGGTATGTTCAAACTATTGGAGCTTTATGCTGGAGCAGGTAGCAGGAATAATACAAAGGCGAGAGTACCAAACCTGGCAGTGGAAATTATACGAGGATGTAAACTAAGCCTTGAATGGGATGATAGGTATGCAAGATATGGGATATCTATGAGCAAATTTAAATTGGAGGAGCAATTATGCTTTGCAGCGAAATTAAATATAGTGCATATAAATAGACTTAAAGCTGCTTTAGATACACTAGTGAAATATATCAAGGAGAATAAATTGTTTCTAAATCGAAGATATTTTTTCTATAGTAGGTTAGCGTGTATTTTTAAAGTAGAAAAAGAATCCTGGCTAGTGTAAAGTTGGTTATGAGAGTGTTAGGAGTGTAAAAAATGGATAGATTTGGGAAACAGCAAATTATAGGGAATCTTGTGTTTATGGAAAAACGTTTGATTCTAGATGATGATTTTCCGGAGTTATCTCTTCAAAGGAAGATATTTTCTCAGGGAATGCTTTTCGATATAATGAAAAGTGATGCTCCATCATTAGACTATTGCATGAACCTTTTACCTCGTGGTCATAAGGCATTTACACAATTTATTGACATATTAATCACGACGAGACAAAATGATATCGTGGACTTGCTTTTAATCACACACTAGCTCTGAAATTTAAAACGATGATTTTTCATCAGAAAGATGTTGTTCGAAGAGCATTTACTCCTCTCTCTCTCTCTCTATCCCTTTCAATTTGTTGATCGTAGCTTAGTTTCATTTCGGCAGTGAGAGTGTCAACACATGATAAAAATGTTCCATACATGTCCACTATGCATGTATACACTGGGCAGCTAGTCATCATGTGAGAATTGTACAATGATTGATGAGTATGATGAAAAGTGTAGATTATGCAACCCAGGTAAATTGCATAGAGGATATGCCGTACAAATTAAAGGTTGTAATTCATGTCTTGAACAGATGTGTGACTCTCACCCTAGAGGACACCTATGCTCTAATTGTCTTTGTGACAAATTTAATCAGTGGAAGAATACATATCCAGGTATGATTGGAAAGAACCCTAAACGTGATTTTAGTTTATGACTAAGAGACTGGTATCTTCGTGGCTTTAAATTGTTTTGGGAGGAGGAACCAGGTCTACGAATCAATTGTAGGAATAACAAAAGAATTTGGTTTCTACGTCATCGTGGTGAAGACAATGGCTACTATTATTATAAGCCTACTGATTTTTATTTGGCTGTTACAGAATTTGATTCACCACTTGAGGACACTGTATATGACATTGCTTCAAATAAGCAAATTGAAACCCACGAATTTTACAAAATGAATGAACATATCATTGACTATACAAAGAGACATGATAAGAGTGAAGTTACATTATACTGTACAAAATATGACCCTTACATTGCAGGACATCAGGATCAGTATACAGTGAACTCAGATGATCTATCCGCATTAGTTGTTCTCGACAAATACCTATACGTAGTAGAAGAAAAAATCTAAAGAGTAGAAAAGTCGTTTTTATCATGTATAAACATTGTTTTTTATTCATAAACAATTTTACGTACATTTTTAAAAAATTTTATTAGTAGGGCACTATAATCAATATTAAAGACGTTTGAAAGTATATTTTCCACTAGGAAGTCGTTCAGTCGAAGAAAGTCAACATAAATGTTGAGAAATTGCTTGTAGATACAGCCATGACATCTGAACATGAAAAAGAGTTGTGCATGAAAGCCACAAGTCTTAGTAGTTAAATCCTGTACTCTCCTTTGATTTTGAGTAATAGTTTTCCCACTGCTCTCAATAAAGCTGTTGATGTGTGGAGTGTAAAATTTATATGATAGGCCAAGAGGATCAAAAAATTCGATGTTCTTCGCTGTTTGAAAGATGCATAGCCAATGACCTGTCTTCAAACTCGATGGACTGCTATTAACAATGATTAGGGTATTGTTAACAATTTTTTCAATAAAGTCGCATGGTATGCAATAGGTCTTATATTGGGACATGTATAAATCCATATTAAATACGCTGATTATTTGGTATTTGTTCATGGTGCAAGGTCTAGTAGAACACTGCCGTCGGGTGTGATTTCCCAATAGGTTTCAAATTGACTCAGTTATATTAATGTAATACTTTCAGTCAAAGCATCGGCAAATGTGCACTCTAAACGTACATTTCCCGCTCGTACTATGCTCATATCTTGAGTGCCAGACAAGTCCAAAATAATTACACCATGATTTTTTGAAAACATTGAATCGGTTATTCCATTTTCAAATAGTTGTGAATCATGATCTAGGGACTGCATGGTCAACTCATACAAAGTTTTATAGGAATTTTTATCAAATGATAAAGTGTAGAGTGGAATTCCATTCACTTTGCACATAAGGCTAGATAGACCAAAAAAATAAAAATCATGGGGGGATGCAGTACAGGATCCAACGGCACTAGCACTCTTCACAAAGGCCAAAGCGAGTTTTGATGGGATTTCTCCATTGATAAATGATGAATCAGTATAACTGCAAGCACCACTGGCCATATGACGCTGATGGGTGATCGTATGGGGAACAAAAAGTTTAATATTGTTACCATTGGCTCTTAGCTTTTCCACTGCCAATGCAAAAGAGCTCATAATCTGTTGTTTTTGAACATAAAGAATTGCTGAAGTAATAATGACATTTCAAACAGGTGATGTAGTAAGTCTTTTTCTCAAAATGATATTCGATGGAGCTAATTGTAACTTTATGTCAATCTTGACACTAGGAGGCAACCATTGGGATATATTAAATATCTCATGATTTAATTTTTCAACTAGATGATACTCCTGGGTCACTGCAGCAGTTAACTCACCGTCAGTATCAACACCTGATCTATATTCATAGCCCAGTGCCTGACCTCTCAACTCCTTATATGCCTTTGGAGTCATCATTATAAATTGTATGTAGCTTGCATAGTTGAATAATTTATTGCCAGTGCTCCCCAACGTTACATTAATGAATACATTAAATCGTTTGAATAAGTTGCGTAGAATACGGTTTTCATATGATGGGCCAGTGCCAGCACTAGAAACTGCATTTTCAGAGTTTTTATCAACCATGACATTTAAATCAGTAAAATTTGATCATAAATCAATAAAATAGTCTTTGATAACTAGCACGTGAAAGTGTATATTTCACAACAGGGTTCGCTGAAGATGGGCTTTTTCTTAGTATCCTTGACACTGACATCAACATTTTTAGCATTGAATAGATTCAATGAGGAGCTGATTGATGGATGCGATTCTTTGTGGGATAGATAGGTCATCTTAAAAGAAGGAATCCTTCTTTGATATAACAATCTTTTTCTTCTTCTTCTTTATAATGGTTTTCTTCCTTTTATTCCTCAAAGTCGTTGTTGATGTCCTTTGCTTCCCGCCAGCGTAGAGACTGATGAGTGAATGATGACCACGCACCCTTTTTAATCCCTTCCCATTATGCTGAGATTTTAATTGTTCGCCAACGGCTCTTGCTGAAGATCTAATATTTTCTTTAATATTCTCGTTGAAATTTTTACCCGATCCCCAGTCCTGTGGTGTAGAGGAAGCAAAATTTGATGTAGCAGGTTTCTGGCAAGGGGTAGTGCAGGTAAATACAGTCTAAATAGCGAGCAATCATGAATGGTGCCGAACCTTGCGGTAAATCTTAAGTAAAAGGGCTGCTTATGACCTATGTAATATGGACTCAGAACACTTGAAAAAGTATCGATGTTAGGGGAGATAAATTGGTTTCTCCAATTACTCATCTTGAACAAAAGTTGGTTAAAAACTACAAGTTATCACAGTCAAGCTTTTATATATTGGTATAGGGTCACCCAATTCACTTTTTAGTGTTAACTGACAGAGTTCCAAATACGAAGTGTTTACAGGAACATACTGAAGATGCTTTATATTATAGTGAGGAACATGTTCATGGGTTATTTTTCGTTCAAGAACACGTAGGAGAGGGACATTTGAATTACCAACTCTGGATGTTTCAACAGGAGAAGCCAGATGGGTAGTCAGCAAAAATAACATCTGTGCTTCCGGCACTTTTACCGTTGATTATATTAAGTTTAAAGCCAAGAACATTCCTTAGATTGTTATTGAAAATAACCTTTTTACTGGTAATAGGTAAACTAATGCAGATCTTCTCCTCTTTCTTTGGAGTGTTAAAAGAAAAGGCTCCTTTTTTATCAGTAGAAACTGTTTAATTAACTAATCAACATAAATCATTCATACAACTGAGTTACTTCTATGGTAATTCAACATATGGATAATCCAACCAATTGATCTTTTGAATTTTATGTTGTTGACTAACGGCTGGTGGCCAATCATGGGGTCTAATTTTCATATCACATATGCGATCTGTTCTCTGGATATCATAGGTATTTTTGAGAATACAGTCGACAAGAGCCACTTCATATGCACCATCGAATTTGAGAGTGGGAGAGAGTTTTGTCGGAAAATCACTTATTCTAAACAAGTAACAGTAGAAGGGGTCGTAGGCGTTGGACATAAATGTTACATAAAAATCATTGGGCATTGTTAATGTCTTGGACACCGATACAAGAATCAAAATCAGAGTTGTATCCTAGCCAACGAACAAGTATCTGTTTCTTTTTTCCTGTGAGTACGGCTCTTTAATATCTTTTTAATTTGATAAATTTTATTATTATTTTTAATTTTTTGTAGTTCATAGTCATAAACCGCCGAGAATCTCTTCATCATTTTTATCTCGTAGACGATATATTATGGGTTAAGTGTCTAGGATTTTTGCCGCTTTAATAAGTTCAGTGGACCACAAGTAATTGCCCTTTTCAAAAACATTAGTTGTTCTATTAATTCGAACAGTATCACCAACATTGAATTGTTTCTTTACAATCATTTTATTGGAATATTGTTTAAGGAAAGTATCAAATGTATCATGATCAGAATGATGAACTTCCGTTGGGGTTGAGTTGGACAATGATCGATGGGGTCGTTGATTATAAATCAACATGATTTTATCGAAATCATAAATTAAAGCAGCCGTATTTTTAAATGTACAATATCTTGAAATTAAACGTCGAATAATTCATATTAATTGTTCGGCCCATGCTGCCTTTACAGGACTGTTCCTATGGTGGAGCATTGTATTATATTTCATTAGTGCTTTATCGATATGTGAATTAACAAATTCACTACCCCGATCCGTTTTAAATTTTTTTTATACGAATCCTGTCCATGAATACTTTCTATTGCCCGAGCAGCTTCATAATATCTCTAGATCTGCAGTTAAATGTCATATGCACAGTGACAAAAAGCAGTGATTGCAAGTAGAATGTATTTGAACGGTTGATTTTGGCATCTCTGAATTCCAGAAAGAGTTAGTACATCTGTCAACATTATGTAC
Organism: Artemia sp. Qi Xiang Cuo; assembly: GCF_049724085.1. Classification (NCBI taxonomy): domain Eukaryota; kingdom Metazoa; phylum Arthropoda; class Branchiopoda; order Anostraca; family Artemiidae; genus Artemia; species Artemia sp. Qi Xiang Cuo. The sequence goes on from NC_142805.1 coordinate 36,533,328, forward strand.
AACGGTAAAAAGGTTTCCTTTTTCGGATAGCGAATTGCATAAAACCTGTGATGTCGATGCAGTCCGTTGCTCGTCTCATTTTTGGAAGTCTTGTACACTTTTAGTGTCAACGCCCTTGAGTTCCATAAGAGTTGTTTGGGAGCTAGAACGTTTCCCCTGAGCAGTTATCTTTCTCAATCCTTTAAGATCTTCTACCATTTTTAACGCAAGCACGTAGCGTAACATATGCTACCTTGGTTCGCACTAGCGGGTGGTAATGATGATGTCGAGTTAAAACCGTTACGTAGTCGTCTTTTCCTACCTGCCAGCCGTGTGCTCCTCCTCATCGTCAAATTGATGTTTCCACTAGGTGTGTATGTATTTTCCAAGATTGATTTAAAATCTTCATCTTCTTCTTCTTGTTTTAATGTTGATGATGATGACGATGGACTATATTCATTTAATTTTTTTAAAATTTCCCAATTGCTAATAAGACTTTTGGGGAAGTTGAATGTATTTAGAAAGTTTTATAGATGACTGTAAAATGATAAAAGTCCTTTACGATTTGTAACCATATCATGGATTAAATCAAGTAGATTATAACTCTTCCCTTGAATTATAATTCGTTTCCCATTGCTATCAACTTGAATATGATCTTGACCACTTTCCATGAGAAATGTCATGAGTCATTTACTTTGTTCGCGATATGAGTGGGGCATTAGATTTCCAATTTTCGATGCAATTGAATCCAAGTCCTCCTTCTTTTGTGGTGTTCCAGCAGAATCTCGTGAAGATGATTACTTTTCTGGGTCAAAACCAGAAGCAGTAAGCTTTCACCAACATGACTTGTGTTTTTTCACTTGGTAAAGCGCATTTTGAGGTGAAAGTAGTTTTTTTATCATTACTAATATTCTTATTGTCAATGAATTTACTTGGATTGTTCTCAAAGTGTTCGACGGGTGAGAGAGCGAGTTCTATTGGAGTCAATTTATAGGGTTTAGCCATCTAGAGAACACTGTTTACAAGTCCTGCAATTATTGGTAGTAAAAGTGTAAAAAAGCTACCACCCGCTTGAAGAAAATGTTTCCTTTCATAATTTTTTCCTTTCTTTTTACAAGCCAAGACACGTACAATGAAACGATGTAGCTTTGCCTGCTGCTTAACTACTTCTGGCAGTTGAACATTGCCCTCGGTTAAATTTAAGCAAAGTTCAGATATTAGATTAATGAAATCGTTGTCAATACCATGTTTGAGTATGGCTTTCCTAAGTGGGGCCTTAGGAGTGGTTAGAACTGAAAATAAATGTCTGTTTTTATGTAATTTCTTTAGTGTCATGATGGCTACTATTAGCCTTTTTTACTGCACATGAGGTGATATACTATAATTGCCCTTTCAAAAATATCTGCTTCTACACTCAAGTCCTTAGGCGTATTTTGATTAAGACCGAGTAAGATTTAACTATAGAGTTTTTGTTATCCCTGATTGCATAGTGACAGTAAACAATTGGGGGGATCGGGATATATTTGTTTATTGAGAGCTATTAGAGAACTAAAATCACTAATAACTCTGCAGATGATATAGTAGGTACAGTTTAAAGCAAGTGTTCTCATACATTTGTTCTAATCAAAGAGATTGTGTAGAACTAGAGTAACGGACATACGTTCATGATGTGAGCGAATAGTAAATAATTGTAGCATTTGCTGGGACCATTGTTCAATGGATTCAGCTAAATCATCAATAATCACCCAAGATTTTGGTTCAATAATATCGAAAACATCAAGTCCCTGTATGAATTGTATATGCACCACCCCTGAAGTAGCAATAGCTTTTATTTTATCGTATGACTCCCGCCAAACACTGTAGCAATAGTAGATTTTTTTCAGCTTTTCCATAAACATTTTATCACAATGTTTTATTATTTCAGTTAAGAGTGTCTTTTTGTCTGACATTGACGGACCACACAGAAACGATCTGAATGGTGTTTTAAATTTTTACATATTGCTGTTCACTTCAACAGCTCACCTACAACTAACTGTAAACTATAGATGTCTTATGACTAAAATTTCCCTATTACAACTCCATTCAAGAATAATAAGAAGAAGAAAAACAAAACCAATAAAGAATCATGTTTTTTTATTTTTAACATAAAAGCAGCACTTTACAAATAAAAAAAAATAGGAAAAAAAGCACTTTATATTTCATAACCACACTTAATTGAGATTTCTTAAATTTATTTACAAAAACAACATTTATTTGAAATAGGCACTAAAAAACACTTTTATTAAACAATAAATACACTTAAAATAATATCACATTTTTTTTCATTTTCAAAAAATTACAATACATTTAATAAACAAAATTTTGAATTTGAAATGGGGTCCCCCCAGGGGCGGCCACTGCGGCGGCTGAAGGCCGAGGTGGCCGAACCGGAAAGTGCGGGGGGCCGCTGCGGCGGGCCGGGGGCCAGGCCGGGAACATTAAATTACGAAGAAATAACTCTGCCTTGCATAAGCACACACATTGAACATTTATAAATTTTGATAAAAAAGAAAAAAAATATGTTTCCCAAAAACCCCCCACCCACCCTGTATTATGGATGAATTTAAGTTAATTTATTCAGACCGAGTTGTTTTCTTTACTCTATGCAATCAACTCGATCGGAAATCATGTATTGTCCGTGTGGAAGTACCTTCACACCATCCTCAAGTACATAAACTTTCTCTGATATGGCGGACATGGCGTTTTTCAATTCAATTCAATTCAATTTATTCGAATAAAAACATAACACAAACATTAATAACAATAAAGATCCTAGAAGATAACTTGTTAAGGACCAAGAGAAAGAAAAAATTAAAGTAACACTGAAAGAGAGAAAAAAAAAATTGAAGAATAAAACATGGCTAATTAGAACAAATTTGTTAAAAATGGAAATATTAAATTATACCATCAAGTTTTGTTACATTTTTATACAACTTGCAGAAACTTGCGGCTAGTTTAACACTGGAGGGAATTTTGTTCCATTGAATAATAGATTTGTAAATGGGAGATTGCTGGGCAGCACTAGAAACGCATTTAGGAATTTTAAAGGCTCTATTGGATGAACGGAGACAATGGGCTTCCGAATTATTAATATTATAATAGGTTAGGAGTTGAGGTGGAAGATTATTGTGGAAAGCAGAGTAAGCAAGCGATAAATTTAGTTTTTGTATGATTTGATCAAGTGGAGCTATGCCAAAATCTGAATACAAATCACGAGTTGGATATAGACGGGGAAGCCGAAAAACTGCTTTAATGGCGCGGTTTTGGGCAAATTTGAGTTTTTTAATGAAGGACCGTTTTGTATTTCCCCAAACTGATCCGCAATAAGAAAGGTAAGGAAAAATAAAGGAATAATAGAGGGTAACTAGGATGTCAGGAGGAAGAAAATAATTCACACGGTTAATCATAGCTACTTGTCTCAAAATTATTGCTGTTATGTAAGAAATATGATTAGAGAATGACAAGCATGAGTCAATAAATACACCAAGAAACTTGGCAACCTCCACTTGTGGGATGATGTCGGAGGAGTACCTGAGACCAAGAGCAGGTTGAATAACGTCTTTGTTGTAGGGGGTTCTGAATAACACTATTTGACTTTTTTTGCTATTAATGGTCATGTTATTCGTAAGGCACCACGCCTGGCCTCTGTTCAGAAGGACTTGGGCAGAGGTTACTGCCAATGGTAGATTGGTGCCAGTGATGAAGAAGTTGCTGTCATCAGCAAATAATACAGGATACACTGAAGGGCCCAGGTCTATAACAAGATCATTGATATACAGGAGAAATAAAATAGGGCCTAGAACGGAGCCTTACGGGACACCCCTCCAAACAGGTAAGGGATGAGAGGATACTCCACCTAGGCTCACACTCTGTACCCTTCCAGATAGATAAGAATCAAACCAAGAGAGGGGAACACCACGAATACCGTAACTATTTAATATACTTATTAAAATACTATGATCGACCATGTCAAAGGCCTTAGAAAAATCCAAAAATAAGCCCAATACAGTTTTTTTAAGGTCGAGTTGTGAGCGTATGAACTGTGTGGCGTCAATGAGAGCATGAGAAGTTGAGAATTTCGGCCTAAAGCCATATTGGTGAGGAGAAATCAAGGAAACGGAATGCTGACTGTCAAACAGAAAGGGAGACAGACGTCTGAAGATGATTCTCTCGAGCACTTTGGATATAACAGGAAGAATTGAGATTGGACGATAATTACCTATCTCAGTTGGATCGCCCTTTTTAAGAACTGGAATAACAATGGCTGACTTTAGTAAATCAGGGAAAACTCCGTGGGTTAAAGAAAGGTTGGCAATATGCTTGATGGGCTCGTAGACAAAAGGAGATATGGTCTTCAGGAGCTTATTACTTAATTCAAGACAGTCAGGAGTAAAACTATTAGGGAGAGACCCGATGATTTGAAGTACCTCATTGCTATCAGTTGGGCAGAAAAACATGGATCTAAAATTGAAGCAAGGGAATACAGCCTATGAGGAGGAGCGGGAGTCAGTATGAGGAACATTCAAAAAATAATTATTAAATGCATCAGGTGCATGTAAAGGGTCAATTAATCTACCATTTGTGTCTTTAAGGCGAATAGGTATAGACTTTGATTTTCTATTTTTTGAAAGTATATCATTAATGGTGGACCATATCTTTTTCAGATTTCCTTTGCAATTGAGAATTTTTGTATAATAATAATTTTTCTTCACTTCACGGATGAGTTTAGTGTATAAGTTTTTATAATGTTTATAATTAGATAGGTCAATATCACTACGGGTCTTACAGGCTAACTTATATAATTTGTTTTTACGATATGAGGAGACAATGAGGCTATGTGACATCCAGGGGCAAATAGGGATATTTTTTCGGTTAGGTTTACGAATAGGAAAAGTTGAATGGATAATCTCACTTAGCCTTTGCGCAAAACCATTTGTGGCAGAATTTACCTCGTGACAATTTAAGACATCGGACCAGTCAGTGGTTCTTAGGCAATCGATGAAATGGTTTATATTTGCAGAACTGTAGTTTCGAGTTGGTGTTGGGATATTAATTCTAGACCGTAGAGGTAGTGGTTGCGAAGGTAGAGACAAGTAAATAGGAAAATGGTCTGACAGATTCGAAAATATTATATTTGAGGACAGGTCATTTCCCAGGGAAGTGGATACAAAAACGTTATCAAATAATGTTGAAGTCGATCACACAGGATCGACTCTACTGGGGAGATAAATTGTGGGTAGAAGACCACTTGCTGTTACCGATTCAAAAAAAGTGTCAGATTCAATATTTTTACCAACATTAAGTAGGTTGCAATTAAAGTCCCCAAGAAGTATTGCCTTTTTATGGGGTATGTTAATAAAATTAGAAAAATCATCAAACAGATTACAATAACATGAGGTCGGAAATGGAGGAGGTTTATAAAATAAGGAGAGTATATAGGAATTTTGGCCGATAACTATGTTAACAATTATTGAATAAATACATCTGAGATTTAGTTGTGTAGAGGAAATAGATTCTCACTCTTATAGCCTTGTAAAATTTACATTCGAACGGATGTAAAGTGAGATACCACCAGAACACTTTGTCAATCTCCTGGGCATATGGATTATTTGGTAACCAGGGAGTAAAAAATCACTAGTGTCATCATTATCGGAAAGCCATGTCTCTGTTAATCCTATTACATCGAAAGGGCAGACACCATTAATTGAAATTAAATCTTTAAACTTGAGCCACTTATCCCGGGTGCTTCTGATGTTGAAACAAAGAACATTAAGGGAATTATTATTTACTAGTTTTGGCTTCACATTAGTAGCAAAATCGAAAATATCAAGGTATTTACAACTAGCATTTGTTAAGGTACCAGGGGGGCTGCTGATAGGGTTGGCATGCTGATTATCATCTATATCGGGATAATTAAAAACAATGTTATTGGAAAGGGATAAATTAGTTAAAAACGAAAAGTCACACATTAAATAGTCGTCAGGTGTTCTGATTGTGACTCAATCAGCCTATGTTGGCTTAAAACACTCTCAATTTGAATTTCTGATTCGGAAACTATGGTCTCGCCAAAGTGAGTTTTTGCCAAATTCTTCAGAATAATGCATTTCAACTGATTGGGTAACTCTAATTGGGAGATGAGCATAGAGGTAACTGTAAAGCTGGCTAATTTAAAGTACACGTGTGATTCATCGTCCAAAGCATTTGGAGAAACTGTGTGAAATCTATGGGGAGTAATTCCAGGTAGCTTTGTCGGTCTTGATGTCTTTCCTTGCGCAGGATTTTCCGAAAGGGGGTTCTTCAGGTTTTTTGTGGGGGCACTTGCTATCAAGGGGAACCATGCATTAGTTGTGTCTCGGATGAGATTATTCTGAAAACTTTCAACACTAGGGGAAGCATTGGGAACTCTTGGTGTCCTGGGGGCTGCTGGTTGCCTGGGGCTTGTTGGTGGTTCAGGGGCTGTTGGGTGCCTGAGGCCTGTTGGGGGACGGGGGACTCTTGGTGTCCTTGGGACTTGCATTGCTACAAAAGGGATTGGAAGTTGTTGCTCTTTTGCTATTCTTAGTATCTCTGCCCTTTGTTTATATTTGGGACAGCTTCTTTTATCTAGGGACTGGTGTTTGCCCTTACAATTAGTACATATTGGGTCAAATTGACAGTTTGACTCATTATGGTCCTTGCCAAGGCAAATCTTACAAATGTTGGAATCCTCTCTACAGTATTTATCTGAGTGACCAAGCTTTAGACATTTAATACACTGTAATGGCTTTTCTTTGTCAGGCTTGAAAGATTTTTGTTGGCCAAAGAGGAACACTTTGTCAATATTAAATTGTCCTTGAAGCTCAAACAACACAGTTTTAAAGTTTGAGGTTTCAGTGGTTTCGCGACCAAGGGTATGAACACTAGAGACCGGAATGCATTCACCTTTTCCATTCATCAATGCTTCCATCAGGTCCGAGTTTAGAAATGATTTAGGGATATTGTAGAGCGCTATCTTTGTTTTTATTGGGCTTGGGGACCACAGGTGGGCTGTGACAACAACATTTTCAACACTTTTTAGCTCCATTACCTTTTTCACTGATGTGGGACCGTTCAAAAGGATATCTAGGGATCCTGATCTGTTTATATTCATATTAAAGTTGCAATGAATGGTCTTGAAGAGGGAAACTCGCAACTTTGGTAGATCATGGTTGGTAAACAAGCAATTATCAGATTGGGGAACTAGTTGAATAATTACCGGGGAATCAGCTGGATTTCTTGAAGAGTTGTTCGTGGTATCGGTTAGATGTATTATTGCTGAATCTGGTGGACTTTTTGTTCTCTGTCTTCTACGCTTAGCCGAGTTTACTATCTTAAAGCCTTCTTCATCTTTTTTAGTATCAGTTGTTGAGGGGGATGGACATTGGGTGGTATCCATGTTTAGGGTATGAATACTCTTCAGAGAGGTCGCTGGTACATTCGCAGCTTTAGGGGGGTTCTAGCAAGGGCTTTTGAAGATGGTTGAAATGGTGACTTACTCATATCCCTATGAGGAGGTTGTTTTGGAGGCTCCTTTTTTCCAAACATTTGAGCTATTCAAACTCACAAATTCGAACACTAATTAGAAATTGTTTCTCAATAAATTCAAAATAATCAACAATAACGTGAAAAGTACCAGTAATCTGGTTTAGTGTTTACTAATCAGTTGCCAAAAATTTAAATATTCACTATTTTAACAAAGTTAAATAGATTAATGGGTCACCTTAAGTCAAAGTATCCACAAGTCTTATCCAAGAGAGGAATTATTCACGTTTTGTTCACAGGTTAGGTTGCAAAATTGCTGGTATCCAGATTATAAATAATTCACAAGAGAAGTCTTATCAAAAACATGAATTAATCACGTTTTTGTACACAGGTTAGGTTGCGAAATTACAGGAATCACAGGAGAAGTGTCTCCTCTGAACTCTCTATCAAGACTCACTCTAACTCCACTCTAACTGTATAGTTTTTAAATTTTAAAGAGCGAATCGCCATGACTCTCACTCTTGGAACTAAACTACGTTCCTCACAGTTTCTATAAACACTCATATTGAATTAATTTTTTACAACGTGTTTAGGCACCTCCTTGGAAACTTGTTTGATATCCTTGTTGTGTTTTTCTACACAGAATACCTTCGGCCCAGGAAACACGCCACTGGATATAAGATCGCTTCCCGTTTCAGATTTTAGCATTAATAATTGATTTGGGGCCTGGTGTTTCGCTAGCTCTGGATTGAGGGATTCATTCCAGTTGGTGTAGTCCATCCGAGAGCTAATCTACTCTCCATTTTCCAAATCATTCAAACAAATTTTTTTTTTAACTTTTAACAGGAGTGAATCAGTGCCTCCATAATACACTTGAACTTGTTCCTCAATCGGTAATTGGACCTTGCATACATTGTAATAAAATGACAACATGAGTTTTTTTTTGAAATTTCCGTTATTGCACTCCCGCCTGCAATATTTTAATTTAAAATAACGTTTTTTTTCTTGTACATGTAGATGTAGGAGCACCATATTAGAGTCTATGATTGTGAAAGATGTTAAGCTCGGGTCGGCGATGATTCGAGCATAATCTTTGGGATTGGTTACAATGTCACAGCGACTTCTGTTTCGTACGCTTTCGCACATTTTACCGAAGGCTGAGTTCAAAATGAGTTTATAGATTTCTTTTTCAACCTTTGTTTTCGCCGGTGAACGTTTACTGACAAAAGTGTCAATAAACGTGATCATGTAAGGCTTTGATCAAATTGGAGGGCTCTGTATCTTTGTGACTTTGAAAACATTGGACACCATCCATCGCAATAGCACATGATGAACAACGATATTCTGTTTCGGGTTTAGGTCAGCAAGAAGTTTTTGCGTTGAAGCCACCTAATCAAAGCTCCCATCCTCTACCAAATATAAATTTTATGGGCTCAGAGAGTCCCTACACACTTGTTTATATACGAAAGGTAAAACAAAGTGTTTTACCCAGCCTTGGATTTCTTTGGGTATTTTAGTGAGCGTTTCATAGCAATATAGCTACACCCCATTCTCCTCAACGGAGGCAATTCTGGGGTAATTCGAAGTAAAAGGTTCGTTAAGCCATTTGCATTCGCCACACGGCAAACAGTAGTGAGACATCGCCGACGGATAAAGGGAATTCATATCCAAAAAAACTGCATCTGACTTTTCATCGGTGTGCTGTCTGGTCGGATCAGTTTTCATGATACGAGTCAATACAGCATTAGCCGAGTAGAGTTTACAGTAAACCTAGTAATTTTTACATCCTTCCGTTACCAAAATCCTCTGGACAAATTTATAGTCGGCAGTGGTGCATTGACTATCCGTAAGGGAATTGTGAAATGCTGCGATAGGCCGCATTGACACCTCATTTAGCCTCAAGCCGGATTTGTAGCAATCATATGCATCTCTGCCCTAACACGTTAATAATCATGCATTTCGTCATCTGGAAAGTGCTGCTCATGGAGGGTGGAACTACCGAAATTGTAACTTTTCTGTACCTCAATCAATTGACTTAAAGACTTAGGGAAAAAACTGAAAGAGTCTAAAAAACGGATTTTATTCAGGCACGTTTTACCCTTTTCTACTCTATTCCACAGGAACTCTAGCATCGGCAGCTTCTCCGGTGATTTAGATATGATATTATAAAAAAAAGAACCATCTACCCGTGCGTTATCTACATCTCCCCACTTGGCCATGTGGGCCAACGCCGGCAAAATAAACTTTAAATCATAATTGGAATTGTTTAAAAAACCGGTACGAAATATTGCTGACTGACGTTTATATTGTACGATTGATGTGCAACCCCTCTAAAGTTACTCCCTCCCGATGAAATTTCCTGCCATAAATGATCATGATCGATCACCGTCCCTGTTCCCCTAGTACAATAATCAAGTTCTGCCGTATAAACCCAGTATATTTTGCGATTTTCAATCCCCAATCTGTCATCTGATGATATAATCAAAGAAAAATGTGTGTAACTTGGGCGATACATTAAATGAATTGCTGTTTTAATCGCAATGGCAAATGCTGTGCATACGCAGGCTTCACCCCCCAGTAAGTTAACTAGAATCAGCACTTGCATGGTATTGCTAAAGTCTCTTTGCGCTTGAGCGAAAGAGACCCCTATGGCTTCATGTATTTTAACACGATTTGGATTTGACGAATCGTATACGTCTGTGAGTTTGGCCTCGCAGTCCAAAGCGATCTTGTTGCTCTGTAGAAGTGAGTTTTGGAAATTCTTATTACGCAAGATCTCTGTATATCCGCTAACCGTTTCCACAGCCTGATATTCATGACGTTTACAGTGTTTTATGTGATATTTTAGCTTTAAATTACTATGAAATCTGAACAGGCATGTCGGACAATAGTAGCATACACACCCCTTGTACTTTCCCCCAAAACCCTACTAGTGTCCGTAGTTGGATAGAAATGCCCTAATGCATAAGGCTCCGAAGGAGTCATGTATAGTAGCTAGGCCCAATTCTTTACTGATTCAACGAATTGAACTCACATTGGAAACATAACATCCTTTTTATCATAACACTGACCCTTCTTAAATTATATTTCATACTATAACACCGTAACACCAATCTTTCAATGTTCTTTATCCCGGTCAAAATATCTATCCCTTTTAGTGTTACGGGAAATTGACCGTTTAAACAATTGAAATCTACTTTAGGAAACTTTGACCAATCCTCATTAGCTGCTACTTCATCCAACTTTTTCTTAGAAGTATTAACATGCAGGGGGCTAAAGGCCGCAATCCAAAATGCATACTTGAAACACTGTAGCCTCGCATCGAAACAGATTCGTTGTATTCCTCTACAACCTACTACATCTGAATGATATTTTAAAACTATAGAACCCTCCCCCTCCCCACCACCTCTTAAAATAAATTTTTTTTTAATTTACAGATATTAACGTTTACATTTCCTACGATTAAAAAAACTGACCCGCTACCCCCCTCATTACAATTGTCCAGTTTAGTTACGATGCTGTTGAATCAATCCAAAAACAACTCATAATTTGCCAAATGTAGGCGAATTGCTAACATCTCTTTATGCAAATATATTGAATAAGGTTCGCTCGCATTTTCATTTAAATAATATATTTTTAATGCTATTGACGCTTTTAAACTGTCCCTCCCTCCCCACACCCCCATCTGTTGTTCAAGAAGGGCTCGAATCTTGTTAACGTAGGAATGAATAATAGCCAGGGGTATGTTACTATACCCGCTGACATTAAAGAATTAAAGGGGTCACCGAAAGTGGTGATGTATATATTAGTATGGTGCAACGCAGAGTTAGACAATAAAAAATCTGGTAGTGTATTTACTGATGACGTTAATGTTTCACTATCATCACTACTGCTCTGATCGACCTCAATAGTGGGGGTGGGGGTTGCATAAAATCTCCCGATTCAATAGCATCACCGCCAGTCTGTTCAAGTGTAAGCGTAGGCGGGCGGCGTAGTCTGAAATCCCCCAATTTAATAAGTATACCTAACAGCGTATTTGGGGATATCTGATCTAGCCAGCCAGCATTGTCATTTGAGACATTTTTATTATGCACATTAGCATGTGAACCCGGTTTAGATGCAGTTGGGGGGGGGGGTATCACTTAAATATTCCTTCATAAACCTATTTTTCCATTCTCGGTCCTCATTCATGTTTATGTCACAAACTAGGTCCTCTAGGCTAGCTATATCCCCAAAACAATTATTTAAGAAGTTGCGTTGCCATTCTAAATCATTATCAACTATCCTGAAAATCCACCGGTAGTGATATTAGTGGTGCATACTCTTTGACAAAAAAATTTTCCTTAAGCTGATGGAAGAGGTGATATTTCATCAATGTTAATCTATAAAAACAGGATTTATTTTCCATGTGGAATATCCACTATTTTGTAAAGTCAAAACAATTAATTATTAATCAGCTCTATGGTCATTTATGTAAAATAGAAAAGGATATTTTGTTGTCCCTCTCCACCCCTCCTCTTTTTTTTACAAGTATGCCATGACTTAATATATAGAGTTGTATGCTTTTTTCAATTATGAAAGACACGATTTAATACTTACGAGGTTAAATTTCATTTGCTCAATCTCGTAAATCATATAAAAAGAATGAATTTTGCTAGTCCTAGGAGGAGCATAACCTATCTATATTTTAAATATGATATGCATAAAAAATAACACAATTTTCCATATTAGTTCCCACAGATTTTTTTTCAGAATATTAATAATCCTCACCCCCGTCCTCAATACCAAACCCCACCCCACACATTAAAGATATTCTGCATTTTTTAAGGATACGCATTGCTCATAAATCAATTATTAATCTCAAATAAGCGATATTTCTGCAAACCGATACTTCTTCTTACATTTTATGTTATAGTAATCGTCTATTCTCATTGCGAAATTGTGAATGCATTATAAACGTTAATGAAAAAAAGGGGATTATTAATGATTTTCATTTATGTAGAATAGAAATAGGGTTTTTTGCACTCTCTCCACCCCTCCTCTTTCTCCCCGCCGCAATTACTCCATTACCTAATATACGTAACTATCTGATAAATGCACTTAGAACAAGAATTGTAGGTAACTCGTCAGAAATATCCTGGGTATGAGATGGCGCTGCATAGGTGATTAGACTCCTCCTGGAAATGTTCATTGATCTAATTAGGTCCACATCATGCGTGCTAGATCTGCCACCAACCTCTAGTCGTTTTTTCTCGGGGTGACTTTGACCAACAATTTCCATGAATAAAAATTAATTTTCATTTTTTTTTTTGGCAGGTAAGTTCGATAGATAGGGGCTAGTAATCTATTTTTCATCATGCAGGATAAAAGAAAAATGTATGCTTTTTCAAGTAGGAAAAAACACAATTAAAACTTATAGGTATAAATTATTTCCGTCATAATTTCAAATCTGCTTGAACTCGTAAAAAAGAAACATGACTAGAACGTGAATAAATGTTCCTTGAGCTGATGGTAAAGGCGATAGTTCATCAATGTTAATCTATAAAAACAGGATTTATTTTCCATGTGGAATATCTACTATTTTGTAATGTCAAAACAATTAATTATTATTCAGCTCTATGGTCATTTATGTAAAATAGAAAAGGATATACGTAACTATCTTATAAAGGCACTTACGTCAGGAATTGTAGGTAACTCTTCAGAAATTTCCTGCCTATGACATGGTGGTGCATAGGTGATTACACTTCTGCCCCTTTTCATTGATCTAATTAGTTCCACATCATGCGTGCTAGACCCACCATCAAGCTTTGGTCGTTTTTGCTCAGGATGACTTTGACCATCAAATTCCTTGAATAAAAATTAATTTTCAGTTTTTCGTTAGGGAAGTCCCTCAAATAGGGCTTGTAATCACTTTTTCCTCATGCAGGATAAAAGAAAAAAATGTATGCTTTTTCAACTAGAAGAAAACACAAATATAACTTATGGGGATAAATTATTTCGACCATAATTTCAAATCTGCCTAAACTCGTAAAAAAGAAACATGACCCCGCTAAGACGAAGAAGAAAAAGTTTAAGGTATCAGTTAATAACACGAATACGATGTAACATAAAAAATAACAAAATTTGTGAGATAATCTCTCACTAAACAAGATAAAAGAAAAAATGTATACTTTTTTTCAATTATGAGAGAGAAACGATTTAAAACTTATGGGGTTAAATTCCATTTGCTCAAGCTCATATAAAAAGAAAGAATTTTGCTAGTCCGAGATGGACCCTAACCTATCTCTATTTCAAATACGATGCATACAAAATAACACAATTTTGACTATTAGTTTCGTTAGATTTTTGTTCAGAATATTTATAATCCTCAGCCCCCTCCACAATACTAAAGCCCCCTCCACCCCAAGACGCTAAAGATATTCTGCATTTTTAAAGACACGCATTGCTCATTAATAATTTTTAACCTCAAATAAGCAATATTTTTGCAAAGCACTTAAGACGCATTTTACCCAAATTGCCTGTATATCTGAACTGCTGTTACAAGGCATATGAGTTTTGCGATAGATATGTAGTCGACTGTCAATCAGAAAACCCATATTGCAGATAATTAAAGTTAGTTATAAAGGAAAAAATTTTCGTTTTTTTATAAAACAAGAATAAAAATATTCACTTTCCAAAAATCTCTTGAAGCTATCCATCTGAATACTAATAATTAAACAATAAAGGCTATCTATTCGAGTTGTTTTTTCAAACTGATACAGAAAGAGTTATTGCACCTTAATTTATACGAAAAACAAGATCATCTTAGCCACCACTCGAAACTAATAAATTTACAGAAAGACCATTAGACCTGTGAGCGTGTTATGCCATGGTCTTCAGTTTTGACAACTGAACCTAGACAAGCCTGTCCGTTGAGTCATATCCACGACGCGGTAATTGATGCAGGTATGTGGTAAGTCATGCACCGTTGAAACTGCACTGTATATTAAGTACCCTCTGTATTCGTTTTCTCTGATTGGTCCAGTAAAATGGGTGTTGACACAGAAACCTGTTTGGTCGCTTTATACGATCTCGTCCTAAATAGTCCCAAAATATAACGTGTTTGGTCGTTTTATAGGTCCATAATATAGAGTGTATGGTCGTATTATACAACCTGTCGTCAAATCTTATACATGCACACTGTCCAACCCCCACAATATACAATTGGCCCATCATACTGTATAACCAAATGCTACTTTAAAACTAAATCAAAAGGCATTGTGTTTGCGTTTGCCAATAATACACTTCAGCAATATATCGAGAACGACTGGGGGTATTAAGTTGAAGTTTTTGGGGCAACTTCTATTACTACTTTACATTTTAAATAAGTGCATAGATTGTAAGTTTATCTAGGTTGTCAAAGAGCATAGATAGGATATTTTGGGAATGATATTAAGTTTTAGTTTTTCAGGTCAACTTGAGGAGGTATAAGATAACATTAAAGAATACTATTCGTCTCAGGATTAAAAATTTTTGAAAAAGTTTCTTCCAACATACAAATAGCAAGCCAAACTATGGATTCTTATAGAAAAAAAACGAAAAGATATAAAATATTATTTTTTTCATGAAAATGACTACATGTACTTACCAAACACCAAGCGTATGTGTTAGACATCTGTGACATTATGATTCGATTTCCTCCGTCGGTAGTGCAGCCTAGAGCCCCAATACTTCCAAGATCGTTGTTTTTTATTACGGTTGGATTTTTGTGTCTGATTATTCCTTCTTTATATTCAATCTAGTGTTTCCGCGTAGTGAAAGTTTGTAACCTTGATTTTTACTTTGGTGTTCGTTTGCAATTAGAATTTTGTTTTTCCTCTTTTGGAGTATCGCACATCGGTATAGCTTCCAACTAATACGGTTAACGAAGTTAGAATTGATATAATTCAGTGAAGGGTTACAAAGATGATTCCTTATCCTGAAGCCCTTTTGTACTCTCAAAGAATTACCAGGCTTCAAGCACCTTTCCTTCAATTCCGTAGACGATGCACTAATCTATTTAATTTATTTCAGATTATTAATTACCTTAATGAGGTTAATTCTAGCTCTATATTTTATACTAGTCATTATCGTTGAACTTATAGGCTTTGTTTAAACTTTATGCCAAAAACCTAAAAAAGCTGGAACATATTCATTTATGTACAGTCTAACTGCAGTGCGGAGTAACCTCCCATTTGTGGTTGCTGAAGTCGTTATTGTTGATCCATTTAAAAACCGTCTTGTGGATAGTAAAATTTATTTAAAACAATTACATTGTCTATAGTTAGTCTAATTATTATCTACTTGTTAAATTATATTTATATCCTAATCTGAGTGAATTTGGACCCTTAACTACGGTAGTTGACCGGACTAACGTCAAGTCAACCCTCGTTCTTACTGTAGTTGTGACTAGGTCTGAGCGTTGAAAGCTTGATCATTTACCAGTAAGGCAATTATCAGTTTGTCAGTTTAAATTTTAAAAGGAATTGAACCGTAATCCTTTTTAAATACTATAAGACCACCTTTGTCAAAAAATTTAAAATACATAAGCAAAATTCCCGACATCAATAATTAGCTTTGCCCTGATACTGCTCAGTGACAGGAGTTACGAAAATTCCACTACAGTTCAAGGGTAGAGCCATCAGAGAAGTTTATGGCTGCTGAAGCTAAAGCGCAGAGAGTAAGTGCAGAGGGTAAAACGCTTCAATTGTTATAGTCAACTTAAGACCAAGGTAGAAATGGATTTTATACTATTGGCTAAGTTCGTCTGTAAACATAACATATTACGTCATAACGTAGATTAATATCTGCGAGGACCATAGGGCCAAAGGCCCAAGCGGTTGAAGGGGGTGACAAGAAGCTTCGATCCCTTATGGGTTTACAGGGGTTCGAGTCCTGGTGTCACTGGTTGTTTGATTAGAAACAGGGGTCAACTGTGTGACTTTGTAATCCCAGCCAGAATGGATCCAGCTCTAAATGGATACCTGGAAAAATTTGGAGGAAAACGCAGGAAATGTCGGATGCTTTGCCCCAACCAGGTAGTGCACTCCCGGCCGAAGGCAGAAAATCTGGAGATCAGGACTTGCACTACGCAGACCATTGGTCAGTATACAAAAAAGTTTAAAGAAAGACTAAAAGCTGGCAAAGCAGGCTTTTTTCCTTGGCTAGTTATTATTATAGTTCGTCTTGTTCTTTTTTTTTTATTACTTCTTTTTTGCGTTTTGCATTTGTGCATGAGAACTAAGTATTAACCGAAAAAAAATCAAACTAAAATTCAATAAGAAATCCTTTATGTCGATGAAGGAAAGTATTAGCAGTTTGATTTGCTTAAGGTGTGGCCTATTGGTTTTAGTAAGTAATTAGTGATGGGGTCTTCAGCACTTTGCATCAGAATTTTTGCACTAATTTTCAAGAATTGAATGAGCCCCTTTGTCTGCAAGGATAAAATAAATAGTACTGTCTGAAGTTATTTAAAATTTATTAGAGTTGTTATGCTATGAGTATGAAGCTCCATTGGCAAAGACAAAATGAGCTACATTTCTCCTTGGTTGCATGTACATAATCTCAATGAAATGTCAACCCCATCATTTTCAATATAAAAGAATGTATTCTCTTATAAAGGTACAATCAGGTGCTTTACACTTCACATAGTTTGTCGCATTTGCCTGGTTTAAAATGTAAGGTCTTTGGACTTAGCAAACACCGAAAAAATAAAACCTGAAAATTGCTTGAAATAACGATATATGCTATGTGTAGTATTCTGTTCCTGTCTCTGTTTCAAACACATGTAGTTTTATTGTCCTTATATTTATATTCAAACAAGTCAAACATTTACTACAAATCAAACTTTTAGATGAATTATCATGAGAGTAGTAAGGGTGTGCACAGTATCACAAGTGATTGCGTAATATGACTTACCAGGGTCAGTCACCTATTACTACGAACGGTACATGCCTTACCAGACGGGTTTCTGAGGTAACACCCATTTTTAACAGTTTCAATTGCACAAGGAGACAGGTTTCTGGTGGTTTTAGAATTTGAGAGTTGATAAAGTGAAATTATGTCACTATTCTAGGTTTTTTTAAACCGGTATTTCCTATAACTTAATAAAGGGTTAAGGTTATTAGCGATTACGAGCGAGGATAGTACGAATTGCTTGTGAAAAACCCGGATGAATTAGTTGAAAATAAAGTTTTAAGAAGAAATGTCTGAAAAGTAACGATAGAATGACATTGTGACTTGACCTCGCTTTACCTCTCCGATGTGGTCTGTATAATACACAAGTAACGTTTGAAAAGTATTGTCAATTTAAAAAGAAAGGGCTGAACAGTGTTTTGAGGGAGATGGGTTGCATGGAGGGTTGAGGTGCACGCGGGTTCAGTTACAGGGGGGAGACAGTTACACGGGGGGTTTAGTTAAATTGGGTTGAGTTGCACGAGGGTTCAGTTAAAAGGGGGTATAGTTACACAGGGGTTTAGTTAAATTGGGTCGAGTTACACGAGGATTCAGTAGCAGGAGGGTTCAGTTACATGGGGATTCAGTTGTACAGGGTTTCGGTTATACAGGGGTTCAGTTACATGGAGGGTTCAGTTGCACGAGGGGGGATTTGCGAATTGGGGGAGATGGGATGATAGTGTACTGTATAATACACAAGTGATGTTTTGGAGAGTATTGTCAATTTAAAATAGTTTAGAAATAAAAAAAAATTTAACAAGAAATGGTTGAAAAGTGTTTTGAGGGAGATGGGATTGCATGGAGGGTTGAGTTGCACGAGGGTTCAGTTAAAGGGGGTACAGTTACACGGGGGTTTAGTTAAATCGGGTTGAGTTGCACGAGGGTTCAGTAGCAAGAGAGTTCAGTAGCACGGGGGTTCAGTTGTTCAGGGTTTCGGTTATACAGGGGTTCAGTTACATGGAGGGTTCAGTTGCACGAGGGTTCAGTTAAAGGGGGTATAGTTACACAGGGGTTTAGTTAAATTGGGTCGAGTTGCACGAGGGTTCAGTAGCACGAGGGTTCAGTAGAACGGGGGTTCAGTTGTACAGGGTTTTGGTTATACAGGGGTTCAGTTACATGGGGGGTTCAGTTGCACGGGGGTTGAGTTAAATGGGGCTTGAGTTCCACGAGAGTAGTGCTTTGTCGTAGTTTAGCTTGTCACAGTATTTAGTGAAAATAATGCTAAAAAGGGGGAAATTAAGTTTTGAGGGGGGTGTAAAAATGGTACTTTTTTAATATCCCGGTAAACATACGACTAGAAAAGCTTCAGGAGAAATAGACTATTGTTTCTTTCTGAACTAATCAATATTCCTCGACAAATATTTTTTTTTATTTTTACTGTATGGCTATTATTCAAAACATTGCATTGTCTATGCCACATCAAACTAGCGAATAATTATGGTGTCTTTTTAGTTTTTCAATTTTTTTTAATTTTAATTAATAAAATAAAAATATGATTAATTTTTGATTTGGCTAAGCTCTATTTTGACTACTTTATATGACGTGAGGGGGGTGGGGCCAAGGAGTCAGTTAAAATAAAGCGAGGAAGGGGGAAATTAAGTTTTGCGGGAGGTGTAAAAATGCTACTTATTTAATACCCCCGTAAACATTTGACTTGAAATGCTTCAGGAGAAATAGACTATTGCTTCTTTCTGAACTGTCTGGGGAGTGGGTGGGGGCAAGTATTTAGTGAAAATAATGCTAAAAAGGGGGAAATTGAGTTTTGAGGGGGGTGTAAAAAGGGTACTTATTTAATATCCCGGTAAACATACGACTAGAAATGCTTCAGGAGAAATAGACTATTGCTTCTTTCTGAACTAATCAATATTCCTTGACAAATATTTTTTTTTATTTTTACTGTATTGCTATTATTCAAAACATTGCATTGTCTATGACACATCAAACTAGCGAATAATTTTGGTGGCTTTTTAGGTTTTCAATTTTTTTTATTTTTAATTAATAAAATAAAAAATTTTTGATTTTTAGTTTTGGCTATGCTCTTTTTTGACTACTTTATTTGATGTGAGGGGGGTGGGGGCAAGTATTCAGTTAAAATAAAGCTAGGAAGGGGGAAATTAAGTTTTGAAGGGGGGGGTGTAAAAATGCTACTTATTTAATAACCCGGTAAACATTTGACTTGAAATGCTTCAGGAGAAATAGACTATTGCTTCTTAATGAACTGTCTGGGGAGTGGGTGGGGGCAAGTATTTAGTGAAAATAATGCTAAAAAGGGGGAAATTAAGTTTTGAGGGGGGTGTAAAAATGGTACTTATTTAATATCGCGGTAAACATACGACTAGAAATGCTTGAGGAGAAATAGACTATTGCTTCGTTCTGAACTAATCGTAATTCCTTGACAAATATTCTTTTATTTTTACTTTATTGCTATTTGTCTTCACGATTACATGAATATACAGTGTATTTTCACGACTACAAGCCTGAGGCATGAATATACAGTCTGTTTTGACGATTACATTGCAAAAAGTGAGCAATCCTCTTATATTATATACCTATAGAGTGAACAAACACGTTTTGAGAGTATAATTGAGATTATATGACGCAGCCAGATGGGTTTTTGAAGCAATTTCATCATAACATGTTTTTTTTTTGTTTTTTTTTTGGCAATTGACATTTTTTCTGATAACAAGTACCATTAATTGCGATCGTAGCTCTATGTTGGCTCATTTTATATACTTCAGCTTGTCTATTCATTTGTGTTAAATAAAAATCTTGAATCTGGAAAATGAAAAAATAAGTATTTAAACAAAATGTACGATGCTGCTAATTAAAGAAACATTTGACTTGAAATTCTTCAGGAGAAATAGACTATTGCTTCTTTCTGAACTGTCTGGGGAGTGGGTGGGGGCAAGTATTTAGTGAAAATAATGCTAAAAAGGGGGAAATTAAGTTTTGAGGGGGGGTGTAAAAATGGTACTTATTTAATATCCCGGTAAACACATTACTAGAAATGCTTGAGGAGAAATAGACTATTGCTTCGTTCTGAACTAATCGCAAATATTCTTTTATTTTTACTTTATTGCTATTAGTCTTCACGATTACATGAATCTTTTTAGGTGTTCAATTTTTTTTTCAGTGTAATTAATAACATAAAAAAATGATGAAATTTAGATTTGGCTAATATATTTTTCTACTACTTGATCGAAAGGGCTGGGGGTCCCCGCCCGTATTTCGTTAAAATAAAGCTCTTCAGGGCTAAAGTAGGCTTTGAGGGAGTGTTAAAAACGATACCTATTTAATGCCCCTTTGAACATTTCACTTTACTTGCTTCCGTAGAAAGATACTATGGCTTCTTTCTGAACTGTCGGGGGAGGGGGTGGGGGTAAGTATTTTGTGAAAATAAAGCAAAAAAGGGGGAAAATAGAAGCTGTTTCCAAAAGATTTAGGATTCATTAATATTTTTCAACTTTATTTATTTTTTCTTTTTGTACATATCTTAAAATGTCAAAATATACTTATGGTTCTAACAATTGTTCTCTATGATTGGTCAGAGACAGGATGTTGCTTTCCCACTGGAGGTTTTATGACTCCTCCCCACAATGAATTCAGATTGTTTTAGGACTCATCTCACTACCCATAACTCCATTCAACCTTGAGCGAAGGTATAAAAGTTTGATGAAGTATTTCTCTACTTAACAACTAAATTAATAGCCTCCAAGATGATCGGACTGTATGACACAGAATTTATCGGATTGAACAAATCATCTTTTGGTGTAATATTTGAATGTGCTTTTTTATTTTTGTCTATGGATCTCGACGAAATTGACTGTTACCATTGGATAGTGAACTATAATCTGTTTGAGTATGAGAAAAGCTTGTGGGGTACTACTTTACGTTATATGAATAGACTGGGATTCTATGATAGAGCGATTACACCACTTATTAATAATGGTCAGGAACTGAGAAATGTTCAGGAGGAACTCAGTGAAATTTGCAGCTTTTTCGGGGTTGAAGCACTCTGCGTAAAGGGCAATGTACCTACAGATAAAGTTTTAATTCAAAAGTGTACCCTAGGATTCCACTTTTCAATCTAGAAGAGTTTAAGTGTCCTAAATTTGAAGGGGGTTATCACCGTCCTGAAGACGAGGTTAGGTTCTTTGCACAGTCGGTACCTAAGGACAAACTTGATCAGTTTAAATCCATAAGACATGGTAAAAAAAACAAACGATTATATATCATGGGATCCTAGTTTCTGGTTTTTCAAGTTTTAATTATAAGTACCATTTTTATTAAAATATGTGTTTTTTTGTTTTTTTTTTGTTTTTTTTTCTCAAAAAAAAAATCTGTTAATACGTTTAAGCAATAAATATCTTTAAGCCTAACCCGTCTTTATTCTTTAGAATAGTTTTATTTATTTCTTTAAATTATGAAGACATTGCAAGTAAGAAAAAACGACTTTCTTGAATTCGCTTCCTGGACACAATACAGATAATTAATTCAAGAAATCATAATAAAATCGCAAGTAAGAAATAAAGTCTTTATTGTTTTCACCTATTGGATACACAATACTGAAATTTCATTCAAGAAATTATGAAGGAATTGTAAATAGGTAACACACTCATTCTTGAAGTCACCTCTTGTATGCACAATGCAGAAACTTCATTTAAGAAATTATCAAAACTTTTAAGTAAGTAGCAAATTCTTTCTTGAATTCGCCTCCTGGATAAATAAAAAAGACATTTCGTTCAAGAAATTATGACAAAATTCTAAGTAAGTAACAAACTCTTTCTTGAAGTTACCTCATGGATACACAATGCAGAAATTTCATTTAAGAAATTATCAAAAATTGTAAGTAAGTAGCAAATTCTTTCTTGAATTTGCCTCCTGGGTAAATAAAAAAGACATTTCATTCAAGAAGTTATGACACAATTTTGAGTAAGTAACAAACTCTTTCTTGATGTTACCTCATGGATACACAATGCAGAAATTTCATTTAAGAAATTATGAAAGAATTGTAAGCAGGTAACAAACTCTTTCCTGAAGTCACCTCGTGGATACACAATGCAGAAATTTCATTAAAGAAATTATGAAAAAATTGTAAGTAAGTAGCAAATTCTTTCTTGAGATCACCTGCTGGATAAACAAAAAGACATTTCGTTCAAGAAATTATGACAAAATTCCAAGTAAGTAACAAACTCATTATTGTTTTCACGACTTAGATACACGATGTAGAAATTTGATTCAAGAAATTATGAAAAAATTCTCAGTAAGTAACAATTTCTTTCTTGAAGTCAACTCTTGGATACACAATACGGAAATTTCATTCAATAAATTATGAAAAAATTGTAAGCAAGTAACAAACTCTTTCCTGAAGTCACCACTTGGATACACAATGCAGAAACTTCATTTGAGAAATTATCAAAAATTGTAAGTAAGTAGCAAATTCTTTCTTGAATTCGCCTCTTGGATAAACAAAAAAAGTCATTAACAAACTCTTTCTTGAATACACCTCGTGGATACACAATGCAGAAATTTCATTAAAGAAATTATTAGAAAATTGTAAGTAAGTAGCAAATTCTTTCTTGAATTCACCTGCTTGATAAACAAAAAGACATTTCGTTCAAGAAATTATGACAAAATTCTAAATAAGTAACAAACTCTTTATTGTTTTCACGACTTAAATACACGATGTAGAAATTTAATTCAAGAAATTATAAAAAAAAGGAAAGTAAGTAACAAATTCTTTATTGATTTCACCTCTTGGATACAAAAAAAAGACATTTCATTCAAGAAATTATGACAAAATTCTAAGTAAGTAAAAAACTCATTCTTGAATTCGCCGTTTACATGCACAATACAGAAATTTCATTCTATGGGACCTCTACACGTGATTAAACACGTTTTGAAACTACATGCTTTGTGCTTGCCTTTCCTTGGCACCTTTCCAAACGAGCGGGGATTCCCCACTGGTTCCTACACATTGCAAAAAGTGGCCAGTACGAAAACTCCACTTTTTCAACCAGACTGGTTTTTTAGACAACACCCATTGTCAGGTTGACTGAGTGGTTAAGGCGCTAGACTTAGGATCTGGTCCCCATATGGGGTCGTGGGTTCGAGTCCCACACCTGACAATTTCCTCCAAAAGTCGACAGGAATGCCCCCCCTCCAGCGCATTCTCGGATATGTTGAATAAAATATGCAAAGTCGACATAGCTTTATTTCATTTTTTTAAATTTCTGTATTGTGCATGTAAACGGCGAATTCAAGAATGAGTTTTTTACTTACTTAGAATTTTGTCATAATTTCTTGAATGAAATGTCTTTTTTTTGTATCCAAGAGGTGAAATCAATAAAGAGCTTGTTACTTTCCTTTTTTTATAATTTCTCGAATTAAATTTCTACATCGTGTATCTAAGCCGTTAAAACAATAAAGAGTTTGTTATTTACTTGGAATTTTCTCATAATTTCTTGTACGAAATGTATTTTTGTTTATCCAGCAGGTGAATTCAAGAAAGAATTTGCTACTTACTTACAATTTTCTAATAATTTCTTTAATGAAATTTCTGCATTGTGTATCCACGAGGTGTATTCAAGAAAGAGTTTGTTAATGACTTTTTTTGTTTATCCAAGAGGCGAATTCAAGAAAGAATTTGCTACTTACTTACAATTTTTGATAATTTCTTAAATGAAGTTTCTGCATTGTGTATCCAAGAGGTGACTTCAGGAAAGGGTTTGTTACTTGCTTACAATTTTTTCATAATTTATTGAATGAAATTTCCGTATTGTGTATCAAAGAGTTTACTTTAAGAAAGAAATTGTTACTTACTGAGAATTTTTTCATAATTTCTTGAATTAAATTTATACATCGTGTATCTAAGTCGTGAAAACAATAATGAGTTTGTTACTTACTTGGAATTTTGTCATAATTTCTTGAACGAAATGTCTTTGTTTATCCAGCAGGTGAATTCAAGAAAGAATTTGCTACTTACTTACAATTTTTTCATAATTTCTTTCATGAAATTTCTGCATTGTATATCCACGAGGTGACTTCATGAAAGAGTTTTGTTACTTGCTCACAATTCTTTCAGAATTTCTTAAATGAAATTTCAGCATTATGTATCCATGAGTTAACTTCAAGAAAGAGTTTGTTACTTACTTAGAATTTTGTCATAATTTTTTGAATGAAATGTCTTTTTTATTTATCCAGGAGGTGAATTCAAGAAAGAATTTGCTACTTACTTACAATTTTTGATAATTTCTTAAATGAAATTTCTGCATTGTGTATCCATGAGGTAACTTCAAGAAAGAGTTTTTTACTTACTTAGAATTTTGTCATAATTTCTTGAATGAAATGTCTTTTTTATTTATCCAGTAGGCGAATTCAAGAAAGAATTTGCTACTTACTTACAATTTTTGATAATTTCTTAAATGAAATTTCTGCATTGTGCATACAAGAGGTGACTTCAAGTATGAGTGTGTTACCTATTTACAATTCCTTCATAATTTCTTGAATGAAATTTCAGTATTGTGTATCCAATAGGTGAAAACAATAAAGACTTTATTACTTACTTGCGATTTTATTATGATTTCTTGAATTAAATATCTGTACTGTGTCCAGGAAGCGAATTCAAGAAAGCCATTGTTACTTACTTACAATTTCTTCAAAATTTAAAGAAATGAATAAAACTATTCTAAAGAATAAAGACGGGTTAGGCTTAAAGATATTTATTGCTTAAACGTATTAACAGATTTTTTTTGGAGAAAAAAAAACAAAAAAAACACATATTTACATAAAAATGGTACTTAGAGTTCACACCTAAACATCCAAAAACGATGATCCCATGATATAGAATAGTTTTTTTTTTTACAATGTCTTATGGATTTATCACGATCAGGTATGTCCTTAGGTATCCACTGCGCGAAGAACCTAACCTCGTCTTCAGGACGGTGATAACCCCCTTCAAATTTAGGACACTTAAACTCTTCTAGATTGAAAAGTGGAATCATAAGGTCACACTTTTGAATTAAAACTTTATCTGTAGGTACATTACCCTTTACGTAGAGTGCTTCAACCTCGAAAAAGCTGCAAATTTCACTGACTTCCTCCTGAACATTTCTCAGTTCCTGACCAGTATTATTAAGTGGTGTAATAGCTCTATCATAGAATCCCAGTCTGTTTATATAACGTAATTTAGTACTCCACAAGCTTTTATCATACTCAAACAGATTATAGTTCACTATCCAATGATAACAGTCAATTTCTTCGAGATCCATAGACAATAATAAAAAATCACATTCAAATATAACACCACAAGATGATTTTTTTAATCCGATAAATTCTGTGTCATACAGTCCTATCATCTTGGAGGCTATTAATGTAGTTGTTAAGTAGAGAAATACTTCATCAAACTTGTATACCTTCGCTCAAGGTTGAATGGAGTTATGGGTAGTGAGATGAGTCCTAAAACCATCTGAATTCATTGTGGGGAGGAGTCATAAAACCTCCAGTGGGAAAAACCACATCGTGTCTCTGACCAATCATAGAGTAAAATTGTTAGAACCATAAGCATATTTTGACATTTTAAGATATGTACAAAACGAAAAAAATAAATAAAGTTGAAAAATGTTAATGAATCCTAAATCTTTTGGAAACAGCTTCTATTTCCCCCCTGTTTAGCATTATTTTCACTAAATCCTTGCGCCCGCCCCCGCCCCCGCCAGGTCAGAAAGAAGCAATAGTCTATTTCTCCTGAAGCATTTCAAGTCAAATGTTTACCGGGGTATTAAATAAGTAGCATTTTTACACATCTCTCAAAATTTAATTTCCCCCCTCCTAGCTTTATTTTAACTGAATACTTGCCCCCACCCCCCTCACTTCATATAAAGTAGTCAAAATAGAGCTTAGCCAAATCTAAACTTAATCATTTTTTATGTTATTAATTACACTGAAAAAAAATTGAACACCTAAAAAGATTCATGTAATCGTGAAGACTAATAGCAATAAAGTAAAAATAAAAGAATATTTGTCAAGGAATTGTGATTAGTTCAGAACGAAGCAATAGTCTATTTCTCCTCAAGCATTTCTAGTCGTATGTTTACCGGGATATTAAATAAGTACCATTTTTACACCCCCTCAAAACTTAATTTCCCCCTTTTTAGCATTATTTTCACTAAATACTTGCCCCCACCCACTCCCCAGACAGTTCAGAAAGAAGCAATAGTCTATTTCTCCTGAAGTATTTCAAGTCAAATGTTTCTTTAATTAGCAGTATCGTACATTTTGTTTAAATACTTATTTTTTCATTTTCCAGATTCAATATTTTTATTTAAAACAAATTAATAGACAAGCTTAAGTATATAAAACGAGCAAACATAGAGCTACGATCGAAATTAATGGTAATTGTTATAAGAAAAAAATTTCAATTGCCAAAAAAAAAACAAAAAAAAAACAAAAAAAAAACATGTTATGATGAAAGTGCTTCAAAAACCCATCTGGCTGCGTCATATAATCTCAATTATGCTCTCAAAACGTGTTTGTTCACTCTATAGGTATATAATATAAAAGGATTGCTCGCTTTTTGCAATGTAATCGTCAAACCAGACTGTATATTCATGCCTCAGGCTTGTAGTCGTGAAAATACACTATATTCATGTAATCGTGAAGACTAATAGCAATAAAGTAAAAATAAAAGAATATTTTTCAAGGAATTGCGATTAGTTCAGAATGAAGCAATAGTCTATTTCTCCTCAAGCATTTCTAGTCGTGTTTTTACCGGGATATTAAATAAGTACCATTTTTACACCCCCTCAAAACTTAATTTCCCCTTTTTAGCATTATTTTCACTAAATACTTGCCCCCACCCACTCCCCAGACAGTTCAGAAAGAAGCAATAGTCTATTTCTCCTGAAGCATTTCAAGTCAAATGTTTAACGGGGTATTAAATAATTAGAATTTTTACACCCCCCCCCCCTCAAAACTTAATTTCCCCCTTCCTAGCTTTATTTTAACTGAATACTTGCCCCCACCCCCCTCACTTCATATAAAGTAGTCAGAATAGAGCTTAGCCAAATCTAAATTTCATCATTTTTTATGTTATTAATTACACTGAAAAAAAATCGAACACCTATAAAGCCACGATAATTATTCGCTAGTTTGATGTGGCATAGACAATGCAATGTTTTGAATAATAGCAATACAGTAAAAAAAAAAAAAATATTTGTCAAGGAATATTGATTAGTTCAGAAAGAAGCAATAGTCTATTTCTCCTGAAGCATTTCTAGTCGTATGTTTACCGGGATATTAAATAAGTACCATTTTTACACCCCCCTCAAAACCTAATTTCCCCCTTTTTAGAATTATTTTCACTAAATACTTGCCCCCACCCACTCCCCAGACAGTTCAGAAAGAAGCAATAGTCTATTTCTCCTGAAGCATTTCAAGTCAAATGTTTACGGGGGTATTAAATAAGTAGCATTTTTACACCTCCCGCAAAACTTAATTTCCCCCTTCCTAGCTTTATTTTAACTGTATACTTGGCCCACCCCCTCACTTCATATAAAGTAGTAAAAATAGAGCTTAGACAAATCTAAATTTCATAATTTTTTTATGTTATTAATTACACTGAAAAAAAAATTGAACACCTAAAAAGCCACGATAATTATTCACTAGTTTGATGTGGCATAGACAATGCAATGTTTTGAATAATGGCAATACAGTAAAAATAAAAAATATATGTCAAGGAATATTGATTAGTTCAGAAAGAAGCAATAGTCTATTTCTCCTGAAGCATTTCTAGTCGTATGTTTACCGGGATATTAAATAAGTACCATTTTTACACCCCCTCAAAACTTAATTTCCCCCTTTTTAGCATTATTTTCACTAAATACTGTGACAAGCTAAACCACGAAAAAGCACTACTCTCGTGGAACTCAAGCCCCATTTAACTCAACCCCCGGGCAACTGAACCCCCCATGTAACTGAACCCCTGTATAACCGAAACCCTGTACAACTGAAACCCCGTGCTACTGAACCCTCGTACTACTGAACCCCTCGTGCAACTCGACCCATTTTAACTAAACACCTGTGTAACTATACCCCCTTTAACTGAACCCTCGTGCAACTGAACCCTCCATGTAACTGAACCCCTGTATAACCGAAACCCTGTACAACTGAACCCCCGTGCTACTGAACTCTCATGCTACTGAACCCTCGTGCAACTCAACCCAATTTAACTAAACCCCCGTGTAACTGAACCCTCGTGCAACTCAACCCTCCATGCAATCCCATCTCCCTCAAAACACTTTTCAACCATTTCTTGTTAAATTTTTTTTTTATTTCTAAACTATTTTAAATTGACAATACTCTCCAAAACATCACTTGTGTATTATACAGTACACTATCATCCCATCTCCTCCAATTCGCAAATCCCCCCTCGTATAACTGAACCCTCCATGTAACTGAAACCCTGTATAACCGAAACCCTGTACAACTGAATCCCCATGTTACTGAACCCTCGTGCTACTGAACCCTCGTGCAACTCGACCCAATTTAACTAAACCCCCGTGTAACTGTACCCCCTTTAACTGAACCCTCGTGCAACTCAACCCAATTTAACTAACCCCCCGTGTAACTGTACCCCCTTTAACTGAACCCTCGTGCAACTCAACCCTCCATGCAACCCATCTCCCTCAAAACCCTTTTCAGCCATTTCTTTTTAAATTGACAATACTTTTCAAACGTTACTTGTGTATTATACAGACCACATCGGAGAGGTAAAGCGAGGTCAAGTCACAATGTCATTCTATCGTTACTCTTCAGACATTTCTTCTTAAAACTTTATTTTCAACTAATTCATCCGGGTTTTTCATAAGCAATTCGTACTATCCTCGCTCGTAATCGCTAATCACCTTAACCCATTATTAAGTTATAGGAAATACCGGTTTAGAAAAAACTAGAATAGTGTCATAATTTCACTTAATCAACTCTCAAATTCTAGACCCACCAGAAACCTGTCTCCTTGTGCAATTGAAACTGTTAAAAATGGGTGTTACCTCAGAAACCCGTCTGGTAAGGCATGTACCGTTCGTAGTAATAGGTGACTGACCCTGGTAAGTCATATTACGCAATCACTTGTGATACTGTGCACACCCTTACTCTTCACCCTTAAAATCTAAATTTCATAATTTTTTTATGTTATTAATTACACTGAAAAAAATTGAACACCTAAAAAGCCACGATAATTATTCGCTAGTTTGATGTGGCATAGGCAATGCAATGTTTTGAATAGTAGCAATGCAGTAAAAATTAAAAAAATATTTTTCAAGGAATATTGATTAGTTCAGAAAGAAGAAATAGTCTATTTCTCCTGAAGCATTTCTAATCGTATGTTTACCGGGATATTAAATAAGTACCATTTTTACACCCCCCTCAAAACTTAATTTCCCCCTTTTTAGCATTATTTTCACTAAATACTTGCCCCCACCCACTCCCCAGACAGTTCAGAAAGAAGCAATAGTCTATTTCTCCTGAAGCATTTCAAGTCAAATGTTTACCGGGGTATTAAATAAGTAGCATTTTTACACCGCCCGCAAAACTTAATTTCCCCCTTCCTAGCTTTATTTTAACTGTATACTTGCCCCCACCCCCCGCACTTCATATAAAGTAGTCAAAATAGAGCTTTGTCAAATCTAAATTTCATCATTTTTTATTTTATTAATTACAATGAAAAAAAAATTGAACACCTAAAAAGCCGCGATAATTATTCGCTAGTTTGATGTGGCATAGACAATGCAATGTTTTGAATAATAGAAATACAGTAAAAATAAAAAAAAATGTTTGTCAAGGAATATTGATTAGTTCAGAAAGAAGCAATAGTCTATTTCTCCTGAAGCATTTCTAGTCGTATTTTTACCGGGATATTAAATAAGTACCATTTTTACACCCCCCTCAACACTTAATTTCCCCCTTTTTAGCATTATTTTCACTAAATACTGTGACAAGCTAAACCACGACAAAGCACTACTCTCGTGGATCTCAAGCCCCATTTAACTCAACCCTTATGCAACTGAACCCTCCATGTAACTGAACCCCTGTATAACCGAAACCCTGTACAACTGAAGCCCCATGTTACTGAACCCTCGTGATACTGAACCCCTCGGGAATCTAGAACCAATTTAACTAAACACCCTTGCAAATATACCCCCTTTAACTGAACCCTCCTGTAACTGAACCCTCGATGTAACTGAACCCCTGTCTAACCAAAACCCTGTACACCTGAAGCCCCGTGCAACTGAACTCTCATGCTACTGAACGCTCGTGCAACTCAACCCAATTTAACTAAACCCCCGTGTAACTGTACCCCCTTTAACTGAACCCTCGTGCAACTCAACCCTCCATGCACTCCCATCTCCCTCAAAACACTTTTCAACCATTTCTTGTTAAATTTTTTTTTATTTCTAAACTATTTTAAATTGACAATACTCTCCAAAACATCACTTGTGTATTATACAGTACACTATCATCCCATCTCCCCCAATTCGCAAATCCTCCCTCGTGCAACTGAACCCTCCATGTAACTGAACCCCTGTATAACCGAAACCCTGTACAACTGAATCCCCATGTTACTGAACCCTCGTGCTACTGAACCCTCGTGCAACTCGACCCAATTTAACTACACCCCCGTGTAACTATACCCCCTTTAACTGAACCCTCGTGCAACTCCACCCAATTTAACTAAACCCCCGTGTAACTCTACCCCCTTTAATCGAACCCTCGTGCAACTCAACCCTCCATGCAACCCATCCCCCTCAAAACACTTTTCAGCCATTTCTTTTTAAATTGACAATACTTTTTAAACGTTACTTATGTATCATATAGACCACATCGGAGAGGTAAAGCGAGGTCAAGTCACAATGTCATTCTATCGTTACTTTTCAGACATTTCTTCTTAAAACTTTATTTTCAACTAATTTATCCGGGTTTTTCCCAAGCAATTCGTACTATCCTCGCTCGTAATCGCTAATAACCTTAACCCTTTATTAAGTTATAGGAAATACCGGTTTAGAAAAACCTAGAATAGTGACATAATTTCACTTAATCAACTCTCAAATTCTATACCCACCAGAAACCTGTCTCCTTGTGCAATTGAAACTGTTGAAAATGGGTGTTACCTCAGAAACCCGTCTGGTAAGGCATGTACCGTTCGTAGTAATAGGTGACTGACCCTGGTAAGTCATATTACGCAATCACTTGTGATACTGTGCACACCCTTACTACTCATGAGCCACTACCTGTATTTACTTTCTATGTTGCCATTGTTGGTATTTTGGTCATAAGTTGGACAGCTGTTTTTTAGCAAGTGTAGGCTTTTTCATGAATAAAAATGCAATAATTTTTTTTTAATTTATTAAACTTTTCAAATAATTCATCTCTTGTTCTGATGTTCTTGATATGGGTCGTATTTTGCCAGTTTGGACCCCTTGACGCTGTGATTTTCTTTTTTCTCACCTGTTTAGACGAAATACAGTAACTGTGCATAAACAAGTAAGAGAAATGTTTCCCTTATTTTTTTTTCTTTTTCCAGGACTTGTTTTCCACGGTCTCAACCGCGTTACAAGGAAACAACTGTGTGAAATTTAAGTGAGAAAGTGACTTTCTACTGTTTTGATATAAGTTTTGATAAAAAAATAAATGTAAAACCTTAATATTTATGGAGGAAATTCATCGATGAGTTACATTGTTGATATGTATCTCAAAGCTTTTCAGAAACTTGATCTCGGCCATACAAGATAAGGTCCCCTTTACCCCGGATCAAAGGTACCCTAATACATATAAAATTAAAGACTTGACCAACGAATCATCTTCACTCGAAAGTGGGCCCGAACGTTCAGGATTCAATGCCACTAGCCTTAGAGGGTATGGGTCGAAGCCCAAATATTATGTGTGTTAATTTCTGTTGGTTTCGAGTTTTACCTGATAATTCATTTCAATTTATGCCCTTCTATGTTGTATTTATTCTTTCATAGTAATTTATGTTTGATTAAGGTTTTACTTATCATATTACTTCCATGCACATTCTCCCAAACCCAATATACCAGCATTTAGCAAATCCAAAGGCAATTGGTCCCTGTTTTGGGAGGGATTAAAGCAAGTAGATTTTTACTTCATCTCAACTAATTCTGATATTAATTTCATTGAGACCAACCTGAAAACTGTTACAGGCAACTAATTACACAATACCCATGACTAAGTTGAATTTATACAAAGGTTCAAAGAGACCCAAGATATGGTGGAATGAGGAGTATAGGGCCGCAGTTCTGGCAAATAGGAAGGCTCGTAAAATGTTTCAGAAAAACCCATCACCATCTACAGCAATCTGTTATAAACAGACATGTGCCAAAGTAAAACTGGTATCTAAGAAAGCTAAATGGTTATCATGGTCCAATATCAGGTCAAGTATTATTTTAGAGCCCTAATTTCAAAGATTTGCTGGTTTATCAGTCAACTCAAGTCTGTGTAACCTTATTTGGACAAGCTTAAAGTTCCCAGATGCTTGGAAGATTGCCCGTGTAAATCCAGTTTTAGAACCTCTAACCCATCTAGTGACCCCAAGTCTAATAGACATATCTTTGTTCTACTTGCCTTCAGCAAAGCCCTTAAAAGGCTGATTCTATAAAGAATTGAATGGTTTTCTGAAATTAATAATCTCTTTCCAAATGAACAAACAGGCTTCAGAAAAAGACATAACTCTGTAGACAACATTATCAGGATTGAAATTGAAATGTGTAACTCTCTTAAAAGCAGACATTTCACAGTGGCTGCCCTGTTTAATTGGTCAGATGCCTATGGCAATGTAATTTGCGATAAACTGCTGGAAATTTTAATTAACCTTGACTTTCCTTACTCTTTCATCAGTCTTATGAAGTCCTTTTTAACTGATAGAAGTTTTTATGTTCAAGCAAATGAGACAAAAGTAGAGACTAATCCCTTTACCAGAGCTCTTTCTCAAGGAGTAATCTTAAGTCTTTTTCTGTTCAACTTGTATGTTTCGGAACTTTAAGTATCTCATACAATTTTTGGCCTTTATGCAGATGATTTGATTATTTGGAAGTCTAGAAAGGATATTGTTTTTCTTCAAAGCCTTATCCAACAGGATATAAGTTTACTTCAGAGATTCTCCTCAGTTTTTGGCTTTCCAATTTCAATATGTAAAACCAAAGCCATCATATTTACTAATCCCAGTCCACTTAAAATTCTCTTTAGTGGGATCCCATATTGCAATTCAGTGAAGCTACTTGGCCTAAGGATATATTCTAAAATAATATGGTATGAATATATTAATTCTTTGAAATCTCTGATCATTCAGAAACTTATCGTTTTAAAGAGACTTGCTGGAAGGAGATTTTCACACTAAACTTATCTGGGATTTCTACAAATTATGTATCCGTCCTAATCTAGAATACTGGATCCAATTTTTTCCAATGGTCGCCCATCCACGTTTAAGACCTTTGAATCTTCATAAAATTCTGCTACTTGAATAGCCTTGGGACTGCACCAGCACACTCCGCTGTCTAAATTAAATCTGTTGTCTGGATTGGTGTCCCCAAGTAAAAAGCATCCTGTCAAAGAAATAAATATTCCCCGAGGATTCAGGCCTATGGTAACAAGCACGTTGTATATAAACATTCTTTTGCTCTGAAGTCGGTTGGCCCCAATACCCATTCATCTTGCAGTCAGTTTCAACAGGAGGTCCTAAATTGGAATCAATATTCCTCTTAGGCAAATCTCTTTACTGAAACCTCGTCTTGGGAAATGAGCCCACCAATTTGTCAAGCACAACTTATTCAGATAAATAAAAACCTGATTCTCAATTATGAACTCCAGACTCTTTTTGCTGATCAGATTACAAAGCTGTACCCTAATCATAGAAAATTTAATCAGATGCATCTGCACGGGATTCAATAGCTGTAGCAGGAGCATGTATCCCATCCCTGGACCTTAACCTTTATTCTCCCCTTTCATTGGGATCCTCCATTTTGTCTGCCGAATCATGTGCTTCACCTGGCCCTAGATGTCTTTATAAATTATTGCGTAGAAGCTGAAAATATCCTTTGCCTTTCTGAATCCAAATTGGCAATACTTTTGCTCATATATATTAATATAATTGCCGATGTTAAGACTAATATAATATCAGAAGACAGATTCTGAACCTTCAGGCCAAAGGCAGCCAAATATATTTTCAACGCGTTCTGAGTTATAAGGATATCAAATATAATGATACTGCGTACTTTTACTAGCAACCAAGGCCCCAACCCAAGCCCTACCTTTGACCTCGGTACAAGAGACACTATTATGCATATATCTTAATTTAGTAACAGTAAATTGATTTCAGCACCCTTCCATACTAGACTGCATACTGTGCTATATTACTGACTGAAATCAGGTGCCCTTCATCTCAACAGTTTGTTATTCAATTGGAAGTTACACCATTCCTGTCTAGGCCTTGTCTGCTTCTCAGCAGGCAAAATAATCCAGCATGTCTTATTTGATTGCCAGCCCCAGTCTGAGGAGACTATTACTCTCAAGTGTATCTGCTCCATGGCTAAAACACCAGCTACTTTCAATCCTGAATTCTACCTGGCTCCGCATTATGATAGAAAGATATTTAAGGTGACCATAATATCCTAAAGAACAGATGAATCAATTAGTTATTACTAAGTTATGAAGAAGACAAGAGAAAATATGTCGGTTTATTAGTAGAGTTCTACAGTGCAAAAAAAAGCGAAAGTAAGTAGGGAGAGCCGTATTGCTATCTGCCGGCCTATAGGCCTTAAACTGCTGAGGACAGGTAGCTCAAATACTCACACGTCCCAAAATCCATCATCAGAAATAATGGATTTCATAGTGAGAACCTGTTATATGCTTGAAAGGAGTTTATTTTTATTTCCAGGTGCTGTTTTTCAGAAGACGAAGAAAGATGGCTGACCATTTGAAGATACTATTTGGAGAGGAGTGTATGGTAGTTCGTATACTCTTATACAAATTTTGGAACTGGAACAGGGATGGAATGACCGAGGGAATGACAAATTACGACTTGTGAAGTTAAATAGATATTAATAGTGAATAATCTCGATAGATGTATAAAAGCATATAAGATCTGTAAAGGGGATGTTTGATTTGCTGTGGGGCGCTTCAAATAAATTATCTAATTATGTTTCAAGAATTAAAGAGAACTACTGCAAGTGAGAGAATAAGCTCCTTAATTAAATCTTGTGAAATTTTCGGGGGACCCAGACCTCCATCCCCTTTATATACGCCACTACCTATTCTGTCTGAAAGCTATTATTCCCATTTTCTGGTCAGAATTCAATATTAATAGACTTCTACAAAGTTACTTAGCACGCTAGCTCACTTAGCACACCAAAATAAACAAATCACTGCAAAAATAAGACTAAATACAGACAGACCGGTGGCGCGCCACCACACCGATGTTCTGGCGGCAAACCAGTGCGCTGCAAAATTTTCTCCATGCTGGCGCGGGTCCACGTGCCGCTGATAAATCGGCAGAGCCTCAGAGTCTACATCTAGTAATGTGAATTAACAAAAAATTTTAAAAAAGCATATTGAAGTATTCTCACTTAGTAGCTGGTATGTTAAGATGACTTATATGATTCTGGACTCCTTTGAATGTCAGCAGATGCATGGCAACAGGCAAAGTCAATATTTATCAAATTATTGGTTTTCAAGTGAAAATGTGCATTCCTTTCCAGTAAATTTTACTTCATAAAACTTGGATTAATTGAAATTTTTTATTAATTTAAATACAACTATTGTAATTGCTTTGCTTAATAGATATTGGTGTATCTGGTATACTAAATTTTTTTGCCGTCAAAATGTCTTTTGACGATTGGTCAAAACCAAAAGGCGATTTATTCTCGCCTTTATTCGCAATATTTGCCTGTATGGGCGCCAAGGCCGCCCATAAAGAAGAATAAAATAGAGCATTTTATAATTTTAAATAAGGCAACACAACAGCAACACTTTAAGAAATTTACAAATAAATTTTTTGTGAATTATTGTCTCGATTTATCAGTAGTTGTACCGAACCAATCGTGCTCAAAATCCTCCTCAGGGCCATACTGTGGGGTTTGTTTTGTGAATGGTGAAGTTTTCTCCACAGTAGGGTGCAGACGGTCTGGTATCATAGTACTATTATTTCTTGTTTAGCTTAAAGCTTATTCCAATAGGCAATATAAAGAACTCCCCCCCCCCAAAAAAGTCCCTCCGGATCCTACCCTAAATACTAATAAAATTGATCCATTTTTGCCCCATCTTGGCTGGTCAAGCTCTCTATCACAAAGCTCACATGAAAGCTCAAATTCTAAGAATAGGACAATGATCAGTGTTGGAGCTAATGTCTCTATAGATGATAATGGCTTTCAAGAGGTCCTTTCTCGGAGCTCCAAAAAAAGGAAAAAAATGTCCCCAATCAAAAGTATTTCCCCTCCCCCTGTCCAAGATTCTCCTTTCCAAAACTTAGGAATTTACCTCAAAATTTCTCCTAATACCCCCTTTGAACTAACAAAGATTACTACAATAAGGGTTGCAATTTTCAAAATGTTAAAATCAATGTTTTCTCTTAACATTCACCATGATGGATCTTTGCTAATAGCTGTCCATGATCAGAAATCAGCAGATATAATACTTAATCTAAAATCTCTTCTGAATACCCCAATTAATTCATCTAAATGGAACCCAAAACAATCTCCAACAAAAATAGTAGTATATATTGTTCCCCTAGAAATACCAATTCAAGAGTTAAAAGATGGGCTCTCAGATAGGGCTGGTAACACAATCCCTGTAGAAGATGTCACTCAACTGGGTAAACCCAACTCTAATGGATTAAAAACAAGTAGATCTTTCTTATTTACACTGAAGGAAAAAATTAATATCCCAGAAAAGTTATTCCTATTTGGACAAATCAAACCGTACAAGGAATACAAGCCAAAGCCTATCCAGTGTCAGAAGTGTCTGAAACTGGGACACACAACAAATAAATGCAATGAAATTCGCCTTGCCTGTAGTAATTGCAAAGACTCCCATCCTAAAGAGTTGACAACTTGCAACTACACTCAGCCTACATGTATCAATTGTAAAGGCCCACATGAATCCACTAATAAATCACAATGCCTTCCCTATAAGAAAAGACCACTAACACTCTATATAGCAACAGAGAAGGCCATTCCATGCCGTTTTGCAGCTATGGAAGCAAATGCTGCCCAATCACACCAAATAAAACCTATATTAAAATCAGACAAAACTCCCAACTCAAAGATTCCCAATCCATCAAGTACCCCTTACAAAACACCATCCTTTAAGCCCCCTAGCTCACATCTCTATCAAAACGAATCACCAAGCCAACAAGCCTCCTTGCCTAGTGAGATGAGGCTGGCCTGGCACCCCTTCCCAACAAGAAACAAACCAGAAATACTACCAGGAATTA
The DNA here is from genome assembly GCF_049724085.1 of Artemia sp. Qi Xiang Cuo. Taxonomy (NCBI): domain Eukaryota; kingdom Metazoa; phylum Arthropoda; class Branchiopoda; order Anostraca; family Artemiidae; genus Artemia; species Artemia sp. Qi Xiang Cuo. The sequence goes on from NC_142805.1 coordinate 36,571,315, forward strand.
ATCCCTTAATTGACAAACTGGATGCTCAACCAAACATGCAAACCCCAAATATATGCTTATTCATTATAAACTGCAATTCAGTTCAGGCCATGAATATACAACAACAACAGAAAACAAAAATCATTGCTGAATTGGCAAAAATATACACCTCTAATCATATGCTCATTCAAGCAAAAAAAGATCTTGCTCTACTATTAACTAAGCTGGACATTGATACAAAGTCATATGAAAATTAAATTAACAAAACAACACATATCAATACTCCAGTGGAACGTAAGATCACTTCAGAAACTAAGCTAAATGAACTTATATCTTTTATGAATAATAATTCCATTGAAATTGCTTGCCTCCAGGAAACTCATTTAAACCAAAATCAACAAATTAAGTCTCTGGGATATGCTATCCTGAGAAAGGATATATCATCAGAGAGAAAAGGAGGTGGAGTAGCCTTAATAATTAATAATAATCTAAAATTCTGTGGCATCAAGTTTCCAGATTTTGTAAATGATGTTGATGCAATTGGTATCAGTGTTTGGCTGAATAATACAAAAACTTACATAATAAGCTTTTGCAACTCTACTGGCCAAACTACAGATGCCATGGATGTCTTCAGTTATATAAATATTCATAATATGTTGAAAAATATAATTATTTGTGGAGACTTTAATGCCCACGGCCTTTTGTGGGGGAATAAACCAGCGAATAAAGCTGGTATGTAATATGCTTTTCATTTCAAACGCAACAGCTGACACACTAGCTGAAATCTTGGCATCTTTACTAATAAATACAGCTAATCATGCTATCCCCAGGACAACGCCCAGGAAAATCTTCCCTAAACATATTCCCAAAGCATGGTGGACAAATGAGTGCCAAAATAAATGGAGAACAAAAAAAGCACCTAGGAGAACATTCCTAAAAAAAATATCACCTACTACATATTTAAAAAAATTACAAGCAGAATCTAATCTAAAAAGGACAATAGTAAATGCCAAATATAACTACTGGAATAATTTTGCAAATAATCTCTCCAGAGAAATACATGAGCCAATTATACTTAAAGTTATAAGCCACATCTGTGGGAAAAAGACTTCCCCCAACCCACTCCTGTATGAGATTATACATAATAATACCCATTATGACAATTATAATGAAAAAGCTAAGCTATTTGCCACTCTTTTTGTTAATAAGATAACATCAAACAATTGCAGCAAAACATCCCCAATTTCTATGAACCCTAGTTACCAACCTCGCCCAGGATCCGAGTATATAACCAGTCCATTTTCAATCCAGGAAATAAATAATGTAATACATCATATTATGACCAAGACTAGCGGCAGCTATGACAATATACACCCTACATGGATAAAGAATCTCACCCCTTCATACAAACAGGAACTTCTAAATTGTTATAATCATGCTTTGGCTTCATCTACGTTCCCCAATATCTGGAAATGTTCGTCCCTCCTACCAATCCTAAAGAAAAATAAACCCAAAGATAACCCTGAGTCCTATAGGCCCATAATGATTACTCTCGTGATGGGGAAAATAATGGAGAAAATGATCTAATACCGACTCCTCTGGTTTGTTGAAAAAAATAAAATGATACCTCACACTCAAACTGGATTCAGGAAACACCACTCCGCAACAGATGCTTTCATTTTGTTAACAAATGCAATGAATAAATAATTCTAAAAAAATAATGTTCTATTTGTAGCTTTCCTGTATTTTGAAGGGGCATATAACAATTTGAACTATCAAACCTTTCTTACTAAACTTGCAAACCTTGGACTACCCCCCACGCTAGCATCCTTTATAAAATCGTTCATAGAAGTACGATGTTTCATTGTTTGTTTTGGTTCAGCCTCTTCACCCCAAAAGACAATAACCAAAGGCCTACCTCAGGGAGCAGTCCTCAGTTGCCTCCTTTTTGCCCTATATCTCTGGGACATGAACCTCCCCCACACGAATCTACAATATGCTGATGATCTGGTACTATGGTCATCTGGCAACACCTTTGAGATAGCACAGTCAAATCTGCAAAAGTCACTTTTCCAATTTGAAAAATTCTCTCAACATTCAGATTTACCCATTGCACCTACCAAGTCAAAAATAATCCAATTTCACCGAAAGTGAAACCATGTTAATGCAAAACTAACTCTAAATGGAACAACTATTTCAGAAGATAATCATATTAATTACCTAGGTCTCATGCTTGACCAAAAACTTAACTTCCACCTCCACATTTCAAACACAATAAAAAAATGCTATAGAAAAGCAAATATACTAAAAAGACTTCTTTCCACACCCTGGGTCTGTAAGGAGAAAATCTTACTCCAGTTTTATAAATCACATATAAGACCCCATATTGACAATGGGCTCATTGTTTATGCTGCATGTGCAAAGAACCAGATGAAAAAAATTGAAACAGCACAAAATGATATAACGCGTCTCATATTTGGTCTTAGAAACCCACAAGCTCCAAGTTTTTGCTTATGGAGAGTGGATTAACAACAATAAGGGAGAGACGTACCTTTCTCTTGACAAAACATCTTACAAAAATTGAATCAAATAGCTCACACACCCTACATAATTGGTTAAGAAATCCAGCCATGTATAGAGGCATTGCAGATGAGTATGCAAATATTCAGAAGAAGTTCCCCGTACCGGCAAAGTCTATTGCACCTACTTTCCCCCACTCCCCTCCATGGAATTGGTCAATTCCCATAATAAATACTGATTTCTCAAAGTGGAATAAAGATTTAACCCCCATTGCTTTTGTCCAGAAAAAATTTGCTGAACTTAATACAATTACCTATAAAAACCACTTCCAAATATTTTTTTATGGGTCAAAAATGAATGAGAAGGTAGCAAGTGGTGCTTTCCTGCCTCACCTGAAAATTGCAATGGGTGAGAGATTATATAATAATTTATCTATAATATCTGCTGAGTTAAATGCGATAATCATGGCATTAGAACACCTTAAGGAAAACCAACCTTTGATTGCAAATTCATATAATATTATAGTATATTCCGACTCTTTATCAAGTCTTGAGTTGCTGGCCTCAGCTCCTCAGTATAAGTTGGACATTGACACTTATCATTGTCCCAGTATTATGGATAATCTTGTTTCAAGTGGCATAAGAACTTATTTTCAGTACATTCCTAGCCACTCTGGTATAAGTTGTAATCATCAAGTTGATGAAATAGCAAAAAATGCTATAAATATTGACCAGCCAAGTGGGAGACCAAGCCTGATTAGAGATATTTACCGATGGAGACTATCAGATATTAATTTTAATAAGATTAATCCTATCCTTTCCCCCTTTCCCAATAAGTATTTTTCTAAAATTTATCATAGAATTCGTTCTGGAACAAATGGACTAAATTTTCTTACATTCTCGTATAAGTTTCCTAATTCAAGTGGTTCAGTTCCCCTGTCCCCTCTTTGCAGGCATTGTAATATGAATAATGAAACAATTGACCATTGCCTATTTGAATGTAATTTGCTGACGTCTGCACAACAAACCTTGCTTTGTAAACTGCTAAAATGCTTCAAACACCACAAAATCTCACTATCAGCCAAGAGCCTAGCCAACTATACCTGCACACAGAGCATAGAAATCGACATCTATCATCTTAAATTTGAACTCCTAGAGTCGAAAGATCTACTGAAAGATATCTGAAAATATCCAATAAATATGAGGCAATCAAGCCAGTAGCTCTGTAGCCCACAGAGTGAATCAAAAGGAAAAGGGCTAAATAGCATTACTGAAAAGCCCGCCTGCTGTTAAATAGAAGAAGAAGATACCCAGATGCAAAAAAAATGAAACAATACAAAATGATATAATACGTCTCATATTTGGTCTTGGGAAACCCACAAGCACCACGTTTCTGCTTATGGAGAGTGGATTAACAACAATAAGGGAGTTACGTAACTTTATCTTGACAAAACATCTTACAAAAATTGAATCAAATAGCTCAAAAACCCTACATAATTGGTTAAGAAATCCAGCCATGTATAGAGGCATTGCAGATGAGTATGCCAATATTCAGAAGAAGTTCTCTGTACCGGCAAAGCTTATTGCACCTACTTTCCCCCAATCCCCTACATGGAATTGGTCAATTACCATAATAAATACTGATTTCTCAAAGTGAAATAAAGATTTAACCCCCATTGCTTTTGTCCAGAAAAAATTTGCTGAACTTAATACAATTACTTATAAAAACCACTTTCAAATATTTGTTGATGGGTCAAAAATGAATGAGAAGGTAGCAAGTGGTGCTTTCCTTCCTCACCTGAAAATTGCAATGGGTGAGAGATTGTATAATAATGTATCTATAATGTCTGCTGAGTTAAATGCCATAATCATGGCATACAAACACTTTATGGAAAATCAACCGTTCAGTTGATGGTTTTGGTTTGATCTGTAATGTTCTTACAAAAATTTGTCAGTTTGTTTCTAACCCCATCTCACACATAACTAACCTCTCTCTTTCTTCTGGTGTTTTTCCTCATTTATTTAAGGTTGCTAATGTTGTACCTTTGTTTAAAAAAGGTTATTCATCGCTAATTTCAAATTATAGACCTATTTCTCTCCTTCCTGTAATTTCTAAGGTTTTTGAAAAAGTAGTGTATTGTAGACTCTCTTCATTTGTATTTAGTACTAATACGACTGCAGGTAATTCTCTCATAACTAACCATCAGTATGGCTTTCGTCCCAGTTTTTCTACCTTGCATGCACTTGCAGATGCAACAGAGTCTGTGCGTGTTAACCTTGACAAGGGCTTGTGGGTTTTGGGTCTATCTCTTGACTTTTCAAAGGCATTTGATATGGTTGTTCACTCTGTTCTTTTGTCTAATTTATCTTCATTTGGAGTGCATGGAGTCCCACTTGAATGGTTTAGGTCTTATCTCTCAGGGAGATCTCAGTATGTTTCGGTTAATGGTACCTCTTCCTCTTCTTTGCCTATTGTGAAAGGTGCCCCACAGGGCTCTGTGCTTGGACCTCTTTTGTTTTTAATTTATATTAATGATCTTGTTGATGGTCTTCATCCCCTTGTGCACCCTATTATTTTTGCTGATGACAGTAACTTTCTCATTGCTGCAGTGGACCTAACATCTGCCACGTCCCTAACTCAAGGTCTTTTTGATAAAGTAACAGATTGGTTCTGGTCAAATAGTATGACTCTCAAAAGCCAAAAAAGTGCCATTGTGCACTTTAGGGCCCCTTATAGTATGAGAGACGTAAGAGAACCAACTATCCTGACTTATGGGAATGATATTATACCGCAAGCTACTATAGTGAAATTTCTTGGTGTGTATCTTGACTGTTTTCTTTCTTTTAAACCACATATAACTCATACCCGTTCCCTTTCCTACGCCAATCTTCAATGTTATACAGGGTTAACTCATTTCTTCCCCCAGATTTTATGCTTTCTCTTTATTATGCTTTTTTTTTTCCTTACCTTTCCTATTGCTGTTCTGTCTGGGGTAGTACTAATAAATCTCTTCTCTGCTCACTTCAAAGAGCCCAAAATAGGGCAGTGAAGGCTACTTTTCTTCTACCTCGTTTTTACCCTTCCTCTGATCTTTATAATGATACTGGAATAGCTCCGATGGATCGTATTGTGGGTAAAAGTTACCTTTATTTAGCACATTCTGCTTTTCTAGGTACACTTCCACCATCTCTGCAGCAGTTTTTCTTTCTGTCAGGCTCAGGTAGGTACTCTTCTTTTTTACGTAGCTCTTATCGCAGGTTCATTTTTACCTAAGCAAACATCGACAGCATGTCAGAGGTCTCCTGTTTATCAATCTATTTTACTATGGAACTCCATCCCTCCTGATGTCCCTCTATCTCTTTCTGCAAAGGCAGTTTCTCACTGGGTATTTCCAGTATAGTATTTCCCCCCTTTTTTTCTTCTTTTTTTTTGCATTATATCCAAATTTATATGTCTTTTTTTCATTCAATATATTTTTCTGATTTTTTTTTTTTTTTTTTTTAATTTAATTCTAATTTCCAATCTACTCTTCGTTTATATATTATTTTTTTTTCAGTTTTTTTTGAATTTTCCTGTTAATTCTCCTATTTTAATAAATTTCTCTTGATCCATTTTTTTTTTTTTTTTTTTTTTTCTGTTTTTTTTATGTGCTTTATAATATTGTCTTATTTGTTTTGTTGGCCCTTTACAAGCTGAGCTTCTTGGGCGTGTATAAACTTTAAGTTTGTAATTGTTTTTTTTTTTTTAGTATTAATAAATTAATTGATTGATTGCTAATTCAAAAAATATTATAGTCTACTCCAACTCTTTATCAAGCCTTGAGTTGCTGGCCTCAGCTCCTCAGTAAAAGTTGGACATTTGACACTTATCATTGTCTTAGTATTATAGATAATCTTGCTTCAAGTGGCATAAGAGCTTATCTTCAGTGTATTCCTAGCCACTCTGGTATAAGTGGTAATCATCAGGTTGATGAAATAGCAAAAAATGCTATAAATATTGACCAGCCAAGTGGGAGACCAATCCCCATTATAGATATTTACTAATGGAGACTATCAGATATTACATTTAATAAGAATAATCCTATCCTTTCCCCCTTTCCCAATAAGTATTTTTCTAAAATTGATCATAGAATTCGTTCTTGAACAAATGGACTAAACTTTCTTGCCTTCTCGTACTAGTTTCCTAATTCAAGTGGTTCAGTTCCCCTGTCCCCTCTTTGCAGGTATTGTAATATGAATAATGAAACAATTGACCTCTGCCTATTTGAATGTAATATGCTGACGTCTGCACAACATACCTTGCTTTGTAAATTGTTAAAATGCTTCAAACACCACAAAATCTCACTATCAGCCAAGAGCCTAGCCAACTTCTTCTTCTTTCTTCTTCAACTATACCTGCACACAGAGCATAGAAATCGGCATCTATCATCTTATATTTGAACTCCTTGAGTCGAAAGATCTACTGAAAGATATCTGAAAATATCTAATAAATAGGAAGCACTGAAGCCAGTAGCTCTGTGGCCCACAGAGTGAAGCAAAAGGAAAAGGGCTAAATAGTATTACTGAAAAGCCCGCCTGCTGTGAAATAGAAGAAGAAAAAGAATTAATGCGTGAGTTTTTTTTTTTTTTGTACCTTTGGAATAAAAGAAATTGTGGATAAGTAAGCTTAGTCAACTATACATATTCTTAGCATAGGCTATAGGCATATCTGCCAAACCTGAAAAACGGTAAATATCTACCAAATCATTATTGACACGCATAAAGTGAATATACCACTCAATGCCTTTTTTTATGCTGATTACAAATATATCCTAATAATCATTTCTATCAGAAATGAATTTCAGCCCCCCCCCCTATATTGACCAATTCAGGGTATATTTTTATACATTAGGGGGGGGGGGCAAATTTAGTTGCTCTGGTAACTTGTAGGTAATTTTTAAATTTACCCCCCCCCCTAATGTAGAAATATATACCCTGAATTAGCATATATAGCGGGGGGGCTGAAATTCATTTCCGATAGAAATGATTATTATATTTGTAATCAGCATAAAAAAAGGCATTGAGTGGTATATTCACTTTATGCGTCAATAATCAGTAATGCGTCAGTAAGTCAATAATATGATTTGGTAGATATTTACCTGAAAAACTTGCAAGGTAATATGGAATCCATCAAGTATTAACACCTAAATAGGTGTTTTGACTTTTAATAAATATAGACCTCTGGCTGTACAGTTTTATTTTAGTGGCCACTATCCATTTCAAAGGTTCTAAAGACCTTGACAATATCAATATGGGTGTAAATAACTAGGCTATTGAAACATCAGAATTTGTAGCCTACTCCTGTCTTGCCAGCCTAGCTTCATTAAGGCACTACCCCATAAACTTGGACATTGCACAACTTGGACAGTTATTTAGGTTAAGATGTAGCAGTAGCCCCAGACCTCAGGTATGGTTAAATTTTACCAAATCATATTATTGACTTCTTCTTCTTCTAATTCACAGCAGGTGGGCTATTCAGTTAATACTATTTAGCCCTTTTCTTTTTGCTTCACTCTGTGGGCTACAGAGCTACTGGCTTGGTCCTCTCTTATTTATTAGATATTGTCAGATATCTTTCAGTAGATCTTTTGACTCAAGGAGTTGAAATATAAGATGATAGGTATCGATTTCTGTGCTCTGTGTGCATGTATAGTTGGCTAGGCTCTTGGCTGATAGTGAGATTTTGTGGTGTTTGAAGCATTTTAACAGTTTACAAAGCAAGGTATGTTGTGCAGACGTCAGCATATTACATTCAAATAGGCAATGGTCAATTGTTTCATTATTCATATTACAATGCCTGCAAAGAGAGGACAGGGGATTTGAACCAAGAATTAGAAGACTTATATGAGAATGCAAGGAAATTTAGTCCATTTGTTCCAGAACAAATTCTATGATAAATTTTAGAAAGATTCTTATTGGGAAAGGGGGAAAAGATAGGATTAATCTTATTAAAATTAATATCTGATAGCCTCCATCGGTAAATATCTCTAATTGGGATTGGTCTCCCACTTGGCTGGTCAATATTTATAGCATTTTTTGCTATTTCATCAACCTGATGATTACCACTTATTCCAGAGTGGCTAGGAATGTACTGAAAATAAGTTATTATGCCACTTGAAGCAAGATTATCAATAATACTGAGACAATGATAAGTGTCAATCTCCAACTTATATTGAGGAGCTGAGGCCAGCAACTCAAGGCTTGATAGAGAGTCGGAATATATGATAATATTATTTGAACTTGCAATCAAAGGTTGGTTTTCCTTAAGATGTTCTAATGCCATGATTATGGCATTTAACTCAGCAGACATTATAGATAAATTATTATATAATCTCTTGCCCATTGCAATTTTCAGGTGAGGAAGGAAAACACCACTTGCAACCTTCTCATTCATTTTTGACCCATCAGAAAATATTTGGAAGTGATTTTTATAGGTAATAGTATTAAGTTCTGCAAATTTTTTCTGGACAAAAGCAATGGGGGTTAAATCTTTATTCCACTTTGAGAAATCAGTATTTATTATGGGACTTGACCATTCCATGGGGGGGATCGGGGGAAAGTAGGTGCAATAGACTTTGCTGGTATGGGGAACTTCTTCTGAATATTGGCATACTTATCTGCAATGCCTCTATACATAGCTGGATTTCTTAACCAATTATGTAGTGTGTGTGAGCTATTTGATTAAATTTTTGTAAGATGTTTTGTCAAGAGAAAGCTACGTCTCTCCCTTATTGTTGTTAATCCACTCTCCATAAGCAGAAACTTGGTGCTTGTGGGTTTCTTAAAACAAGATATGAGATATATTATATCATATAGTATTGTTTCAATTGTTTGTATCTGGGTCTTTGCACATGCACCATAGACGATGAGCCCATAGTCAATATGGGGTCTTATATGTGATTTATAAAACTGGAGTAAGGATTTCTCCTTATAGCCCCAGGGTGTGGAAAGAAATCTTTTCAGTATATTTGTTTCTCTATAGCATTTTTTTATTCTGTTTGAAATGTGGAGGTGGAAATTAAGTTTTTGGTCAAACAATAGACCTAGGTAATTATCATGATTATCTTCTGGAATAGCTGTTTTATTTAGAGTTAGTTTTGCATTAGCATGGTTTCGCTTTCAGTGAAATTTGATTATTTTTGACTTAGTGGGTGCAATGGGTAAATCTGAATGTTGAGAGAATTTTTCAAACTGGAAAAGAGACTTTTGCAGATTTGACTGTGCTATCTGAAAGGTGTTGCCAGATGACCATAGCACCAGATCATCAGCATATTGTAGATTCGTGTGGGGTAGGCTCATGTCCCACAGATATAGGGCAAATAGGAGGCGACTGAGGACTGCTCCCTGAGGTAGGCCTTTGGTTATTGTCTTTTGGGGTGAAGAGGCTGAACCAACACAAACACTGAAACTTTGCACTTCTATGAACGATTTAATAAAAGATACTAGCTTAGGGGGTACTCCAAGATTTGCAAGTTTTTTAAAAGGATTTGGTGGTTCACATTGTCATATGCCCCTTTAAAATCTAGGAAAGCTGCAACTAGGACATTATATTTTGAGAAAGATTCATTGATTGTATTTGTTAGCAGAATGAAAGTATCTGTTGAGGAGTGGTGTTTCCTGATTCCAGTTTGAGTGTGAGGGATCATATTATTTTTCCCAACAAACCAGAGGAGTCTGTGATAGATCATTTTCTCCATTATTTTCCCCAGCACAGGAGTAATCATTGTGGGCCTATAAGACTCAGGGTTATCTTTGGGTTTATTTTTCTTTAGGATTGGTAGGAGGGACAAACATTTCCATATATTGGGGAACATAGAAGATGTCTAAGCGTGATTATAACAATTTAGCAGTTCTTGTTTGTATGAAGGTGTGAGATTCTTTATCCATGTAGGGTGTAAATTGTCATAGCTGCTGCTAGTTTTGGTCCTAATATGATGTATTGCATTATTCAATTCCTGGATTGAGAATGGATTAGTTATGTACTCGGATCCTGGGCGTGGTTGGTAACTTGGGTTCATAGGAATTGGGGACAGTTTGCTTTGATTATTTGGTGCTAGCTTATTAACAAAAAGAGTTGCAAATAGGTTAGCTTTTTCATTATCATTGTCATAATGGGTATTATAATGGGTATAAGCTCATACAGGAGTGGGTTGGGGGAAGTCTTTTTCCCACAGATGTGGCTTATAACTTTGTGTATAATTGGCTCATGTGTTTCTCTGGAGAGATTATTTGCAAAATTATTCCAGTATTTATATTTAGCATCTATCATAGTCCTTTTTAGATTAGATTCTGCTTGTAATTTTTTTAAATATGTAGTAGGTGATGGTTTTTTTATGAATTCTGTCCTAGCTGCCTTTTTTATCCTCCATTTATTTAGGCACTCATTTGTCCACCATGCTTTAGGAATTTGTTTAGGGAAAGTTTTCTTAGGTGTTGTCTTGGGGATAGCATGATTAGCTGTATTTATTAGTAAAGATGTCAAGGTTTCAGCATGTGTGTCTACTGTTGTGTTTGAAATGCATGAAATTTGGGTGAAACTTGTAATTTCATCATTTAGCTTATTTTGGAACATAGACCAAGTTGCTTTAGTGTTGATATATTTGGAGGTATGAGATAGAGTTTCAGCAGGTTTATTTAGGGAGCAAACTATAGCCTATCCAAATTTCACTTTAAATTAACTCTATGGACTAACAAATGGTTATCTTTACCTTTAAAACCAATACTGCACTTCAACTGACCCCAGTGTCTGAAGAAATCCTAAAAATCTTTGGTAACAACAACACAATCAATCAAGTTGAACACCTTACCATCATGTGAATAACTCATGTGAATAACTGTGTGTAAAATTCACAACTGGTTTCACACCTGTGTCACAACTGTGTGTAAACAACTGTTTGTCACAACTGTGTGTAAAATTCACAACTCTATCAGTTATACAGGTACATATACCACTCTGGCCAAGTGTATTGTGAATTTTTGTTGGGGGAGGGGGTATTTTTTCAGGGGGTTTTACAACAAAAATTCAAACAAACCACATCAAAAATTTGTTTTTAGGCATTTTTGTTATGTTTTTGAACTTCAAACTTTTCAAAAGACATGTGCTATCTTGTCACTGCATCAAGGTTGAAATAGAGTCTTGCCTCAAATGATGTCAAAAGGCCAGACTTGGAATATGCTGTAGCAAATGAAATTGAAACCCTGCCATCTTGGATATAACAAAACAATTATTTGAAAGACTGGCTTACTGTTTTTTCGAAGACACCCCAATATCTTGCTTCCTCCACCTGAACCCACTAGCCAAGCCATAGCAAGTGGCTTAAACAAAGTAGTTCTTTCAAAGTTTTTGATAATCTACTTGATATCTATGTTAGGCATAAATTCCAAGTGGATATGGAATATTGATGAGACTGGCATCCCTATGGTTTTAAAATTGCAAAAAACAGTGACAAAAACAGGAGTTAAACAGGTGCAACAAAATGTTTCTGCTGAGCATGGAGAAAATATGACTCTGGTTGGCTTCATCAATGCAATTTGCAGACATATCCCACCAGTAAGATTTTCCTGCAAAAAAATTTTCAAGCCTGAGATTGTACAAAGAAGTTCTCCTAGCTCCCATGGGCAACCATTGGGCTGGGTGATTGGAAAGACCTTTTTGTTGGCTTTAGAACACCTTTGGAAGCATTATCAGTCTTCTAAGGACAATCCTCACCTCCTTTTGCTTGATAATCATGATAGTAACCTTTCCCCAAGATGTATTTCTTTCTGAAAGGAAAACAGTATTGCTCTTCTAACTTTTCCACCACACTGTTCTTATTGACTTCAACTCTTAGATATTGGTGTTCTTGGTCTTTTCAAGAGTAGTCTGAAGGTAAAGTCTATTGAATAGCTCTGATTAAATTCTCAAAAAAGGGTGTCTATTCCCCAGTTGGCTGAGCTTTGTCGTATATCCTAGCAAACTTGCTTCTTCTTTCAAAAAGGCTGAAATGTGACAAAAATGTGTTAAGTGAGATGGATTTCCTCATATTGAAAGTGACAGAACACTTTATTCAAAATCAAGCAAGTTCAAATCAGGCAAATTCAAAAGCCTTGGAACATGATAAAATACATAATTTTGGGGTCAATGCTAATATATCGACTCCTGGGGTGATCAACTGATGCCAGTCCACCTCCCAGGCCATCAACCATAATCCCCATTGTAAGTTTACCAGAAAACCCCCACAAATGATTGGACATATCCCTCATACAGGACGTGTTCATGCAAGCTCTTATAAGTATTGCAAAACTGGAAGAACCAGGATACTCAATAACACACCAGAAAAGGATGAAATTGAGGCAAAAAAGCATAGAAAATAAGAAAAAAAAACTAAGGAAACACCCATAGTTAATCTCAAGCTTCATGATCAGTGAATCTAAACTATCCCCAAGGGTGGGGTTGGTTCAGACACTTTGACCAAGAGTATGAATGCAGATTTTGAGGAAATTTGAAGTAAAAAAAACTCAAACAATTCTTATTCTGAAAAGCATCTGCAGAACATTAATTTTCTGTTTTAGACTCATAAACAGATATGATGTTTGCAATTGCCCAATTTTGTCCAGTTCAACTCCAACCTCCCCAACAAGAAAAATGGAGAAGATTAACTAAATTTATGAAGTAGTAAGGATGTACAAGGTAGATTTCACAAAACAGCAAGGAACTTCCAGGAAGCAGAGAAAGAGTAAAATACTCACTGGTACCTCAGGGAAAAAAGCCCTGTTTAGGGGCATATTGCATCACTAACCCCCACCCCTGATGAATAGACATATAGCAAAGATTATGTACTGCCATCTAGCCAACTAGCAAACACTACCATTTTACAATAGTAAATACTAATCAAGTTGCAAAGAAATGAGTAGTGATATTGAAAATATAATGACAGTATGTGCAGTGGATTATACATTTATCTATCAGGGGGAGGGGGGATCAGTGAAGCAACATACCTTTAGGAATGAGATAAGTATTTTTGACTGTTTTAAAGTGGTTTCACATTTTTTTTTAGGATAGATTTTTTTTAGTCAAAAATTTTGGCATATTGGCTGTAGGCTATATCAGTCTTAATCAGACGGGGGAGAGGGCTGGGATAAAATTCCAAAGGCAACAATTATCATGTCTAGAAAGAGCATCGAAATCTTTTTTTTTTTTTTTTATGAAAAAATACCCCCTCCCCCCACCAAAAATCCACAATACACTTGGCCAGAGTGGTATATGTACCTGTATAACTGATGGAGTTGTGAATTTTACACACAGTTGTGACAGTTGTGACACAGGTGTGAAACCAGTTGTGAATTTTACACACAGTTGTAGGAAAAATGGAGAATATGCCTGGTTGAAATACTGTATTTTCACTTAATGCCCAGCAAATAGGGATATATGGTATCCTACCATTGTTATGTCTAGATGGTCTGAAGTTGGGAAGTAAAACACCCATGGTAATAGATTGCCATGATTTTGTAGGTATAATAATCTAGTTATAACCAGTACAGTATTTGGCTATAAAATGGCCCATAAGTTATTCACATGATGGTAAGGTGTTCAACTTGATTGATTGTGTTGTTGTTACCAAAGATTTTTAGGATTTCTTCAGACACTGGGGTCAGTTGAAGTGCAGTATTGGTTTTAAAGGTAAAGATAACCATTTGTTAGTCCATAGAGTTAATTTAAAGTGAAATTTGGATAGGATTACTATCTTGTGCATAGTTCTGAGGTTTATGGACTCCAGGATGAGAATTTAAGAGGAACTTTCCAGTAACAGTTGAATACAAAACTAAATATTTTAGATTTGGTACTGCAGGAGATGGATGAACTAGTTTAGGAAAATAATTCATGAAGTAGCAGAATTTGTCTTAGTGAGGTTGAGAAATGAGAGAAAGTAGTCAGTCTAAACTTCTCCCAGTTAAAGATGGGAATGGTAACTCAATTAACAACAAGGAAAGTGTTAAAGAGAGATGGAGAGAACGTTCTGAAAATTTTTCAAACCATGATAAACTCTTCAGAAATGAAATAGAAAAGAATTTTTAATTTTTTGACTATTTGGGTGTGAAAGAAGATTTGTTGGGTGAGTAGGAATTACAGACAGTATGAATAGCATTGAAAACAATAAGGCTATGATAGTAGAGTAAGTATTTTTGAAGTATGGTGGTTGCAAAGCATGGGTGTCAATCCATTGAAATAGGGGGGGGGGGGTAAATGTAATTTTGAAAATCTAAAAGTAGGCAATTCGTTTTTTTGTTTTCTCTCTGTGAAAATGCCAAAAAAGTATCTTTAGATGGAAACACAAAAAAAGATTTTTTTTATTTGTCTAATCTAGGAAGGGAGGGGGATCCCCTAGCCACCTTGGCTCTCTGATAGCTGATGTAAAGCTTTAGTGAGTCATATCCTTGTTTGATATACCAGGCACAGTACAGTAAAGTGGTTAGTGCTATGTACAAAAATAATATTGGTATATTTAAGTTACAAAGTGAGGTTAAATGTTGCTTTGGCATGGATTCAGCAGCTAAGCAAAGTAATGTCCTATCCCTGTTTTTATGGTTTATTTTGATTGATTTGCAAGAACATTATATGAAATGAAGAACCAAAACTCTCTTAGATTAAGAATATGCAGAAGATTTGAGTTAATTGGACATGGACATTTTAACACTTGAGGGTAGAAATTAAAATATGTGAAGACTGTATATGTTTTGGTTGTATTATATATTTCTCTATTTTGATACTGAAATTTTGTAATATTTCCCCAAAAAATCCCTAAATTTTTGAAAATTACTACTAAATTTCAAAGTTCTAGTGTTGAAGAACTTTAAAACTCAGCATATTTTAGAACCTTTCTGTAGAGGTCTGAAGCTCTCTATCTGCAAAATATGGCAGTTGTATTTTTACCTAGGAATGATGGTCATGAATGTTATGCACATATTTTTATTTTCAGGATTGATTGTATCAATTTGGTAGTTGTGGAATGTTATAAAATGGTTAATTTGAATCTAACTTTGAAAATTATAGAACTACTACTACTAACAACTCACTGCAGCACCAAGCTGCCTGAGGCCAACACTGCTAGGCGTGCTCCTCCCCAACTCCAATCTATTTAAAGCCAACCTCTTTACGCCCTCCCAAAAACTTGCCGTTTCACTTAAATATTTCATCACAACATCCTCCCACCCCATTTGTGGATGACCTGCTTTTCATTTTACCCTAGACGGTTGACCAACAAGGACTGTGTTCGGCAATCTGTCATCACATCTTTTTTTCCAGCTTATTCTTTGAAATATGGTCAGTCAGTTGGGTACCCAAAACAAGCCGTGGACAATTTCTCTGGATAACATATAGTACATCCTCCTCCATCTTTTGGATTGCCCATGCTTCAGAACCATACTTAACCACTTTCATCACTGTAGCTTCCAATTTTCTAATCTTGGCTCACAGACTTATCTTTCTATTCATCTAAACTTTTTTCAACTGTGGAAAAACATCCTGGGCCTTGGCTATTCTACTTTAACATCTTCACTGCGCCTTCTGTCTTTACTAATAATACTAACTAGGTAAGTGAAGCTGTCCACTTAATTGATCTTGTTTTTACCCAAATCACCTCTTCACCTTCATTTATTCCTTGTCTTTGGAACTTAGTCTTCTTAACATTTTTTTCAAACCTATTCTTGCACCCTGAAGTCTCTATATTTCTAAAAGTTCATTCATTTTGCTAAAATTTTCATTTAGGATGCTTAAATCATCAGCATAATCTATTCTAGGGAAGTTTTACTTTGCCAATTGATTCCATATTTTTTCCATTGCCTTTGCTATGCTCTTTAGGACAGAGTCCATCACAATGATCCATATAAATGGGGATAGGAAGCAAACCAATTAACTTCTGATTTAGTACAAAATCAGCTACTAATCTCATTTCCTACCTTAAATGCATTAATGTTATTCTTGTGCATACCCCTAGTCACTTTAATGTATTTATCTAGTAAACCATACAAGAATTGGACCTTTGTTAAAGTGGTTTGATGACTCAGGCACTTCCCAATTATTAATTTAAGAGTGAACATTTGGTTGACACATCTTCTTCTCCTCTTCCTAAACAATATTGTTCTTATCTTAACCTTTATGTACAGCTTCTTTAAGTCCAAAAAGTACAAACAACCTAAGTAATTTGCTTCCTACAGAAAACTACCTAATGCCTCTGTAATTACCACACTCACTCTTGTCACCTTTCTTGTAGAGAGATTTTATTAGAGTTTTCTTAAAATCGCTAGGTACCTCCCATTTTTCAAAAACATATTCATAATATTTAGTAATATATCTCAGACTTCATAACCACCATATTTAAAAAAAAACTCAATTACCACACTACCAGTACCTGAGGTCTTATTATTTTTTAATCCTTTTTTTATTGTGACTAATTCTTCCTCACAAAATAAATTTTCCTTTACCTTAATTCGCACTTTGGAGCGAAATAAGGTCCGTCCTGGATCTGTTCTGCTCCACGTCAATGATGGTAATTTGGAACGTCACTGTGTTATGGGCCCAGTGATGTTGCATTAGTTGGCAGCTGAGAGGGATAGACTATCCTACCTACATTTTCATGGCTTGTTGTTCCATTCTTTGTCAAGTCTTGACTTAAAGGAGGCTCTAGTGGATGCAATCACATTTTTGTCTTGAAGGTTGTTCAAGTTGTTGGAAATGCACTTGGTAAAAAAGTTTTGGCGCATTCTGATCTTTGCTCTTTGCTTTGCTAGCTTCTACAAGTGTCCTTTAGTGTTGTGTTGGCCAATATGTTTTGTGAGGAGGGTGTAGTTTGGTTGACTATTATATTTGTAGGTCAGCATCAGATCACATCTGTGACGTTTCTAGACCAGCGTTGGTAGTTTTAGGTGCTCCAGTCTCTTATCATACACCATATTTTGCAGACCAGTGATGCATTTGGTGGCATGTCTTTGAACTCCTTCAGTTATTCTGTTGTCATGCTTGTAGGAGGGGAGGTCAGACAGGCTCCAAAATCCAAGAACAGCCTAACAGTAGCCTTGTAAAGTCTCAGGAACACAGTACGGGAGTGGCTGGTGATAGTGCATTTCAGCAGGCATAGACTTGAGTTAGCTTTTGACTCCGCTAATTGCCAATGCCCTTGGAACTTCAGCTGCTCATCAACAAGTACTCCCAAGTCTTATTCTTCATGACTGGTTTGTAGCTGAATATCAGACTGCGACTTCTGGTCATGCATTGTATACTGGTGGTGAGGATTGTCATGGCCAAAATAGAAGACACTGCATTTATTGATGTTGAACTCAAGCAGCCATTTGCTGGTCCAGTTCTGGATTCTCTGGAGGTCTAATTGCAGGCTTTGTTGAACGGCTGGTCCGAAAAGCTTGGAGTCATTGGCGTATAAGTGTGATGTTATTTGTGGCTTCCTTTGTCATATCATTTATGTAAATGAGGAAGAGGGTGGGGCCTAGGATAGTACCCTGAGGAACTCCACTGACAACGTCACATGGTTTGGAGAATACTTTATCACCATTATTGGTGAAAAGTTGGACCTGCTGCTCTTGGTCTTTCAGGAAATTCATCACCCATTCTACTACATCAGTGTGGATGCCAACTGCCGATAATTTGGCTTTAAGGTGTCTGTGGGGCACCTTGTTGAACGCTTTGGCGAGGTCAAGCAAAATGAGGTCAACAGGTACTCTTCTCTCCAGAAGTTCAGTGATGATATTGTAAGTTTAAAGTAAGTTGGTCTTCACTGGCTTTCCCGAAAGGAAGCCATGCTGGTCTGGTTACAGTATGCTGTTGGACAGAAGATGTGTCAGAATTTTGGTGTTAACAATGCGTTCCAGGGTTTTTGCTACAGCCAAGGCTAAGCTGATCAGCTGATAATTCTCTGCAATTGTCTTTCACCTTTCTTGAATATTGGTGTAATGTGAGAGCTCTTCTAATCCAAAGGCACAGTCTTTGAGTTGAGGGACTTCTGAAATATTTCACATAGTGGAGTTGAGATCTCATTAGCCAGTTCTTTTAGGAGCCTTGGGTGGATGTTATCCGGCCCTGCTGACTTGTTAACATCTAGCACTTTAAGTTGCTTCACCCAGAGAAATCATGATAGGTGGAATAAGGTTTGGTACACCATATGCTGGACTGTTGAGAGGACCATCAGCTTCATTGGTAAACACTGATGCAAATTGCTTATTGAGTAACTCAGAAATTTCTAGCAGGTCAGTAACTTCCGTGCCATCTGATTTCTTCAGCTTCTTTATTGAACGTCTACTATGATCTTTACTAGATATGTAGTTTCAGAACCTTTTGGGGTTTCTCTTTTGTAGCTTATTTCGAACCTTTGCAAACTTCTCATAGTGATCATCTTTCCCCATTTTGCGGTACTTGTTCCAGTATTGGCTTCTTTGGTTTAGTTCTCTACGTATCTGAGAGGTCATGTGTGGGAGTTTCTTGGGCTTTGGCACGAGTTTGGTAGATGTGTACTTTTTCTGGATCATTGTAAGCTCCTCTTGGAAACTGACCCATTGTTGATATACCTCCCCTTGAAGCAAAGACCCTCAGTCCATGCCACTCAACTCTCCTTTGATTGCTGCATAGTCGGTGTAAGTCTTCTTGATATAATCGTTTGTTATCTTGTGGAAGGCTAAATTGACCTCAATGACAAGGTGGTGACTTTTGCCTAAAGGGGGGTGGTAACTTATGCTTTGTAGCTGTTCTTTATTTCTAAGGAATACCAAATCAAGGAGGGTTGGTCTCTGGAAAAGTTGATGCCTGATTGGCTTTTTCAACTATCTGAGGCAGGATCAGACCAAGAGGGCACTCAGAGAAAGGGTTAGAGAAGGTTCTTTCCAGCTGGACAGGGTCAAATGGGAAGCCTTCTTTCCAGTGAAGGGTGGGGAAGTTGAAGTCGCCAGCTATCAGTAAATTCCCTTTGAAGCGCGCAGTTGAGTTAAAAAACATACTTGTAATTACTCTTTCTGTTTCGAGTTGGTCTGGGGCAGAGGGGCTCCTATATATGCAGCCTATTCGAGTTACCACCGTGTTGTTGTGGTCAGTGAGATCAAACCATATAGCTGCCACATAATGTGAATCGCAGGATATACTAACTAGTTGGGCACTGTAGGACACTTTGACAAGTGCCTATCTACCACGTCTATGTTTTGGTGACTGTAAATTCGAGATAACACAATATCCAGGGAACTTAATATGGGATTCAGCCAACTTAATACTACTAGACTTTGGTTAAACTTCAGTCAGAAGAACCAGATCATAATTTTTTGAGTAAACAACTGTTTTTTGCTCATTCAGTTTGCTACTAAGCTGGTCAATATTAGTAATAAGAGCAGAAAAGGTTGGACTTACTCTTTGTTGTGTTTCTTACTTTGATGGTTGGTCTGGCAGTTGGGCTTGTCCATATGGTCGTTTAGTGAGGCAAAGGTTGTTGCAGCCATTGACGAGTTTGCAGTCAAAAAACTTTCAGAGTTTGTTTCAGATTTGGATAAATCAGCACTAGAAACAGTTGATTGTCTTTCAGTAGAAATAACACTGATATTTACACTATGTACACTGTCTAATTTTCTGGGCTCTACATCTGCATCGGGGCTGGCCTGGTAGGCGGACCATTTTTGTCACGATTTCGAAGTCACGTATGCCAAGGTTTTGTTCGCCTGCAGCGGTGCGTTCTTTCAGTTTTTCGACAAGCATCTTGTACTTATCACGGTCCTGCTTTGAGCGGTTATGGCGGAACTGGATATCCTCCTTTCTAGTAAATGATATTTCAATAATTTGCTTTTTGATTTGGAAGGAGGACACAGTGATCAACAGCGGCGGAGGAGTGTTAGGTGCCATGGTTCTGTCACTCTGACCATTTAAACGGCGAGCATTACTCAAGGGGCCACATGCGATTCCATAGTTGCTCAACAGGAAGTTTCGGACAGTACTGGCATCATCTTTTGTGCTGGATATTGGAATTCCATAGGCAACTAACTTGTTCTTACACATGTCGTGATCTTTTCCGGCACGGATTATTTCACGTACTTATGTCTCAAGGGACTCATGGAGGTTTACAATCAGAGCCTGTACCTTTGCCTGAACGATCTGTTTAGTTTCGGCAGCGCTACACTTGGATGATAAAGCTGCCTCAACGCTGTTCACCTTGTCCTTGATAGCACTAAGTTCTGCTCTAAGTGCGGTCTCAGATTGTACAATCGTGTTTGAAAGACTTGCCTGGAGGCTTGACATAGCTTGGGAGATCACCTGTGTAATAGCTTGGATAGGTGCTGTGGAATGCATAGGAGTTGTGACTGCAGGAACAGCCACCTTAGACTGTGGACATGTCCATTTGAAACCACTTATATTCTCCATTTTATTTAGCAGAGCATACTCATTGTCAGATATGTTTAGGCATACACAACACATCCATTTGTCACAATCGTCGCAGTTAAGCGCACTTTTTTTATCAGTTTTTATCAAGGTCAAGGCTACAGAGCAGGCACTTGCCCAAATTCTTTTTTGGGCTTTCTCTCGGGTGCTTAGCACTGCGTGGTGGCGTCATCTCCGGATAAATTTTATTCTGTGGTTTTTGGCTGGATTTTCAAATTTGTTGACAAGAAAAATATATTGGCAACTGCGCAGCAGCAACAGCGACAAAGAAAATTCAAAATATGGGAACGTTGAAATCACGGGGGAATTGAAACTTATATTTCACCAGTTAGAAATCACATAAACAGAATAAAACACCGAGGTGTAAAACTGTAATATAACACTTTTTGGTCTATTAATTAGGAAAATAACACACTAGATTTGGAAAAATTTCTGTGGACACTCAATTTGAGGCCATAATCCACAATTCAAATTTCACAATATCACATGGGTTAGTTGATCAACATTGACTGTAGTATCACTGTCCAGCATATTATCAAAATGTTCTGCTCGCCTCGCCTCTCTATCCTGTTTTGCTCTTTCCTTATCATGAATTGTGGCCTTGTTCATGGGCGCCCATAATGGGGGGGGGGGCAAGGGGGCGGTTGTCCCCCTGGCTGAATGAAGGTTTCATACAATTGTATTAATTTAAAAAACTTTTTCCACAGAACAAGTTTTCAAAAAAAAGTAAAGAGCTCTATTAAGCCAAAAGTGGGCAGAAATTAAGTAAAATAATCTTCCAAGCGTAAAACTACCACAGATCACTATCAACATTTAAATGAAACTTAAGACGAACAGAAATTATTATAAATTGCAGAGTCGATTTCAAAACGAGCAAAAATTAACATTACTAGGGCTGACGAGCCCTATGCCTTCTCAAAACCAGAACATAACTTAGGTTTTACTGGGAAAAAAAAATGACCATGGATTGTCAGTTTAATTTACCTATACTGATATTTATTTCTTAAAATAAAAAATGGGTAAAGAAAGTAAAAAAGTTTTTTAATTATTTAAGTAAAAAAAAGTGAAACCATTTCATACATATTTTGTTTTCAGCAAAGCGCAAATTATGTTTGGTCTTGAGAAGGCTTGGGGCTCGTCAGCCCTACTAATGTTAATTTTTGCTCTTTTCGAGTTTGACTCGGCTAGTTATTCGAATTTCTGTTCATTTTGAGTTTCATTTATTTATTGATAGTCATTTGTGGTAGTTTTATGCTTGGATGATTACTTGACTTCATTTCTGCCCATTTTTGGATAATGGAGCTCTTTACTTTTCCTTTAAAAGCTTGTTTTGTGGAAAAAGGTTTTTTTAGATGAATTTCTGTTTGTTTTTTATTGAAAAAGTCATTTTCATGAAAAAAAAATATTTTATATCTTTTCGTTTTTTTTCTATACAAATCCATAGTTTGGCATAATTTTGGGGGTTTACATGCCCAATATTCCTAAAGACATAGTTGCTGGACCTTTCTACAATGCTGAACAAAATAGTTGTCTAAAAATTTTGACCAGATATGATTGGGAAATAAATCGGCTTAAGAGACGGGCTGATTGCCTTCCAATCACTTTTTACTCTTAGAAATGATCCTAGAACTTTTAATTTTGGATCGAATTAGCTTCTTTAAATGTTTCAGTAATATTTATAGCTATTATAGAGTGGTGCTGCCTATGATATTGCTTATATGCCTTTTTGAAAACCATGCATGTATACAGTTTTTTCGTTTAATTGGAACGCCTCCTAAAAACTTCCTAAAGTTTCACCTTAATACTCTAAGCGTCCTTAAGTTACAGTAACTGTAGTTGTAGTATTAAAAGTATACACATAGTGCTTTCTGGCTAGTTCAAAATCCCCCACAACTTACTCTTATATATTTAATTTAATAATATAAATTGTCCTTGGGATATTGCTTTGTCACCTTTTTGAAAGTTCACTTGCTCATAGTTTGTTTTGATTAAGTTCATATTCTCTTTGGGCTATTGGCTACAAAATATCTGTCTCACAATTTTGATCGCATGTGTTTGAGGAAAAGAGGATATCAGGGAGAGGGATGGGAGGGGGGGTTCTATTTTTGCTCCATCACACTTGACTTTTAAAATGGAACTAGATGTATGTATTTCCAATAAAGTAAGCCACTTCTAAAGTTCACAAGACCACCTCTTAATAAGAACCTTACATCCCCCAGGGGTATAACCTAAAACCCTTATCCTCATATTTTGGGGGGTTGTGTCAATCCAAAAGGCCGTGTTATGAGATCTTTGGACTATTTTTGAACAAATGGCTATCTTAGATTTTTTATCGGATGCATTGGGGGAAAATATAACGTGCGGGTGGGGTTTAGCTGCCCTCCGATAAATTTGACTCTTAAAAATGGCTCTTAAACTTTCGATTTCCAATTCAGTGGGCCCCATTCAAAGTGCATACCCCATTTACATAGGAACCTTAAATGGCCTTGAGGTATATCTTACAACCTTCACCCTGAGAACCTTGAGGGGATTCTCACCCTCAAAGACGAAATTTCGGTACTTTTAAACTACGTCAAACAAAATAACCATCTTGAGATTTTGACTGCAAGTGTTTGGGGAAATGATGGGCATAGGGGGGGGGGGGGGGTGCCCTCCAATCACTTTTGACTATTAAATAAGGTACTATTCCTTTCAGTTACCAACTGACTGAACACTTTTTGAAGTTTCTGCGACAACAAGAGCACTATAACTTCTGATTACCAATCCAATGAGCCCTCTTCAAAGTTTATACAACCACCATTTCTATAAAAAAAAAAAAAAAATTATATGCCCCAGGGTGTAATTTACAACCCTTGACCTGAGGGCTGTATGGGGGGGGGGTTATCCTCAAAGACATAATTTCTGGAACTTTAAACTACACTGAAAAAACTGGATATATCAAAAATTATTATTAAATATGTGTGGGGAGATAATTGGTGCATCAGGAGGGGACTGGTTGACCTCCAATCATTTTCGACTGTTAAAAAGGCCAGTAGAACTTCTGATTACCAATCGAATGAGTCCCCTTCCTATAAAAAAAACCTTATATCCCCACACGGCATAATTTATAGCCCTTGCTATGAGGGTTGTGGGGGGGGGGGTCATGCTCAAAATCATAATTTCCGGACCTTAAAACTATACTGAACAAAATGGCTATCTCAAAATTTTGATTGGATGTGTTTGGGGAAGTGATTGACGTAGGAGAGGGGGAGATGACTACCCTCCATGAGCTCTTTTGGAGTTCCTATGACATTTCTTTCTATAAGAAGTGCCCTGGTCTAAAAAAAAACAATATATTGTGCCCACATCGCTCTTTACTTAGGCAGCGCTATCGCGCTGCCCATGATATTTTGTCTTGAGATTTCAATTATACAGCACTGGAAGTGTTGATTACACCAGGTAAGCCCCCCCCCCTAAAATTCAGTCTATGGGCACCCATGGCCTTGTTCCTATCTTTAACTGGGATAGGTCCTGATTGACTATTCCCTGTCAATTTATTAACATCCCAGTACAATATTTTGCTATTATGCTGTCTGGATGCACTTTCCAGATCCTCAGCAACTTTATCCATGGCCTCCACTTTACACCTCCTTAGTTCAGATTTTAATGCTTTCTCTAGTTTCTTTACATTCCTCTTATTTTCATATGATCTGTGCCTCCAATAACTCTTATACAAGCCCCTCCTCCTAATTATTAAATATAAAGTATTTTCACTAATATTCTTTGCTGTTTCTAACTTTCTTCCCTAAGACAACACCAGTGACTTCACAAATTATTTTCCTAAAGTTATTTCATCCATTTTCTACATTAACAAATTTCAGGCTATCCAGGTTAGTATTCAACTGTTCCTGGAAAGTTTCTCTCAAATTCTCTGGAGGTAAGTTACCCTTCTTAATTATTAACTTTAGATTAAGCCTAGACACTTGTAGATGGTAATATTTACTTTTAACATCTATAAATTATAGGGCCTTTTTTAAATAACAAAAGAGACCTCTCCACAGCAAGTGACAGTTTTTGTTAGTCTGTGACATAAAACAACAACTTTAGTGTGAAGGAGACCAAAATGCTATCAATTGTAAATTTTGAGATAGCCAATCAATATCAAAATACCGAAAAAATTAATGTAAGTAACAGCAAAGGCCGCACTCCCATTTCATCATGTCAGGACAAGAAGGTATACAAAAATGAGAACTATGAAGACAGTTATTTGAATAAATCCGAAACATATATTATTACTACTTTCCAATACCTGCTATCAGCAAAGAACATAAAACTCAATGGAAAGCATCAAATAAGGTGCTCTGAAAATCCATTTTAAATAGGGTATGACTAAACATAAAATTCTACAAAATTAAAAGAGCTTTATCATCATGACCCTAAGCAAGTTTGGATATGATAGGTTAAATAAAGCAAAGGTCTTGACAATCTTTTATTTAAGTACTGGCTTTTTTGGCAGCCAGCCTAATGCATCTAAATGAACACTAAATAAAGGATACCTAATCCTTTTTAATTTGTTTAAACAGCTTCAGTGGAACTTGTTCACAGTAAAAAAAATATGGAGTCTATGGAAAATGAATTATTATTATATGTTCTTTTCCCAGTAAAACTAATTGTTGCACATGGTGGTGTTTTTTCACGAAAATTTAGGGGTGGGGGAAAACGTACTTTTCAATATCAAGGGGAGGGCAAATTTGTTGTTTTATTCCATGAAAATACTGAAAAAAAAGGCATTTTTCAATGAAAATTATCCCCAAAAGAGCTATTTTCAAAATCTAGGGGAGAGGGCAAAAAACTATGGCAGCAGAGGCCTTCCTGTCCCTCGTCCTCCCCCCATTGAGCTACAGGACATAGTGTAACACATCATTTTATAGGTGTGCGCCAGATATTTTTCTCATTTAATTTAATTTGCGTTTAATGATGGCTCTTTCACACCAAAATTGTCATGGGTTTGGTGAAATGGTAAATCAAGGGGCACAAAATTGGATTGGCCTTTGTATAACTTGATGTGTTTAACTTGTTTTCCTCAACTCACCAACTTTTTTCATTTATCAGTTTAATACATATAAAGCCCAGTTTAATAAAGCCCAGTCCATTTTGCAGCTTTCATTTTAACTAATAGGCCAATCATAGATTCTTGATATAAAAAAAAAATCCTTCTTGAAAGCTAATTTTAAAAAAGTATATAAACTACGGTATTCATTATTTTTACCAGCCCATGTGACTGACAGACTATATCAAAGCAAAGCCTCTTATGAAATTAGTCCATCATAGGGGCTATTTTCTCCAAGAAGTGCAAAAGCAATACAGAGGATTGACAGGATTCCTGAAACTGTAAGAATATATCTCCAGGCAGACTTTGTCTTACAGCAAGGAACTTTCAGGAAGCAGAGGACAAGTAAGATACTCAGAAAAGAATCCCTAGAAGCTACTGCTCAGGCTAGGAAAGAAAAGCATTACGAAGTGTGAAGGCAATTAACCCCCCCCTCTCCCCCCCCCACCAAAAAAAGGCTGATCAATACACTGAATAGAAGCAGAAGTGATAAACAAATTGAACTGCTTGACGAACCAGATTATTCAGTTCATCTGCATGAAAATGATATTGAAGACACATGGGGTGGTTTGAGCTGACCCTACTGGACCACAAATCCATAGGCCTAGGATTGGTAGAGCCGGTGACCCTCCATCTGAAAATGATTGCCACGAAACGATCAGAAACTGCCTCGGCTGCTTTACCCCCTTCTGAATATCGACCCCTTCCTGCCCATGGACGGAGGTCTCACTATGTTGGAGAAATCATGAAAAATCCCAGCAGACGCGTTTGAAGGTCAGTTTTATACTGAAAAGCAGAGAAAAGTTTTTGTTCTCTGACCTGTGAAATAATGTAGAAATAGATATGGAGGACATTGTCATCAAGTTTTCATTTATGCTAACTGCTGGGGGAATAGGTCAATCACTTCAAGGACTCGTTTTTGAATGCAATTTGTCTTAGCATCATATAAGGTAGAACTCATCATGCTAAAGTTCCAAAACTCATTCTTCAAATGTTTTGCTTGATACATGTTTCCTATATGCTCCTGTAAAAACTTGAATATAAGCTTTGCTCTTCAAAGTCTTCCCACACCTGTTTCACCCCATAGATGGGGCAAAAGTGGACAGTAAACATGGGTCTACATTCATAAACATCCAACTTGTTTGAATGTGTTTAAAATCTAAAGTTCTCGTAGGTCGTTCAAGAGTTTTCCAGCTTCCAAATGGTATAAAGTAAGTTGTTTTTGAGGTTCAATCCTAGCTGAGGTTCTAAAGGTAAAAATTGTCCAGTTTTGCCCCCTTCTCATTGAATCAATTTCAAATATGAATTAGAACATGCCTTGTTATTAGTAATTTTTCTGGGGTGTGATAACTTTATGTCTAGTTGTACCTGGTTATCTTTAAATTTTATTTCTGGATATACCATATTTGCACTGCTGTGAAGTAAAATTATTATGTCATTGGAAACAAAAAAGTGGAAAGATCAACTTGTGCTTCTAATTTAATGTACCAATCATCTTAAAAAAATCTTGAATAAAATATACAGTTTCGTTTTTAGAATTGTAGTTACTTTTAAGTATGTAAAATTTGCTTCAATTTATGATGTTTTCTTGTTTTAAATTGGACTTTAAAACGCATTTAGCCTGTTTGGTGTTGAATGTCCCTCTTTCTTTTTAATTTCTCCTTTTTTAGGAATATCCTTCAGAAAGTACTGAGTGGAATCATTAAAATACTTTAGGACAGAAAAATAACATAAAATCAATTGACTTTTCGTCTAAATGGCTCATTTCAAGGTTCTTCTAACTTCTCAAGACAGAAGACTTTTACGCCTTGATATCAAGAGTTCCTTTTTTAAAAATTAATATGACATGTGCCCAACTGAGTATATAAAGGAAATTGTCTTACATTTATGAACTCCTGAAAACATTGGCAGTTCCCAAATTTGTATGTAGTCCTTAAGTGTTTAGGTAATGCAAATTAAAACTATGTTTTTATTTCAGATATACTGTCATCAGAGATGTCAGATCAGGAGCTCCGAACTATGGTCTTAGCATTTCGAGTGTCAGAGCTCACTATGCTTTTAAATTTTGCTGGTAAAAATAAAGCTGGAAGAAAACAAGATTTACAGCAAAGAGCCGTTGATTTAATAAAAATGAAAAATCCAGCAATTAATACTAAAATAAAAGAACTATATAGGGCAGTTGGCCAAAGTCTTGGGATGCCTAATGTTGACCCATCTACAATACCTATGCCTTCGGCTCCACCTCCAAGTTATCAGCAGCAGCAAGGTACACCAATAAGACTGATCCCTGACCCTGTTCAGTCGGCTGCCCAAAAAGCAGTTGAAAGATCGACATTAAGAGGACAAAACCCCTATACTACAACTCAGTCGTATGGGGGTCAATCAGCAACCAGAGGATATCCAATTCAAACTGATGTAAAACTTAAAAAACTTCCTTTTTATGACGTCCTGGCTGAGTTGATCAAACCAAGTAGTCTTATCCCATCTCCTGTTAATCGTTTTCAAGAAGCACAGTTTCAATTCCACCTCCCACCACAACAAGCTTCTGAAATTGCTTCAAATCGCGATATAAAAAAAACTGATCCTTATCCTGTCCAAGTACAAATTCGGTTTGCATTACTTGAAACCACAAGTGAACAAGATGACTGTTTTCCTAGCAATGTTAGTGTAAAAGTAAATGGAAAAGCAGTTCAACTTCCTAACCCAATCCCAACTAATAAACCTGGTGTAGAGCCAAAGCGGCCACCAAGACCTGTTAATATATCATTGTATTGTAAATTAGCTCCCATTGTAGCTAATGTCATTGCTGTTTCTTGGACTGCAGAAATCAGTAAAAATTATATTTTAGCTGCTTATGTTGTTAGAAAGTTAAGCTCACAAGATCTTCTGCAGAGGATGAAGAAAAAAGGCACCAGGCCTATAGACTATACAAGAGGTCTTATAAAGGATAAGTTGAAGGTACCTTTCAGGCTTGTCTTTTCATTGGATGAATTATTCTTTACTATACTAGCTAGCTTGGGTGGGGTCACAGGAATAATTCCTTGTTTTCTGGAATAATTCCTTGTCGTTTAACTAATAGTTTAGGTGATGCTAATTTTTCTTGGGAAAAGCTAGCTATGGCTATGTCCTAGATTCTGGTTGGCAGAAGATCAATTAAGAGAAAATCTTTTTTAGAGCTTTTTTCTGTTATTACATAACTTAAAAGTGGATATTTGTACTTAAGTTTATAAAGTCTAGGTTTAATGGCAGAACCCTTATCTCTGTTTGGTGTGAGGCCTTTAAAGCCAATTAAGGGATTTTCAGCATAATCCGAATTATTATTACCTCTTTTTATTAGCTTTTGATTTATATTGTAGCATGGTAATGTGAAATTTTACAGTTTAGAGTTATACTTTTGTCCCATCTTTATCTGTGTAAGCTGTTGAAAATTAAAAAAGTTCTATAAAATCAACAATAATAATTTTGTTAAATGAATTTTTTGATGTAAGCAAAATATTTTGCTTATAAGTGATAGATTGTGGAGGGTGACATATTTTACTTAAATTATAATAAACATACCTGGGTGACTTTCTAGGTATCTTCTAATCATCAGTTGTGGTTAGATAAGGTTGATTTTGCGGTTTTTCTATCACGCATAAATATTTGGTTAGATATCTGGGTGTTATTCTGGATGAAATTTCGCTGATTTTATACCTTTAATATTTAGCTTCAAAAATTACAAGCAATGTTGGAATTGTAAGAAAATTTAAATTATCTTTTCCAAATTTAATGTTTTTTTTCACTTTATTTATTGTTGTTTCTGTTTTTTTTCATTATTTTTGGCTTTTTCTGGTATTCTACTGTACTTGTTTTAAAAAATCTAAATTTATGGTCGTTATTGAGAACTAATTATGGAAAAATTAATTTTTTACTGCTGTTGCGTCGTTTTGGCCTTTTATCAGACGCTTATCTATGTTTGATATACTACGTCGTGGGGGCCGTGCACGCTTTAGTGGTATGTTAGACTGGGTGCTAAAAATATCTCTAAGTAATCCAACTAGCTTGTTCTTTTTAGACCCTCAAATGTAAATTCTTTTTAAGGGGTAAAGCGAGGAAAGGGGGATTTTCACGTCCCTCATAATAAAAGCCCAAGGCATAATTTTTCTTTTGTCATATAAACAAATTGTAATGGAAAAGGGGATAAAAAGAGCAACACTCAACCTTTAACTATTAAAAGCAATAATTTAAGTCAGCCATTCATAAAGCAGCTGTTGAAAATTAAAGATATTAAATTAATTAATTTTACATTTCTTTGGCTTTTCCGTGTCCTCTGGATGCACGAAGACATTTTTCTCTAATATATTTCAGCTAAATGGGGAAAATTGAAAATTGTTTTTATGGGTTATTTGAGGTAACCTATCCCCAAATTTTTGGGGTTATTTTTGGCAGCCAAAATAGAGTAGGAGGGAGGAGGAGTATTTTACCTTCCAATGGTTGTAGGCAACTTACTATTGCAAAAAGCTTCTATTAAGGTATTTACCACATTGTGAATGGAAAAAGTATCTTATCAGTCAACGCACTAGTGATGAATTAGTGAAGAGCAAATTGCTTCCCTTGTATCATTTTTTTCTACCTCTTTGTATGGAAGGTCCAATCGCAGAAGCTTGGTAAGGGTCTTCTTCAACTAGAAAAATGAAAGTTCTATTGCCCGTTTTAAGGGTTGAAAGGGTTTGGAGGGCAACCAACCCCTCTCTGGCCCCCTTTGTGCACTGGTATGGTATCAACCTAACATGGTATGAAGATCACTAGACTGATTTTTCATCGGGACGGGGCAGGGTATGGAATTTCCTTACAATATAGTTATTTTATTCCTAGGTGGACAGTGATTCTGAGATAGCCTTGACTTCTCTACGTGTTTCGTTAAACTGTCCCTTAGGGAAGATGAGGATGTCAATTCCATGTCGACCAACGACCTGTTCTCATCTTCAATGTTTTGATGCATCTTTGTTTCTACAAATGAATGAAAGGAAACCCACTTGGGTGTGCCCTGTTTGTGACAAAGCCATCCTCTACGACACTCTTATCATTGATGAATATTTTACTATGGTATTGGACTCTAGACTCCTGCCAAGTGATTGTACTGAAATCGAAATGAAAATAGATAGTTCTTGGGAGCCTAAAATGATCAGTGGTAAGTAAATGAAAGAAGTAACTATCATATAAGTGACTTGGGTCCAAGAATTGCTTGAATTGAAAATATCCTTATGAAAAACAGATTAAGCTAATAACTTCTTGTAATTTTGAAAAGGTAGGATTAAAAAAAAAAAATAAATCTGTTATTGTGGAGGGAGATCAGTGTCAGAATTATCCCTCTAAATATGAATTTTGTGAAAAGCCTCTGATGGGTGTATGAAGAATTTAATTTTTGTGGAAGTCAGTCTATTTTTCCTTTGAAAGTATGTTCCTTTGGAATGGGAGTAGAATTGCTGATATGAAAAGGGCATGTACCCTTTCAGGAATATAGTATTAGTCTATTGACTTTATTCATTTATGACTGCTGGAAATGGGTTTTTAATCCTTGTGGTTTTTTAAATATATCTTAAGCTGTAGTCATTCCGATTGCAATGCTGATATTTGAAAAGAATTATATTTGTCTCACAATAATGACGTTTACAGTAGTTGTCAAATGTGAATCTGAACTAATCTGTGTAAATGGTTTTATATATTATAAAGTTAAAAAGAGAAAATGAAATTAACCCTCACCTTTTTGCTGTTTAATTCAGAAAAAATACGTAAATAAAGTAATTAATGTTTATTCCAGTTTTCACGTAATGTATCATTGATCAAAAAGACAATATAATGCCAAAATATCCTAGCCAGAAAAACTTTAGGTCTTAAAAAAATATAGACATAACGACTTTAAAACCCAAATAGCCAAAATCATTACGGGGATTTTCAGGCCAGATAAATAAAAAAACATTCTCCGTCTTTTCTATCAATGATAGAAATCTTATTAAATGTTTCCTATCAAGGGCTTTAAAGCCTTTACTCAAATTTGTCCCAGTAAGGTAGATATAGATTGTATGTTTTACATTGAATTTTAGATCATACTTGGGACATCTGCTTTTGCTTATGAGTTTTTACTTATCTATTATGAGTTTTGCCTTAAGTACTTTGCCTTAAGACTCGGTCTTCGATGAACCTATGTTAGGAGAGGAAAATTGAACTCTTTTAAATAAATTTATTTATGATTTTAGTTAAAAATTTGATTTTTTGAATAAGTCTGTTTCCACTTTTTACTGTGTTCACTATTGAATATTTAGCCGAAATATTTGAATAGATTGTGCAGCTTCTTTATTCACTGTCTTAGAAAATTCCTCATTATCTTCTCTTTTTTGTGTGATGGAAAGGCAGTGTGGTCTTCGTCATTATTTAGATTATGTAGTAGATCACGACACTGTAAATTTAATTTGATAAATCATGATGGGGAGTGGAACTACTAAGTAAGGCTTTTCTTGCTAAATTAAAACTCGACAAGAAATATCAAATCTAAATGCTGGACCTTTCATAATTTGGGATCCATTTAATCAGAATTTGTTCGCAATAGACATCTACCAAGCATCCAGATTTAAACAAAGCTATATTTTAGCTGGTCTGAACTTGGCAAAGGTTTGTCTGTCAAAGTACTCTCAAGAAAATTCTGATTGAATTGTATCCTCAATCTTGTTGTGTTTTAACGCTCAAATCTGATTGCAAGTACTAGCCTGTATTGGAACAAGATGAATCTTGGTTTTGATAAAAATCTGTTTGTGAATGGGCTTTCAAAGTACCAAGGATAGTAAAAATGAAATGCCTTAAAAATTAGGAAAATTCAGGAACTCAATTTTTAGTGTAAAAACCTCATTATACAGTTATGTAGCTTTAACAATTAATAGGCACCAAGTTTTCAAATAGAAAAAATGTGTGAAAAATCAGCGGAATACTTGTAAATTTTTAGTGTAAATATTTAGTGGAGCTTTAGAAAGTATAAATTTCCTGACTGCTGTAGCAAAAGACAAGCGCTGCCATTAATTGGTAGTAAATGGGGTAAAAAAAATAATGACTGAATGATTAGAATTATGTAAGTATATAACCCTAACAGAGTGTGTGTGTGTGTGTGTGTGTGTGTGTGTCTGTGTGTGTGTGTTACTGTTTGTGTCTGTTTGTGTGTTTCTGTGTATGTGTATCTGTGTGTGTGTTTTTCTGTGTGTTTGTGTGTGTGTTTTTTTCGGTGTGTGTGTTTTTCACACTGGCTTTGTCTCTGTCTCTGTGTGTCACACTGTCTGTGTGTGTGTCTGTCTGTGTGTGTGTCTGTATGTGTGTGTGTCTGTCTGTGTGTGTGTGTGTCTGTCTGTCTGTGTGTGTTTGTTTGTCTGAGTGTGTGTCTGTCTGTATGTTTGTCTGTCTGTGTGTGTGTGTGTGTGTCTGTATGTGTGTGTATGTGTATGTGTGTCTGTCTTTCTGTGTGTGGATCTGTTCTGTGTGTGGTTCTGTGTGTTTTTCTGTGTGTGTGTGTTTTTTTTTTCTGTGTGTGTGTTTTTAACACTGGTTTTGTCTGTGTCTCTTGTGTGTCTGTCTGTCTCTTTTTTAGTCTGTGTTTGTGTCTCTCTGTCTGTGTGTCTGTCTGTGTGTGTGTTTGTCTGTCTGTGTGTCTGTCTGTCTGTGTGTCTGTCTGTGTGTGTGTCTGTCTGTCTGTCTGTCTGTCTGTGTGTGTGTCTGTCTGTGTGTGTGTCTGTCTGTGTGTGTGTGTCTGTGTGTGTGTGTGTGTCTGTCTGTGTATGTGTCTGTCTGTGTTTGTGTGTGTCTGTGTGTGTGTGTGTGTGTGTGTGTGTGTCCATCTGTCTGTCTGTCTGTCTGTGTGTATGTCTGTTTGTGTGTGTGTGTGTCTGTCTGTGTGTGCGTGTGTGTGTCTTTCTTTGTGTGGTTCTGTCTGTGTGTCTGTCTTTCTGTTTGTCTTTCTGTCTGTCTGTGTGTCTGTATTTCTGTTTGTCTGTGTGTGTGTGTGTCTGTCTGTCTATGTGTCTGTCTGTCTGTCTGTCTGTCTGTCTGTCTGTGTGTCTGTCTGTGTGTCTGTCTGTGTGTCTGTCTGTCTGTGTGTGTGTCTGTGTGTGTGTGTTTGTCTGTCTCCTTTGTGTGTGTCTGTGTGTGTTTCAGCTTGTTTCAAATAGGAATTGAAAAGGGATATATACATCATTGAATAGCTAAAAATCTATGCTATGTATTAAAGTGTTTCTTATTAAAATCATTAGTTTATTGTTAAAATCTTCTTTGAAAAACCAATATCACTTTTATTACTTAATTTTTATAATTTAAAGCGCAAGTACTGAATTCATTTCTCGCTTAAGACACCAGGAGCGAAAACACAAGCTGACTTGACGCATTTAAATGTTATTGTCTATTAAAATATCAACTGATTAATTTGTGGTGAACCATGCCCCTAGGCTTTAAGACTACCTTGTTGTGTAAACAGGAAAATCATTGTCAAACTACCGAATTATTTTCCGCTATTTTTTGACAGCTCAATGTGGTAACAACTCTAAAACTCAGCCCAAAGCAAACATTTTTCATAATTTTGTAATGCCAAAGAAAAACCGTAGAAAATCCTAGTTTGAATAGTATGAATACAGGCATGAATAAGTACGTATGTATGAATGTAGTAGGTATGAATGGACCTAAGACGGATCCAGGATATGAAAATGTTTTCATTTTGATGCCCTTGGCTGCTATAGGTCGACAGAAGAATAATTTATTTAATTTTGCATATTCATTTTTTGCTTGCGTTTGCTGGTTAAACGTTATGAAAACTTTCAACAGAACTTACAACTGTCCATCGTGGCTCGCAAATGTGAATCAGTGTGCCTTTTTCGTTACTTCTTTCCAAGTGCCAGATTCATAGGGCAATTGAACTAAAGATAGCTCAGAGAGAATTATTTTTTTCAGCAAAGCCGAATGTTTCATCGACAGCCAATAAGGGAGAAGTGTTTGATTTAGATGATATTGATGAAGTTTTAGTAGTAAAACAAACACAACCAACAACTGCAGAAACTGAAGTTAAGCCAAAAGAAGTTGAGGAAGTAATTCTAATTGATTCTGATAGTGATGAGCCTGTAACACGTTCCACAAATGCCACCTCGGCCACCCAAGGTGCCAGTCAGAACAATATGTCAGTGCCACCACTGCCCCCTCAGCCCCCCATGGTGCGACCGCCATCACCGGATATTATTGAGTTGGATTGATCACTTATTTTGGCTGAATAATGTTTGGTAATTATATTTTTTTATGTTTTTTTTTTCTATAGCTTTATATTGGCTAGGATGACTCAAGTGTAAACCAAACTTATTGTTTTGGAGTCATATACTGAACGGACTAAGTGGTTGTCTCTAGAAATATTAGCGGTGCATATTGGCACTGATTACAGCAGTCATTTGATTTAGAGAAATCCACTCACTTGTTAGACACCCGATCAAAGTTGAATCCCTCTGAGTAAAATCGATTCAAATGAATCATCCGTACGAAGTGCTTTAAACTTCTGCCTAATATTTGGTGATTTCAATTCGTCAAAGAAAAATCCTTCTAACCCCATTCCACCCTCTTTTAAAAATCTTTCGTGTATGCATTACGTTTATATCTGTATGTTTCTTGCGTTTTCTTTTCATTTTTTTTACATTTATAATGATTTATTTAATCTTACTTCTAATCTTGTGTCGTTTATAACAGAGTTGTCGCAGGTAATCGTTTGAAAAAATTATATTAATGTGCAAATACATCAGGAGTCTAGAGTTTGACAGAAGGCTTGTGTTAATAGGAAAGGCTGGAATACAATTTAACGGGAAAGTCTATTCTAGGTGATTTTAACTTGTAACAGAGGAAAGCACAGTGTTTCCAAAATCCAGACACTTCTATATTTGTTCCGTTTTGACACACGCGCAAACAAACAAAAAAAAAACATGTTGGAGAACGATTTGCCTATCTCTGGAGGTTTCTGGCTGTCAGTAAATTTTTTCTCCACTGATCATATGAGTACGAATTATTGACAAAGGATGGCATTAAAGAGATCATTTTGTGATTTTGCAGTCACATAAATGAGTCAAATTTCTCCCGATTGGCACGTAGATAATTTCAATGAATTATCAGCTGCGCCATTTTCTTGTTCAAATGACATATTCTAAAAGATACAACCAGGTTCTTCATTCCTTCCATATATTTCTCTGAGACAAATATGTCTGCTTAGAAATCTTAAATTTAGTTGGGCCGTTTCTAATTTGTATTTGGCTGTTCATCACGTGTGGGTCATATCTTAGCCAGCTCTTTGTAACAAAATATTACCTTTTTCATACACCTTATTGCTTTAATTTTGATTTTTAAAAGTTTATTAAGCTTTTATAATAATTAATTTAAAAAAACTTTTCAACAAAATAAGTTGTTTTTTTTAAGTAAAGAACTCCCATTAAACCAAAATGAACAAAAATAAAATCAAATAATCTACCAAGAATACAACTACCACAAATCAGTATCAATAAATAAATGAAACCCAAAACAAACAAAATTAAAATAAATAAGAGTCATACTCAAAACGAGAAGAAATTAATATGAGTAGGGTTCTAAACCCCAAGCTTTCTAAAAGTCAGAATGTAATTTGTACTTGACTGAAAAAAATTCAAATGAACTTGCTGAAAAAAATTTGCATTGTCAGTTTAATATACATATGCTGATATTTATTCCTTAAAATCTTAATTGATTTTTGATTTCTTAAAGTTAGAAAAGTAAAAAAATTTAAAAGAATTTTTTCAGTAAAGTAAAAATTATATTCTGGCTTTTAGAAAGCTTGGGGTTTAGAACCCCACTCATATTAATTTCTGCTCGTTTTGACTTTGACTCTTTTTTTATTTTAATTTCTGTTTTTTTTGGGTTTCGTTTATTTATTGATACTGATTTGTGGTAGTTGTATATTTTGTAGATTATTTGATTCTATGTTTGTTCATCTTGGTTTAATGGAGTTCTATACTTTTTTTTAAAAACTTATTTTGTTGAAAAAGTTTGTTTTAATTAATTTCTGTTCGTTTTATATTGACATAGTCTTTTTCAGGGGGGACTGAAAAAGACTGAGCCTCTTCTAAAGTTAAACAACCATTCCTTCCATGATAACCTTAAATACCCCCTGGGCATAGCTTACTCTTGCCCCTAATCTATGGGGATTGTTTCAAGCCCAAAGGCCTTGTTATGTGGTATTTAGACCATTTTGAATTGAATGGCTATCTCAAAATTTCTACTAGATGCATTTCGGGAAAATACGACGTGTGGGTGTGGGGGGGGGGGGGGGTTGCTGCCCTCCAATTACTTTGACTCTTAAAAAGAACACTAGAGCGTCTTATTACCAATCCAACGAGCCCCCTCCGAAGTTTATATGACCTTGCTTTCTATAAAAATCTTATATGTCCCCAGGGCATAATTTGCAACCTTTACCCTAAGGGCTGGAGGTTTTGTTATTCTCTAAGACATAATTTTCAGACCGTTCTGATATGCTGAACAAAATGGCTCTCTAAAATTTTTGATAGGAAGTGTTTGGAGAAATGATGGGCGTGAGGGGGCATTTACCCTCTAATCACCTTTTACTAATAAAAAAGGCACTAATCTTTTTAATTTCCAATCGAATGAACCCTTTTTGAAGCTTCTACCACAAAAATTTCTATAAGAATCTTATATGCCCCCAGGGCATAACTTACAACCTTAGCCCTGAGGGCTTTGGGGGGGGGGTGTCATCCTCAAAGACCTAATTTACAGAACTTTCAACTACGTTCAAGAAAATGGCTATCTCAAAATTTTGATTGGATGTGTTTGGGCAAAGGTTGAGCGTGAGAGGATGTTAATTACCCTCCAATCTCTTTCTACTACTAAAAAGGGCACTAGCTCAATTTCCAATTAAATGAACCTCTTTTGAAGTTTCTACGCAAACGCTATCTATGAAAAAACCTTATATGCCCCCAGGGCATAACTTAAAACCTTTGCCCTGGGAGTTCTGGGGGTTTGTCATCATCAAATACATAATTTCCAGAACTTTCAACTACGTTGAACAAAATGGCTATCTCTAAACTTTGATTGAATATGTTTGGGGAAATGATGGGCGTGAGAGGTAGGTCAGTTGCTCTCCATTCACTTTCGACTATTAAAAACGGCACTAGCCCTTTCAATTTCCAATCAAATGAGCCCTTTTTGAATTTTCTACCACCAAACTTTCTATAAAAACTGTATATTCCCCCAGGGCATAACTTACAACCCTTGCCCTAAGGGCTTTGGGGGGGGGGGGGTCATCCTCAAAAACATAATTTCCAGAACTTTCAGCTACATTGAGAAAAATGGCTATCTCAAAATTTTCATGACTGTCTCATGATTGTATGTGTTTGGGAAAATGGTGGGTGTGAGAGAGGGTTGGTTGCCTCCCAATCATTTTCAACTATTAAAAAGGGCACTAGCCATTTCAATTTCCAATTGAATGAGCCCTTTTTGAAGTTTCTACGACAACGCTTTCTATAAGGACCTTATGTGCCCCCAGGGCATAACTTAAAACCCTCCCCCTGAGGGCTGGGGGGGTTGTCATCCTCAAAGACCTAATTTCCAAACTTTCAACTACGTTGAACAAAATGGCTATCTAAGAATATCGATTGGATGTGTTTGGGGAAAGGTGGGCGTGAGACGGGGATTAGTTGCCCTCCAATCACTTTAGACTGTTAAAAGGGGCACTAGCCCTTTGAATTTCTATTCAAATGAGCCCTTTTTTCAGGTTTCAACGACAAAGCTTTCAATAAAAACCTTATATGCCCCCAGGGCATAACTTCTAACCCTTGCCCTGAAGACTCTGGGGGGAGTGTCCTGCTCAAAGATATAATTTCCAGAACTTTCAACTGTGTTGAAGAAAATGGCTATCTAAAAATTTTGATTTGATGTGTTTTGGGGAAATGGTGGGCGTGGAAGGGGTGTTAGGGCTGTAGGGGGGGGGGGGGGGGGTTGTCATCCTCAAAGACCTAATTTCTAGAACTTTCAACTATGTTGAACAAAATAGCCATATCAAAATTTTGATTGGATGTTTTTGGGGAAAAGGTGGGCGCGAGAGGGGGGTTAGTTGCCCTCCAAACAATTTCGACTATTAAAAAGGGCACTAGTCCTGTGAATTTCCAATCGGTTGAGCCCTTTTTGAAGTTTCTACGACAAAGCTTCCTATAAAAACTTTATATGTTCCCAGGGCATAACTTTACAACCCTTGCCCTGAGGGCTGTGGGGGGAGTGTCCTCCTGAAAATATAATTTCTATCTTGAAATCAACTACGTTGAACAAAATGGCCATCTCAAAATATTGATTGGATGTGTTTGGGGAAATAGTGGGTGTGGAAGGGGTGCTAGCTGCCTTCCAATCACTTTTGACTATTAAAAAGGGCACTAGACATTCCAATTTCCAATCGAATGAGCCCTTTTCGAAATTTCTACGACAACTCCTTCGATACGAAGTACCCTGGTCTAAAGGGGAAAAAAATAATAAATAGTACATTGTGTCAACATCGTTCTTTACTTAGGCAGCGCTTATTTTTTCTTGTCTATTATTGTTGACATGAGTCGTCTTTTTTCAGCTCTAGCCTTTTGACCCTAGGGATGTTTTCTGCTTATGTCTCTAAACAAACTAAACTAACACTGTATGT
The DNA here is from genome assembly GCF_049724085.1 of Artemia sp. Qi Xiang Cuo. Lineage (NCBI taxonomy): Eukaryota > Metazoa > Arthropoda > Branchiopoda > Anostraca > Artemiidae > Artemia > Artemia sp. Qi Xiang Cuo. Next base: position 36,611,043 of record NC_142805.1, read on the forward strand.
AAAAACTAATGCGTAAAATAGGGGGTAAAACAAATACTTTCTCTTATTTTGTTTCCTTTTTTTTCAGGATTTGCTTTCTACAGTTCTTAATGGATGATGTTGAACAATTATGTGAATTTTATTTGAAACAATGATTTTTATTAGTGCAGTGATACATAATTTTGATAAATAAATAAATTTATAACTTTGACAGGTTTGGAGATAATTCGTCGGCGGGTAGTCTTGGAGTTCCGCCTAAATTGAATCTTAGCTGTCCAAAATATGAAAAAACCTTTTCATAAAACTGTTTTTTAAGCCAGAGATGTTTAGAGATGAACCGTCTCAAAATTTTGATTGGAAATGCTTGGAAAATTATGGGCTAAATAGGAAGGCTGCTTGTCCTCTAATCACTTTTGACTCTTAAAAGGGGCACTAGAACTTATAACTACCAATCAAATTAGCTCCTTTAAAATATCAATGATATTACTAACTATGATAGAGCAGCACTGCCTATGATATTGCTTATATGCCCTTTTAATACCTACATGCATATATTTTTTCGTTTAACTGAAACTACCCCTAAACGGTCCTTAAAAATTTCAATTTAACGTCCTTAGTGTCATTAGTTCCATTAACCGTCGAAGTAGTATTAAAAGTATTCACATAGTACCTTTTGTCTAATTCAAAATCCGCCGCAGCTTACCCTGAAAGGTCTAACTTAATAATGTAAGCCGTTATTGTGATATTGCTCTGTCACCCTTTTGAGAATCTACATGATCATACTTCGTTTTGATTTAGTTCAACATCCGCCTAAATATTCCTTGAATGCTTCACCTTAATACCCATAGCTTGTGTAGCAGCAATAGTTGTAGTTGCAATATGGGCATAGCACCTTTGGTTTTACCTTCCCCTTTAAAAACTCCCTGAAAATTTTATTTTCATACCCTTAAGTATAGTTGTAATAGTAGTCTCAGTAGTAGCATTATTACTCAACTTAATACAATTAGACATTGCTACGACATTGTCGATATGTCTTTTTGATAACCTGCATATTCATACACTTCTTGGAATTTTCATCTTAATGCTCTTAGCCTTACTAGTAGTTGCAATAGAAGTAGTAGTTGGAGCAATAGTAATAGTAGTAGTAGTAGTGGTAAATGTAGCAGTGGTAGAAGTGTTAGTAGTACTGCCGTTTGGTCAATTGATCTTCCCCTTTAAGCATTCTCTGAGAGTTCCGATTTAATACACAAATCAATTTTTAAGATAAGCTCTTTTGACAATCTAAATACATATATTGTCTTTTGTTAGTTCGAATTTGCCATCAATATTCTCTCAAATTTTACCTTCATAGACTTAACCTTAATAGTACTAGTATCAACGTAGCTGCGGTGGTAGCAGGAGAAGTAGTTGCAGTACATCTTGCATATACATCTTGACTTTTGAACATAGGTCAGTTGAACATCCCTTTCTTGATGCCCCAGGAGTTTCACCTTGACGAGGCAAGCCGTTCCAAAAATATTGCTGATGTGCTCTTTTGACGCCCTTTTCATCTCAACACTCTAAGCCTTATAAGTTGTCCCAATTGAAGTTGTAGTTGGAATAGTTTAGTAGCAGTAGTAGTATTAGTAAAAGTAGCAATGATATTAGTGCTAGTAGTGACATTCATATATTAAATTTTGGTCAATTGATATTCTCCTTCAAGTATTCTCTGAAAGTTCCAACTTAATGCCAAGATTCATTCTTGAGATACGCCCTTTTGACAATCTGCATGCAAAAGTGTTTTTTTATTTATTTCAAATTCGCCCTCGATATTCTGTCAAATTTTTACTTTCGTACGCGTAGCCTTAATTGTAATAGTATCATAGTAGTAATGGTAGTAGTAGAAACAATAGTAGCAGGTACATTTTGCCTTTTGGTTAGCTGAACATCCTACTCATGATGCCCCAGAAGTTTTCTCTTGATACGATAACCCGTTCCAAAAATTTTGCTGATACCCCCGTAGCAGTAATCTGTATGAACATAGTATGTTTTGATTTAGTTCAACTTTCCCCTTTACGTTTCATCGGATGTTTATTTCAATATCTTCAGCCTTAGTAGTACTCACTACAGAAGTAGTAATTTTAATGACAGTAGTGTTAGTAGTAGCAGTTTTGGTCAGGGGCGCCACTAAGGGGGGATGGGGAGACTCCCCCCCCCGTAAAGGTCCTCAGAAAGGACTTTTGTTGGGTGAAGCCCAAGAAAAGTCGCTATCTTTTGGCGCAAAGTGAAGCTTCTGAAAGGGATTTCGCCGGGCGCAGGCCGGCGAAACTTACTACTTCATGTGCGCGAAGTCGACAAAATCCTATTGGCCCCCTAAAAAACGACTAGTCGAGCGGACCCTACAAAACTTGGTATTTTGTCGGTCTAATGTAATGTCATAAAAGACTTTCGTCGGGCGAAGAACAACAAAATTTACTGCTTCATCTGCGTAAAGTTGACAAAAACCAATTGCCCCCCCCCCCTAGAAAACGACTTGTTGAGCTGAGCCCTACGAAACCTGATATATATTCGGTCCAATATAATGTCATGAAAGACTTCAATCGAGCGAAGGACTGCGAAAATTTACTGCTTGATCTGCGTGAAGTCAACAAAAACTTAATATTTTGTCGGTTCATTACTGTGTCATAAAAGACTTCTGTCGGACAAAGACGACAAAATTGACTGCTCCATCTGCGCGAAGTTGACAGAAACCAACTTGCCACTTAGAAAACGACTTGTCGGGTGGAGCCTTGCAGAATTTGATATTTTTCAATGTGTTCTAGTGGCTCTACTGAGAAAAAAACTTGTTGGGAAATATTGTTATTTCATTCCAAAATATTGAAAACAGCTGACATATTTTGCTAATACATGAGCCCATAGAATTGCAAGGTTAAGTAAAGTAAGTCTTGATTTTGCTTTTATACTTGAGTTTTTCTCTACAATACATGAAAGTTTTCCGCAACTAGTAAACATTATTTTAACACCTAAAAAACGATGTAAAAAATGTCGGCTGCCATCGGTACCTACCCAAATTCGTCGGTACATTTTCGACGTCCACCCTCCCAAAGATAAAAGGCTAGTGACGCCCCTGGTTGTGGTAGCAGTGGTAGTTGTAGTAGTAGGAGCAGCGTGCAAATATTGCCTATTTGGTCATCTCCCTGATCATTTCCTGAAAGTTCCAAATTAATATACTCAGTCGTTCCTGAGTTACCCCCTTTTGACAACCCATAGACACATAACGTGTGTTTATTCGGTTCAACACTCCCCTCAACATTCCCTGAAAGACTCACCTGAATGCTCTTTGCATTTTGGGAAAGCAGAGGTCAAACATGCATACCTTTCTCAATATCATATAGTATACTTAAACAATGAAAAAAATTGCCTAACTTACTGCCCTTGCCCTGAGGACTGAGGAGAGGGTTGAAATCCCCAAACGCATTGTTATTGAACCTTTCAACAATCCTGAAAAAGTAGATGTCTCAAAATTTTATTTGGATGTTTGTTTTGGGAAATGATGAGCGTGGGGAGGGTGGTGGTTGCCCTCAAATCATTTTTGACATTTTAAAGGGCACTATAAGTTCTAATTCCAAATCAAATGAGCCCCATCCGAAGTTTATATGACCATCCATTCCATAAACCCTTATATGGATACGTTTGAGTATCTCGGACTTCGATATGGGTATTCTATCAAAGCTACTAAAAATCTAGTTATTGTGGCACTTAAAGAAAAACTGGAAAACTTACGTTAAATTAGCACGAGCTAAAGGTCAATTCGGCAAAATTACACTCGGTCGTCTCTGTAACGCCATGTTCGCACCACATGTCTTTTTTTAACCTCTTTATGGAATTGTTTTAGTAAAACCGAACGTAACCGAATTTGTTCAAATTTTTTTCGGTTTTGCAAATATTTATTGGGAATTCCCATATGGTTCAGAAACTCTTATGTCTCGCAGAGATACCATATTTTTCAGATAAGTAAGAAAAAGAATGAGTTGTGTACCCGTTTCAAAAGTCGAAACAGAACAGTCCACGACTTTCCATTGGCTAGTTTTGTTCAGTAAAATCGTGATTTTGATTTCGTTGTTTTTCACTCTTCCATAGTTATCGCAGTTTAATTTTGTTTTGATGTGTGATTTTTCGTTGTTTTTCTTTCGTTTTTATAACTCCTTCGAAAATTTACACTGTATTTGTATGAAGGGTTGAAATTAAATTATTATATGTCCTCAGAACATAACTTATAACCCTTACCTTAGGGCTCTGGGGAGTTGTGTCAACCTAAGAGGCATTGTTTTGGATTCTGTGGACTATTTTGAACAAAATGACTATCTCATAATTTCAATCAGATGCGTTTGGTGAAAGGAGGGGTAGGTGGGGCGGGGATTAGTTGCCCTCCATCACTTTTTACTCTTAAAAGGGAGCTAGAACTTCCAATTTTCAACCAAATTAGCCTTTCCTAAAGTTCACACGACCATTCCTTCCATAAAAAATGTACATGCCCTTGGGGGCATAATTAACAATCCTTGCCCCCAGACTCGGGGGATTTTGTCAACCCTAAAGGCCTCTTTATGTGATCTTGGGATTATTTTTGAACAAATGGCAATTTAAAATTTTTATTGGATGTATTTTCTATTAAAAAGGAAATTAACCCTTTCCATTTTCGGTTGAATGAGCCCCTTTAAAAGTTTCTACGACAACTCCTTCTTTACGAAGTACCCTGATTAAGGAAAAAAAATAATAAATTATACATTTTGCCGACATCGTTCTTAACTTAGGCAGCACCATTGCGCTGCCTATGATTTTCTCTAAAAAGTTTTGATTTCCTTGATAGCTACTGCAGTACTTCTAAATTCAGTTATCCAAAAACTTGGATCAGCAAATTAAGAATATGGCTGATGCTGTGGTAGTGGTTATTCATTGTATTCATGTTAAAGGAGGGGCCCCGAGGACTACTGAAGTGCCCTCTTTATGCTATGTAAACGAAACTAAACAAATTACGAATCGTACGGCAATGTCCTTATAACCAACCAACCCATCTCTAAGAGGTGAAAAACTCTCTTTGGTGTCTTTGTTAGCACGTCACTTCAGAACACTATACTTGGTGGTTGGTCGTTAAGAGAAAACCTTTAGCATAACTGAACCGGTACTCTTGTCTATATTAACAAAACTGGCTAAATCTAAAGAGCCACACCTCCAGATCTTTGCCGTTGTAGAAGGTACCTCAATAGCAAAGGAGTACCCTCCTTCAACAAGATCGCATCAATTTTCCCAGAACCTATAACCTAGGCAAGAAGAAAAAGCATAGACAGTTGAAAAGGGTACGAAACTTACTATTAGGGCCGTATTTTCACTCATCAATGTGCTAAGATCTTACATCTTTTGTCAGAAAACGCTTAAAAGTGAAATCTTTGAACTGAGATCTTACATCTTTTGTAGTTTTTATGCAAACGATAATCTTTGCAGAAAGATGTAAGATCTTAGTGCTAAAAAACGGCCCTATTGATTCTTTTGCTAACAAAATAGAACGGAACCGAAAAAAAAGACAAATACATGATCCCTCTGGGGCCGTCTCTTCCCTACAGTACGACCAATAGTCGCAATTCTTAGCCATGTAGACTTGAGAATCGATGTACTATCGATTGAAGCTGAATCTTATCCGACCACGTAGTTTTATAACCGTCTGATTCTCCTCGATGTAGTCTAGTTGACGAGTCTAGTCGAATTTTATACTTGTCTTAATTAGCAGCTGTTCCCTCCGAGACATGACATATTAGTAAGGAAAAAGAAGAAAAGAGCTTAGGGGGACCTACATGACCGAATTTACCAATAGGCCTTCCGGGTTCGGGCCTAGGGGCTAACAGTACTAGGGGGCGCGATAAATTATCACTGAGTGATTTCTCCTTAACTAAAACAGGACTGATGGTATATATCGTCAAAGTGCCAGGTGCACTCCGCCGCCACGCTGCCTATTCACAGAAAAGTGATTTAAAACAACACAGGAATTCCTTGGCCACTTGTAAATTGTTAGATGTCTCCCAAGATTGGCAGCTGAGAGTTCAGTATCACCTGTCTCTTTCATTACTTTTGGCCCATCAGTTGCGTTCTGTTCAGTGCATCCACTATCCTCAAATTTTCGTGGGTTTCCTCCAAAAATTTTCAAAAACGAAGCGGTGAAAACGCTTGGGCCTAGATGTGTCAAAACTTTAAATTCGGCTCTGGGGACCTAATAAGGAACAAAAGACTTTTGATTAATAGCTAGAGCCTGGGATAAAACAAGGAATTTAGAGGGGGCCAATATTAAGTTATAAAAAAGGACATTTATCTGATTATTAGGGCCAGATGCCCAGCAAAGAAAACAACACAGAAAACGAGCGACGCTAAATGTGGCGAGCGACACATTTTTGGTCCCTTCGGCAATAGACTACGCTTACCATGGATCTTTTCTCCTGAGCTAGTGGCTAATGGCAAAACTGACAATGACGGGGCTGCCAACTTATAGACTTTCACGGTTTTTGCATTTCTTTTACCTCATTACACTCTTTCCCTCGACAGACGGGAATTACGCTCTTCTTGCCAATTTTTTAAGCTAAAATCACTCCCTTTTGCAGTGTTTTGGGCAACGATTATAGAAAAAGTTCTAACGAAAGAAAAAACTTCAAATGAAACTATTTGAGTCCAAAAAATACCACTGCTAGCCTGTATTATCTCTGTATCTTTGCTTGTACCTTCCCCATTCCTCCGGTAGTCTTTCCAGCACTTTCAGTCATTTAAGAAGAAGTGGGTCAAAGTAAAAGAACAGGTATAAACATGGAAAGTGGAAATTCAATAAGAGAAGTCAAAAGATGTTCGGCGCTACCATTCTTTTTGAAAATGTAAATGCGAATATCCAGTAAGATGATAAAGAAGCAGCGACTAGAATAAGCCTTTTCAAAGTCTACTGTCGAACTAATAAAAGTCTGCAAAGACTGTAGGTCTATACATCATTTTAAAGTGTTAATGTCCCATCTCGGCTTGTGATAGCCATTTTATCTGAAATAAAAATTTTACCAGTCAGGGCCCCAAGAATTTATTTTTGATGGGGTCCATACTATCAAAATGATAGAAAAAGGTTCACTGTGAAAATACGGGGTGAAATTTTAGTTTAGGGACTTCTTGCTATCTTGGAAAATAGTTGAGTTAGGTGAATTACTCTTTCAGAAATAAATCCAGGGCCAAAAATACAATCTGGGAAGGTATTGATGATTCACTATATCTACCCTCGTTTTACTCCTTGGGCTTAGAGGATTGCATACATGACACGTTTTGCAGACGATCAAAGCCAAGCATATTCTCCTCAGGTTTGAACCTGTATTAATTGCAATAAAAAATGTATGGAGACAAAACTTTATCTAAATATTTTATGAAGTTAACTTAAGGGTCTAAGCGATCAAAATGAACACATGCACATTTTCTAGCAGAGTATTACCTTTTAGCTATAAAAAGAATGAGAATTATTATATAACTCATTATTTAGAGATTCATTTAAGTAGAGAGCCCTTCTGATTTCATTTTAAATACATTCGAAAAATTTAAGAGCAATGTTTTTAATGATCGCAGGATAATTTGTAATTATTTCTAAATAACATAAGAGTTATCAGAACAGTGAGAGGGGCTGAGTAATTTTTTTTTTTGCACTCTTTTTGAGCAGCGATCTCTCTTTTTGGGCCTTGATTTCCATTCTTTTGAAGTGTCGGCTGTCGGCAACCTAGCTCACAGTTTCAAACTGTCATTAAAGGGCTAGGCACATGTAGCTGATTTCGGGAACTGATTTCAGCATCAGTGGACAAACGAAAGCGGTAAGAAACATTTGGTTGAAAGAAACATTTATTGCGCAAAATTTTCAAAACAAAAAATCATGGACACAAATAGTCAACTGGAGTCTATTAATAGTTACTTGATTAATCTTAGCTTAGTTCTCAATTTAATTCTCAAGCTCAGTAGTCGGGTCTTTCACCACAAATACCTCTGGCTGACTATTTATTTGTATCCCTATTTTTTGGTGATGATCATGATGAAAATCAGCGCTGATTTTGTAAATCTGTTGAAAAATTTTCAACCTCAAATCGACGCCGATTTCCTTTAAAATCGGCGCTGATTTGGAAATCAGCTACATGAGCAAGTTCTTGCTATTCCTATCTTGGTTGGACAGGACTGGAATTATTCCTTAATAAAACGTAAAAATATTTAAAGAAAACACGCGATTCGAGAACTTGTCCTAATTTTTGCGGAATCATTCCATTAAAAAACAGGCCTTACGTGTGCCCAGCCTTGAAGTGAGAATAGGCAATTCTCCAAACTGTAAATATAAATTACCTTCCAAAGTTTCTTATCTTCCCAGTACTGGTGTGGTGAGAACAGGGTTTTTAAAATTGTAGAGTTTTTTTTAGTTATCTGGATGATCTTGTTAATGTTGTTCATTTACTGTCATGTTGTTGGATTCTGTAAGTCTTTTCTTACAGACCTCATGTTGTTTTTCCTGGATATCAGTTTAGCCTACTTTTAAAAACCAATTGACGAGGTGGTTTACAGTATTAGTTCAGAGTTTTATTCACCAATAAATACAGATTGAAAATACAATACTCTTATTCCTTGCTCACAGTTTCTAATCTGAATAGGCCTAATTATCTTCTCTGAAAATCAAATTTATAATAACAATTTTTTTAAATTTATCCCAACATATTATACAGCAATTGGTGACAGGAATATATAATATTGCATAATAACTTTGTTCAATGAGCATTTCCTATGTCTGACTATTAGCAGATTTGTTGGTAAATATTTACCAAATCATATTATTGAGTTAGGCCTACAAATAAGGTAAATATACCATTTGAAGCCTTTTTTATGCTCTTTTCAAATATAACTATCATTTTTGTCAGAAATGAATTTTAGCCCCCACCCCTATATATATACCAATTCAGGGTATATATTTACACATTAGGGGGGGGGGGGGAAAGTTTAAACTTACCTCTCATTTACATCAGAAATAAAATTACCCCCATCCCCCTAATGTGCAAATATATACTCTGAACTGGTAATAGCCTAATAGGGGTGGGGGCTTAGATATTTACCAATATGTCACCTCTTGATAAATTTAAAAATAGGTAGTGCTGTACAAGCTAAAGTATTTGAATTAATGCCCTGCTTGTTCAGAAAAGAAAGGCAAATCTAACTGAAAAAATTAAGTTTCTAGGTGGTATAATAGAGTAATTAGAGTAGTTTAAATGTCAAAAAGTGATGAAAGTGGCTGACTATTGGTAGTCTTACCCTATTTGTATTACAATTTCACTTCAGTCTTTAGAGTTTTAATTCTGGAGGAAAATTGGTAAGACTGGCTGTAATATTTCAGTTTTGGAAAAAGCTGCAGATTAGCTACCCCTGCAGTAGGTCTATAGGTCTCAGAGATACTGCCAAATAGTACCCATTTGGACCCCACAGCAAGAAGTGAGCTGTTTATATCCTGCTTATACTTTATAATATATGTGCAACCTTAGAGTTCAGTTGACAGAATAATATACAGCAATAAATCAGTTTTCTCTTATTAGGGGTACCTAGTTTTGTTGGGGGTACCTTGTTATGTTTCCCAGTTTTGTTGGTTGAAGAACTTGGGCAAAAATTCTGTCAAACAAGGGTGTCAGTGCAAAGTGCAGAGGCGAATTCTCATACAGATGTTTAACCTTAGGTCAGTGCCCAAACACATATACCCATTGGTGGTAAATTTTGTAGTGTGCTACATAATTTAGCTTAGATGAAAGTAAATTTATCACTTGATGCCTTTTTTTGTGCTCTTTCATAATTCAATAATTGCTTCTGAGGGAAATTACATTTTGAGGCCTTAAGGGGGCCCCACCCCAAAAGATAAAACAGTCCATAGCCTAGTAACCAAAAGTTTAAAAAAGCATTTCTAAATTTTTAAAAAGAACCTGAGTTAAATTTCTTGGTGGCTCTATATTTTAGCTAAGATGATAGTGAAAATGTCATTTGATGCCTTTTTATGCTCTTTTATAATTCAATAATTGATTCTGGGGCTAGTTGTATCTTGAGCCCTTAAAGGGGCCCCAAAGGTTATTTCATTTTTTAACCACACAAAGAAGTTATAAACACTAGTTAAGTTATTGAAGAGTGGTTAAAAACATGGCACTAGCTTATAAATAAGTTGTTCAGAGTAATATATTCCAAAAATGATTATTTATATCAATTGAAACCTCATTTATTAGGCAACTCAAATATAAAAGTTTTCTTACTGTTTCAAGTTTTCCAAATGCTGTCAACAAAAATAGTGCTGAATTTTGGGATTCAAAACTTTGCTGTCAACAATTCATGGTATATTCCAATTCAGGGTATATATTTGCACATTAGGGGGCTGGTCAAATTTCATGGTAACTTTGCAGTATTGTATGCCATATAATTTAATTAGGATGAAAGTGAAAACATCATTTGATGATTTTTTTATGCTCTTTCATGATTCATATAAAATACTTCAGGGCCCCTTAAAGGGCTCAAGATGCAATTACCCCCATAAGCAATTATTGAATTATGAAAGAACACAAAAAAATGCATCAAATGACATTTTTACTTTCATCTTAGCTAAATTATAGTGCCACCTAGAAATTCACCAAACCTGAAACCCCTCAAAAATGACATCATTTTTAAGGGGTTTCTAGCTCTATCAGAAAAATTATGCCAAGTTGTTTTCAAAATAACATTTTACCCTTAACTCTAAGGAAAATAATTATTAGCATTCTTGAATCAGCTGCAAATGGCAATTTTCCCTCATTAGCCAGTTTTTCTAGAAATATGTTTGCACTTTTGGTTACTATAGGGCTGTTTTGAACTCTTTAAGGGCTCATGGTGTAATTTACCCCAGAAGTGATTATTAAACTATGAAAGAACATAAAGACAGGCATCAAGTAATATGTCCACTTTCATCCTAGCCTAATCATGTTGTGAACTGCAAATCTATGTTGTTAATCTCCACTTTGAAGTAGGAGTAGGCTACCACATAATGAAATGCAGATTGCCAAATAAAGATATAAAAAATTAATGAAGATTATCAGATAGAGAGATAACCTCTTTTTTTGGTGGTCTTCACATAGAAATGTAATCTCACTATTTGACAGACTACATCAATTTTATATCTCTCTGTTTGGTGAACTCCCTTTCATCAGCTGGTACTTGTAAATTTAAGTAAATAGCACCAAAGACCACATTGCCTTTCCATCATAAACAACAAGTAGAACAATAGGGAAAATTTTTATATAAGACAGTGGAATGCAACTTTAAATGAATATTTTGACCCTATATCCAAGGGCTGTCCTCAGCAAAACAAATATAAAAGAACTCACATTAAAATTCAATTGTTAAAACAAAAAAAAAATTCAAAACAGCCCTAGCATCATTACTTCAAGTAAAATGAATTGAGTAATTATGAATTCCAGAATTCATAATTCTGGAATTATGGGGAAAATGAACTTAGGGGCTTTCTAGATCACCTTAATACATATTAACAAAATCTACAATTTAGCTTAGAAATTGAAATTGTAAATAAATTACTGTTTCTGGATGTATTAATTATTTGTGGCATTGATAAACTAGATTTTACAATTTTCTGAAAACCCACACAAAACAACAGATATCTACATTTTAAATCTAATCAACCCCCACAAGTTAAAAGAACTGTTGTTACTGATCTTGCCCTAGACATTTGCTCTGAATCTCACATCACAGATGAACTAAATTTTATTAGACATACTTTTTGGAAATGGTTATCCTATTGTCTTTATTAACAATACAATTAACCAAAGATTGACACTCCTGTAAAATCAAGGTTCTTTTACCATGTGCAGCTCCTGCCAAGCCCTCAAATATAATTTACCTTCCATATATTCCAAAGGTCACTACAAGTTTAAAAAAAGTTTGCACATAAAATAATTTTATGTAGTATTTACCAATAATTGTAAAATCATGAATCTCCTAAACTCTGGTAAAGATATAATCCCAGTTACTTGCCAAAGAGGATCTTATCAAATACCATACGACTGCAACTTTTATGTTGGTAGAACCCATCAAAATTTAGGAAAATGTCTACAACAACACAAAGATAACATAACTAAAGCTTTAAATTCTGATAGTACAAATATTTCTTTTGATTCTGCTTTAAGCAGTCATATTTTTGATAATCCTAGCCATAAAATATTTTTTGAAGAGACTCCCCTTATTAGCAATGATTTAGACATAAAATAGGTTGTTTGAGAGGCAATCTAAATTAGAATAAAAATAAATAGTAATACTTCTTCAAATAGGGATTTGGAGGAATATTTGCTCAATGCCTTATATACAAATTTAATTATAAATGATTTAACTAATTATATTAAAAAAAAAAAAACAGCAAACAATTCCACTCAACCTGTTACGGATAGACCTTGTAGGCTGGCTGCCAAACCGGCAAGATTAGCTTTAAGACCTTGTCTGTAAGTGTTTCTTATTCCATTTGAATGAATTGTATTTTTTCATTTCGCTTGATGTACCAGTCCTGGTTGAACTTCTTTGTAGTAATGGTGCTAGGGTTGTTTTGAATTTTTTTTTTTTTAGTTTTAACAATTGAATTTTAATGTGAGTTCTTTTATAATTTTTTTCTGCATTTGTTTTGCTGAGGACAGCTTTTGGATATAGAGTCTAAATATTCATTTAAAGTTGCCTTCCACTGTCTTATATAAAAAAATTCCCTATTGTTCTACTTGTTGTTTATAAATTTTAGTGAAAGCTTAAAAAAATTGTCAATTCCTGACTACTAGCACCTTTGAGCTGGGACAAAGATAGGGTTTTGAGTTTAAGGGGGGGAGGGAATAAAGAATGTGCAAACAAGTTTGTCCAGTGTGCTGACAAATGTGGACACATCAGCTAGGTTAAGACACCTGATGCTCCAAGGCCTCAGCACTGCATGTAGACATTTTGGAACTTTAGGGGAACTTCTGTAAATTTCTTGTTTGCTTGGTTTTTTATCAGACTGTAACTGCAAGTTCAGGTCCATCTTTTGGTTTGTGAACTGATTTTTTTTTCTAGTCTTGGCTTTTGAACTAAATAATAAAGAGCGCCATTTTTTGTCTGGGCAGAAGGTCAGTGTCTGCCATGTATCAAGTTCAAAACTGTATTTTCATGGCTTAAATAATTTTCTCTTACTTTTTAATCAAATTTAAACCCATCTGGCCTTTTTAAAATTACTGTAGTCACAGAGTCAGTTACATTTTCATTCTTTAAGTTACATAGTTGATTTTTCTGTCTTTTTAATCTTAATTAGGTCAGATTTGCTCTAACTAGACTGCAGAATCATAGAAGGGGATTTAAAACACTGAAATAAAAAAAAAAATAATCAAATTTCTGATCTAACTGTCTGGTCAAAGAAAATGTCACAATATGTTCATTCAAAAGGTTTAGATGGTACCTGGACCGGTTACCATTTATTATAGTTAAAAATATACATCCTATTGGTCAGAATATACAAAAAGAAAACATCAGCCCAGGCTCTGGAAGTCAAGATTCTGGGAGGTGAAGATTTGCTTTTAATTATCTTGATCTAATCACTAAGACCAAGAAAGGATTGAGATAAAAGCAAAATGAGCATTAACTGCTCTTGGATTTTTTGCAGTACAACTGCAACTTAATGAACTTTTGAGTCCTTGAAGCTCAGCCATTTTCTGAATCTTAATAATCTAATATATTTTTTATAATCTCTTTCTAACCTGATTCTATGTGAAAAAAAAAAAATCAAAAATTCTCTCACCCTTTAAAAAAAAACCTTATAGGAATCATTTCAATCATTGAAGTAATTGAGTATAATAACTACTTTTGTATCCCTATTTCATTTTATAATGAATATGTTCCATTTCTTTCTTCTGTTTTTATTTATTTTCAAGCAGTTTCTTTTTCTTTCATCATTATTTTTGAGTTCTCACTGGTTCAGTTGTTTTTGCTACCTTAAGATTCAGATGGTGTGTATTTTTTGAAAGTTTCCGCTGGTCCTGATCATATTTTTTTTTTTTTTTTTTTTTTTTTTTTTAATGGGTAATAATTGTATTGGGGATAGACTGAGAGACCTAGAGTCTAACCCTTTTTATTTTTCCCATATTCCAGAGTCAGGATAAATTTGTTGGAAATGAAATAAATGATGGTGGATTAATTAATTTTCCAAAATGTAAATATAAATTACCTTCCAAAGTTTCTGATCTTCCCAGTACTGGTGTGGTGAGAACATGATTTTTAAATTGTAGAGTTTTTTTTAGTTCTCTGGATGATCTTGTTGATGTAGTTCATTTACTATCATGTCATGTTGTTGGATTCTGTAAGTCTTTTCTTACAGACCTCATTATGTCTTTCCTGGATATCAGTTTACTTTTAAAAACCAATTGACAAGGTGGTTTAGCAGTATTAGTTCAGAGCTTTATTCACCAATAAATACAGATTGAAAATACAATACTCTTATTCCCCCCTGAAAGGCTCCATGTCCAGGGATACAAGGGGATAAAAAAATACAATATAAGCAACAACCAAAAGAAGAGAACAGAAGGTATCTCTTTTACCTTCTAGGGCAATATAATGGTGACTGATATTAGTCTTGGAAAAAAAAGATTCCTTGTCTAAACTCCATGATTTTTTGCATCAACCTTATTTTCAAAATAAAGGTGTTATCTTTTGGGAGATTTCAAAAATGACCTAGAATGTTTTAAATGAATAATCTGTTGATTTATTGTCTTGTTGCTTTTCTTCTTATCTGCTTCCTACTTGCCTGATACCTACAAGAATTTCATCTTGTTCTGCTTCTCTCATTGATAGTATTTTTATATCTTTACCAGTTCAAGTAAACTTTGCTGTTCTAAGTGATATATCAGATCATTTTCTTCTGATTTCAGATTTGGTTTTTACTTATAAAAATACCATAGGTAACTAACGAACGTCAAGTACGGTTAATAAATAAAATAACATTAAAGCATCTGAATGAAAGCCTTGTTCTGTTGGAATGGCAAGAGGTTATATCCACAGAAGATACAGATATGACAACTGATACTTTTCTAAGAAAATTGAAATGCTGCCTTGATTCTAGCTGCCCATTTCTTATAAATAAAATTTGCAGAGAAAAATTCCTATAAGGCTGTGGATATCCTGGAATTTTAATATCAGTAAATAAAAAAAATCATTTATTTCAAAAGCAGTTAAAGAATCTAAATGATTATAATATAAAAAATTCAAATAAATTAACCACAGGATTTTCGAAACAAAGGTATTATAAAGAGTCTTTTGAAAAGGCTCAAAATTCTCCTTGTAAAACATAGTCTTTAACTCATTCTTTTATAACAAAAAGAAAGAAATTTTAAGTTTGCTGAAGTTAATAGTTTGGAGGATGGATCAACTACTAATAAATTGGAGGAAGTGGCTGATATTTTAATACATATTTTGCTAATATAGGAGAGAAGATTGCTTCACCA
Organism: Artemia sp. Qi Xiang Cuo; assembly: GCF_049724085.1. Taxonomy (NCBI): domain Eukaryota; kingdom Metazoa; phylum Arthropoda; class Branchiopoda; order Anostraca; family Artemiidae; genus Artemia; species Artemia sp. Qi Xiang Cuo. Next base: position 36,626,555 of record NC_142805.1, read on the forward strand.
GTAACAAACCAGTTTGATTCACGCAATAATAAACATTTTTATTATGTACCTTCCATCTCCTCAAAGTTCTTCAATTTTTATTGAGCCTATTCCTCAGTTTGAAATAACAAAATAAGTTTGTGATCTAAATCCAGGTAATTCAGGAGGAACAGGCTGGTCTAGTTCTGTAATTGTTAAAGAAACATTGTTTGCAGTAATTTTACCATTACAGCATATAATTAATATTTCATTCAAAACTGGAGTTTTCCCATCTGCTTTTAAAGAAGCAAGGATAAATCCACCCCACAAAGGTGACTCTCCTGGAAACCAATCCAATTACAGCTTTTTCAAAAATACTTGAGAAGGCAATTTATAAAAAGTTTTATGATTTTCTTAAATTGTCTAATTTCTTCAAAAAAATTTTAATTTGGTTTTAGGTCTGGAAACAATACTGAACACACTATCCTTGCTCTTATCCATTATATTCATGAATACTTAGATAGAGGACAAACCCAAGTAACAATATATTTAGATGTTAAAAAAGCATTCAATACAATATCCCAGTGTATTCTTTTTTGTAAATTGGATAATTTTGGTGTGTGCAGACCAGCATTGGATCTAGTTAAATCTTATCTGAATAATAGAGAGCAACAAATAGATGGAGGCAATCTCCTCTTTCCCCCTGCTCCTCAATCTTCGAAGGTTGGGGTACATCAGGACTCTCTCCTAGGGTTCTCTACTTTTTCTAATTTATATAAATGATCTTCACTGCACTTTGGTAATCCCATGTCTCAAAACACATTTTGCTGATGATATGGCAATTTCACTTTCTGAGAAGAATGACGAGGAGTTGGTTGCAAAATGGATACTGCATATTCTAATGTTCTTGATTAGTGTTTATCAAATTTTGTTGCTTTAAGTTTGTCAAAAAAGGTCAAATACTTGCCCTCGCATTACCCGAGTTACTTCTTCAAAATATATATTATCAATATCTCGGGTGGAAACGATAAAGTACCTTGGACTTGTGATTGACAAAAGCTTATCTTTTAAAACGCACATTCAAAAAATACACTTAAAGATTCCAAGCTGTGTTGCTTTAATGCAAAGGTTGAAGCATTATTTGCCCTACTCTGCTTTACGAAGCATTTATTTTGCTCCTATTCAGTCTAATATTAATTATTGTTCTCTAGTATGCTTATCAAACAGTTCGTGGTAACGAACTGTAAGTAAGGAGCAACCCGGCTCAATGGTAACCGAAACTGTAGAAAACGGAATTTTGATACCAATAGATACATAAAAAAAATAAGATTTTAATGCTGATTTCAAATATATAAGTTTCATCAAGTTTAGTTCTACCTATCAAAAGTTACGCTTCTGAGAAAATTTGGATGATTTTTGATAAAAGGGGGAAAGACCCCCTAAAAGTTATAGAACCTTAATGAAAATCACACTATCATATTCAGCGAATCAGAGAACCCTACTGCAGAGGTTTCAAGCTCCTATCTATAAAAATGTGGAATTTTTTGCCAGAAGAAAGATCACGGATGTGTGTTTATTTGTTTTTTGTTTGTTTTTTTTTCCCAGGGGTGATCGTTTCGATCCAGTGGTCTTAGAATATCGTGGGAGGGCTCATTCTAACGGAAATTAAAAGTTTTAGTGCCATTTTTAAGTGACCAAAAAACGGAGAGCAACTAGGCCCCCTCCCACACTCATTTTTTTACCAAAGTCACCCGATCAAAATTTTGAGATAGCCATTTTGTTCTTCATGGTCGAAAATATGATAACTATGTCTTTTAGGATGACTTAATCCCCCGAAGTCCCCTGGGGGAGGGCTGAAAATTATGAACTTTACCCAATGTTAACATATAGTACTGATTATTGGGAAGTATACAGACGTTTTCAGGGGGGATTTTCTTCTGGTAGTGGGGTGGGGGGGAGTGGGTCGAGGGTTACGTGGGAGGATATTTCCATGCAGGAAGTTTTCACGGGGGAAAGGACATTGCTATGAACGGGGCGCCGGGTTTCCCAGCATTATTAAAAAAAAGATCAGAAATTATATTTATATATAAAAAAATAAGTTTTTCAACTGAAAGTAAGGAGCAACATCAAAACTTAAAACGACAGAAAACATTACGTATATGATTGGGTTCACCCCCTAGTCAATACCTCGCTCTTTAAGCCAAAGATTATTTAGTACTTTCATAACAGATATTTATTCTTATTAACGGCCTTTATTATTAAGGGGTGATTTTTTAAGAGTTTGAACTAAATTCGAACTTTAGCTTAAAGAGAAAGGTATTGACTAGGGGGCGAACCCTCTAATATATGAATTGAAAACATATGAACATAGAAGTTCGTTACGTAAGTTAATTAATATTTATTACTAATAAAAACGTTCGTAAATAAAATTAAACATGTTTCGAGAAAGCCATTTAACCAAATAAAAGTAAAATTAATATTCAAATTTTGTTTTAATTATTCATGTACGTTGAGCCAAAATCAAAACCTTTATTAATTCAAAAGAGTTCAAAAATTAAATAAAAAAAAGTTTTTTTTACCTGAAAGTAAGGAATGACATTGATACTTAAAACAAACAGAAATTATTCCATATATGAAATGGCTGTCACCTCCTCAACCCCTCACTCTCTACGCTAAAGTTTGACTTTTTCACAACTCAATTTTTTTTTAAATAATGAAAAACTTTAGCGTAAAGAGCGAGGCGTTGAGGGGGGGACAGCCACATTCATATACGGAATAATTTCTGTTCGTTTTAAGTTTTAATGTCGTTCCTTACTTTCAGTTAAAAAACTTGTTTTTTTTTAATTTAATCTACATTTAAAAGCCATATTAAACCAATACAGATTTTACAAAATAAAGCCCTAAGAATCCTGAAACTTTTTATTTCATTGCCTATTGTACTTCCAAATAAGTCTTCTACATTATCTTTATGTACCTATCTAGATATACTTCCAGTTTCTCAACAATTTTCTTTTGATGTAATTCTTTTTCAATTTAATTATGACATTAAGAAATTACCGCCATATTACCTCAATCAAAGTTTGTTCTACATTGACAAGTATAGTGCTGAGAGGTCTAAATTTGCTTTGTTTGTGTTGATAGCCTGGTGCTGGGATGCTCACAAGGATCTTATCGATAGTTTTACTTCTATCCAATTAATAAAAAGGAATCTTGAATTTAATTTAGTTCAAAATTATTGTTAATTTAGCCTCTATTTAATAAGATAAAGTAATTTGTATGGTTTGTTGCTCTGGTTGAATGTGGGCCTTTTGGCTATCTTCTAGTATTAATTTATTTTTAATAGTATTGACATTTTGATGTTTTTTTATGAATACTGGGCTAGCTGCTACTTTCACATTACTGTTGTGCTATTGTATCTTTGCTGTCGTGTTTATCTTTATACTGTAGTGTTATTTTGTCTTTGTTTATGCCTAGTTTTTTTTAGCTTGTCTCCCCATGGGTTTATGTAAAAAAAATACATGTATATGTAAATAATAAAATTATTGAATTTGACCTTCACTCTTATAGTGCAATTACTAGTGTTATAACTGTCAAAATTGGCCACGATAAAATTGAATATTTTACCGTTATTGGTATTTTACCTATTTTACATACTTTATTTATTTTACCCGTATCTTACACATTTTACTGACATATTTTATGACACCTTGCAACTTTCACAGCCCAAAAGCGCGAAGGGGCTGGCAGAAACAAGTTTGGATATGACTTTGTTTTGTGTAGAGCTGTGATCCCTGGTTTGAAAAGCCGTCTGTCTGACTTCAATCTCTTGTTATCAAGACGATAAAGTGTATTATAGTACAGGTAGTTATAATTTTAAAATGGTGAAATATCAGTTGAAATAAAATTATGTTAGTATGTGAGCTGCTAAAGACAGAAAGGGCTACAAGCAGGATTGATATATGACAAACAAGAAAAGAATAATAAGAGGTACATATGTATTATCCCGACCTCACTCAAGAAGTGAAGTTAGAAAACAATTCTTACTTCATAATATGCTGAATAATTGTAGCTAACACATTTTGCATGCATTCCAGCTATACTTTACCCCCTCCCTCTAATGTGCACATATATAGCCTAAATTATGTATTTTTCATCTATTCTTTCAATGTGCTTCTCTTGTTTCAACCCATATGTCCTTAAATTAAATCAACTGTGACGAAACAAAAGCTGGAAAAACAAGTTACGGGTGGCAGAATGTATTGAAAATTTATAATTTGGGCTTTATATTGTCACATCAGGTGGCTGGGGGGTTAGTATAGTTGGGCTGCATGCCCAATGCCAGAGGTTAAGTATAAAATTAAATGGCCGAGAAGAACGAGGGTAAGGTCAGTCAGTGAACAGAAATTAAGCAAAAATGACTGAACATATATTTCGTCAAGGTGTTCCGCCTGGCCGTCTTTAGTGCTAAAAAAAAAAAGAAGGAAAACTAACATTTTAAAGCAAATCTAGCAGATCAGAGGAAAGACTGAATCAAACAAACCAACCCAAAATAAATGAAAGATTATTTACCAATTAGATTGGGCAAGAATTATCTGCTTAATGATTGACTTAACTTGTCTACTGACCTAATTTTTATTAAAAGTGGGGTCAGATGATCTTAATTTTTAACTCAAGAAAAATGTTATTTGAAGCCTTTAATTTTAAGTTATTGTAAATTGGGTTTATAGGAATATCTCCAGTATCTCTATTTAAAGCAATGCCTCAATTTATGGATTTTTTAATTTCAACTGCCTTCTTAAAAGAATGTTGGAAGTCATTTGCTTCGGATATTAAAGTTGCCTCAACAAAAATAATTAAATGATCTGGATTTTCAACAATGTGGAGGGCCAAAGTAGAATTAGAATCCTCATTTTTGTTTTAAATTTCACCTTTTAGAGAAATCTTGTGCTCATGCCGTCGTTTCCATTTGCCCCTCATCCGGAAAATACTCCCCGAAGAAAACACCCCTCCCTCCATTTTCACCCTGGATAATTCCAGATCTTTATTAGAAGGGAGATTGGAATTTCTACTCTCCTGTTTAAGTCAGATGCATACGTATAGCATTGCCTATAGTAAAGACCCATAAGGGTTCAATGTATTAATATTTGTTCATTTATAAGGGGTCGTTGAATAAGCTTTGGAGGGAACTCAGTCTATTGGAAATCGAAAATTCCAGTACCCTTTTCTATGATTTAGCCTGATTTTCAACCGTTTGTTACTGAATGAGTTGTTACTGATTACATTGTCTTTGAGAAATTCTTATTCTAGTATAACGGCCCTTGTGTTTCAGTAGTTGTTTTGAAAGAATCTTCAAACAAATACAGAATTAGCTCTAAGGGAGAGACGAGGGGAGGGTAGAGGTAGAAATTCATATAAGATTCTCAGGGCTGTGTCCAGGACTTTTTTTTTTAGGGGGCATCAGAACAGGCCCAGTTACCTGAATCAGAATCTAAGTCTGAAGGAGTGGAGATAGATTTGCCAGCAGATCCTGTTGAAGACAGTCTTAATGACTGTGAAAGTGTCTGAATGTTCTGCTATTATGATCCAGTACTTAGTTAATCAAAGTCATCAAAGAGTTACAAACCACTTTTTTACTTGTATTTGGTGCTTTTATAAAATAAATGAAACATGTAGGCAATATAATATGAAAAATGTGGCCGAATACGGCTATTTAAACATGTAAGGCTGTTAAGGTAACATTCCTTAGGTTTAAATGTTAAATAAATTGCTAGTATGATATTACTCCCAAATAATGGTCATTTTTTTCAAAATGCACATCCCAAATCAGGCACTATCCAAGTGCTGGGGTATTAATCCTAGGCACAAGATGAAAAACCACCAAAGGGATATAACTAGACTATTAATTAAATTGATGAGACTCTAGATGAAAGAGCAATGCCTTTTTTTAAGCCCAAGAAAATCAGAATCATTAAAAAACTTCAATAAAACCTGAAAGTGATGCTTTAAAAGAAATTCTCAATTGGTCTTGTAGCTACAGGGCAACCCTAAAGCACTCATTTTACCCTGTATTTCCTAGGGAGTACCTTATTTTTACCTTGTTTTACCAAAATTACCTATTTTACTTACTGATTTTATATTTTACTGTAATCTTACAACAGTAGCAATTATACAATGTATAAAGCCATGCATTTTCAAGAAAACCTGACAGTTTGGCACATTGATTCATGATAGAGAAAAAGTCTAACAGTAGAAAACTCACATGTGTTTTTGGATTCTTGCATATTCAACATCAAATTTAAATACTTCCAGCTGCAAGTAATGAAGCCAAGGCTCTGATAATGTTTGTTTTTGCTCATACCATCTCTGCAATTTAGGCGAGTTAGATTAGACTTATTTAATGCATTTAGAATTATTAAAGGTGTTGATAATTTAGCTTTTATTGAGTTTTATGCATTGTGTAGACCCAGCTTGAAAGGGCTTCATCAAAACGCCATGCGTTTGAACTAAGCATAAAAGATAATTCAGTAACTCCAAGTGGGATTGTGCAAAAATCACATATATAGCAAACATTTTGTGTAGCACCCCCCTTTTTTTTGAAAAATAGCTCATTTTCGACAGGAGCAGATAGCAACCCTGGTTGTAGTTAGCATAAGGGGGATTTTTCAAAATTCTTGACAAAATTTTTGACGAATTCTAGGGCTTTTTGCTGCTTGAAATAGCCTAGTTGTGGGGAATGAAGCGTTGAGAAATGTTTCCAGAGCCTAAACTATGTTTAGGCTCAGCAAGTAGGATGTCAGGGTTAGGGACAAAGAAAAGAGCTTATGAGGGAGAAAAGACCCCAAACCCTGTCACACCACTGAAATAGCCTAACCTAGTATACCCAGCCTATCCTCGTCCTGGCATTTTGACGCTTCTGGAAGTTCTCAATTATATCCATTATGTGACAGTATTTAGCTAGTTATCTTTGCCATAAAGGCATACATTCGCCCACAATCGCTCGAGACCACTGGTCAGTTTTAGCTATCATCACAGACTATTATTCAGAAAAGCCGGCTGTATGTTGGCCAATAATATCATTAACCGCCCATTCATGAAATTTTGAAATTTTTCTTAAAATTTAGCACCACAGAATGCAAAAGCTCCATCATAAAAGTAAACCCAGAAGAGATAAAGCAGTTCACAAATCCGGAAATCAGATTAATAAACGAGAATCCACGACATACTATGACTGAGAATCCAAAACATTATTCTCATATGGTTATTAGTCCAGACTCCAGAGTTGAAGAGTGAATGAATAAAATTCAAAATTATTTTACTTGTCCACTGTGTTCCAAAGTTAACCTGGCTTAAAATTACGCAGTTGTTTACTGGCCAAATTCCAATATTCTATAATAGTCCTCTGTATTATCTAAATGGACATTAGAATGATGACATTGCTTTTTGCTTTCATCAGAAGCTGCAATATAATTGTTCAGTAAGATCTCCTGGTGTTTTTTCAAAATTTTAAATCAGAGAATTCAAGTTGCTCTGTATATTTTGCAACTCCCATTAGGTATGCCTCTATAAATTGTAACATCTAGGCAGCTAGTTCTAGGTTTGCTGAGTATTTGGCTGCTTAATCTGAAGTTGTTTTTTTTAATTAGAATTACTGTATTTCTTATTTTGAACCAACTATTGACAAGAAATAAGTGCAGAAAATGCAATAAAAAATAAGAAAAATCTTGCACATTGCCCATGGCTATATCTGGCCCTATTAGAGGAAGCTAAAATTCCGTTGTTATGGTAGTAATCATTATATTCAGAAACAGGACTAAATGAGGAGTTAAATGCTCTTGATTTTAGACGCCTTATTGTTTTTGTATATCATAGGCAGGGCAATAGTGCTGCCTAAGTAAAGATCGATGTTGGCACACTGTATTATTTATTTTTTGTTTTCTTGGTTTCTTAGTCTTTGACCAGGGCACTTCGTATCGAAGCAGTTGTCCTAGAAACTTCGAAAAGGGCTCATTCAATTGTAAATTGGAGTGGTTTGTACCTATTTTACTAGTCTAAAGTGATTGGAAGGCAACTAACACCCCTTCCACGCCCACCATTTCCCCAAACATATCCAATCAAAATTTTGAGATGGCCATTTTGTTCAGCGTAGTTGAACGAGCAGAAATTAACATGAGTAGGGCTCAAAACCCCTATGCCTCCCCAAGGCCAGAACATAATCTGCACTTTACTGAAAAAAATATAAACGTTTTTACTTGTATAACTTTAATAAATCAAATAATATTAACATTTTGATTAATAAATATCAGTATATATATATTAAACTGGCAATGCACATTCATTTGTATTTTTTTCAGTAAAGTGCAAATTATGTTCTGGCCTTGGGAAGGCATTGGGGAAGGGGGTTTTGAGACCTGCTCATGTTAATTTCTGCTCGTTTTGAGTTTGACTGGATTATTTATTGTAATTTTTGTTCGTTTTGGGTTTGATTTATTTATCGATGCTGATTTCTGGTAGTTTCACGCTTGGTAGATTATTTGATTTTATTTTTGCTCATTTTTGGTTTAATGGAGTTCTTTACTTTTCTAAACTTATTTTGTGGAAAAGGTTTTTTTTTAATAATTTACTTAGAAGGCAGGTTCAGTTCATTGTTGTTGACTACAGACATTTTTTGAATAATGTAGTTTCTTGTCTGGTAAGAAAATATCTGATGACGGATTCTAAATAACTGAGCCACACCAAAATCTGGAATATTTCAGATTGAAAAATATTGGTCATGTGTTTTAAATAATTATAAATGCTGACAGCTCAAGATTCTTTTTTATGAAAGATTTCAAAAAGTATTGCCCACAAACTCTGTGTGATGGATAAACTTTGTCTTGATTTTTGAATGTGTACAAAGCTCTACTATAATCAAATATCTCAATCATTTTGTTGAAAAGGGTTTACCTTTTTTCTTCAGTGTAATTAACGCTGACATTTGTAAATTTCTGCTTATTTATGTTTTGGAAAAAATGAATTATTTAGGCGAATTCTACTTCCAGTGTTTCATACAAAAATAACATTAGAAAAATCATTATCCAACTGTGTAAAAACATAATTACATTTTATTCCAATAACCAAAACTCTTGTATAAAATTTTCTAAACAGTTAAATTGTATTTCCCCTCAATAAAATACAGAAAAAAAATATGGGGAAAGTGCAAGTTATGGCAAATATTGAATTTGATTAACTCACTACAAAAAGGTCTGACCAAACCCTTGAACTCAAAAAGTTTTAATTTTGTTCTTAAATAAATTATTGCTTTGAAATTGTTGTAAGTTTTTTTTTTTTTTTTTTTTATTCTAGAAAAGTCATGGGCTTGCTAGAAGAAAAGTTGAAATCTTATCAAGATTTCCCTAAAGAAGGAATACTTTTTAGGTATGTTTATTAGAAATTATGTTTGGTTGATCGTTTATCTCAGAGATCCTCTATAAAGGATTATATTTGATGTATGTTATGCCAATTGATTGATCATAATTCCCCGGCAATGCAATAAAGGATGCCTGAAGTGACTAGATGATGTAGTGTCACATCAGGAATTATAAATGTTGCCTTGTATCTATGGGAGATCAAAACATATTTAAACACCTTAATATTTGTATATAAAAATATAAAATTTTGATAGTTATTATTCATGATTGTTATCATTATTTATTTAGTATGGATTCATCCATGAACTTTATTTCTACCTTTGGTTTGCTTAATTGTTTTAGAGAACAGCACAGGGGCTGCTTTTGCTCCTTTTGTATTTGCAACATGTTACTTGCAGTAGATATTCACAAGCGTTCATACCAATCTTATAGGGCCGAAAAGCCTAAATTTTAGTGTATGGGAGAAGGGGGGGGGGGTATAAGGGGAGAAATCACCCTATCATCTGCCCTGTGTGTAGCCTGCTCTCTGGAAGACAAAATACGGAATAATTGCTTCTAGTGTTTTGACAGGGTTGTCACGAATTAGTTCTTAAAATGTGTTCCAAAGTCAGCTGAAAAGTATGCATGTAATTTTCTCGTTTTGAAATAAATACTTGTTTTCTCCTAAGTCTGATCTCTATCTGTGCTATTCCATTTGATCCAAAGAAAATGCGAGATTTTATGAGAGATGATTGATTGATGAGGAGCTATTTTCTAAGACAAAAAAAATAATACTATCTAGCACTGCCCAATAAAATGATAAAATTAATTCTAAGAATCTGCAAAAGAATAGTAGCTCTATACATTGTTTTATCTCGTTTTTTACTTTTGCTTTACAAAGGGCCAGATATAAAAGAACTATTTTTGCTAAAATATCAAAAAGATATATTTTTGTACACTTACAGAAACTAAACATGTTCCGTATATTGATACAGCCTCAAAAAAACTTCAATCAATTGAAGTAGTTCAAAATTAAATGAGTCATTAAAAAAAATTGTAGGCCTAAAAAATTGAGGTCAATTTTCAGAATGTTTCTGGCTAAATCCAATGTCCAATCAAAATAGAAATTTGAATATATCCTAAACTAGACTTGAGCTTGTTGTGAGTGTTTCTGGTTACTCATGGCAATGCTTTTCTTGCATTGATGGCATTAACTTTGAATTGAAATTAAAGGTTCTCTCAATAGCCATTAGTTTCTCATACTCTTTTATTTAATTTTTATCCAACTTGTGATGATTAAATTGCCATTAAATCTTGCTTGAGCTTATATTCAATAACTAAACAAAGTGCAATCATGCCTCTATACCTTAAACTACTCTTAAAAACCTTTTAGAGTGGAAAATTAAAAGAAAATCAAGGCTAGTAACACTGCTCATACGCTTAATTTTTAATTCTGATTTATTGGAATATTTGTATATCTGTCTCTACTTGTACGATTTTCCAAAATCTTCCCCACTTTATACAGCCCCCCTTGCCCGCCAACCTTTAATACTGCTATAATCGACAGAAGACTAGAGTAGAAAATACAAAGGTTCGAAACCTTACAAACTCAATATTTGACTTTTAAACATTTTGATAGTCCTTTTAAAAATCAGTTGAAATAGATAGAGGTTTCTATAGTTTTCAGCCCCTACCCTCCTTAGTCCTAGCTTCATGCTAGTAGTTACAACAGAAACAATTTAAGGGCGATTGGATGCATTATGCATCCATTAACTGCCCAACAGGAAATTTTTAACAGTTTGAAAATTTTCACCCTTATTTTCCTACTTCCTCTTAATATTACCTTTATTGAAAAAAGTACACTTATTATTTAGAGTCAGATAATTTTTCTCTTCGTTTGATACGCCATTTGCCGTATCTACAGGTTTTTAATGTTGATCCCCTACCTATTTGATTCCCCCACTCCTATCATAAGGGCCTCATGGGGTTAATTGCTGTTTACCTGGACCTCAATTTTTTTTTTTTACCTGAACTTGAACCGAAAAATCGATTTTACTATTTTGTGGTACACCAAAACACTTATTTTGAAAGTTATCTGGAACTCCAGATTAACCCCGAGGCAATGCCCTGAGATACCCCACCCCCTCCCGTTCTTCGCTAAAGTTGAAAGTGATTGCATAAACTCTTAATCTGTATGATTTTTTGTTCGAATTCTAAACAATAGTCATTTTTAACTTATTGTTTGAAGTACATTCAAATAAGATAACATTCCAAGGGGATAGAAAAGAGGGAGGGGTTGTTTTTTACAATTATAATTGCTAGTTTTCATTTACCATTATCATTAGTTTTTTGGTATGGTAAAAATATAGGTAGGAGGAGAGGAGTGCACCATAAGACCATCTGCATTTTAAGAGGACCTACAGATGCGTGTTTTTAAAAATTTGATTTTAAAATAAATTCCAAAAAAACAAGTTTTTTAAAGAAAAGTAAACAGTTATATTAAAGCTTAAGACAAGCGGAAATACAGTACTATAATAATTCAAATTTAAAACGACAAGAAATTACTATCAAAGAATAAATGAAAGCCAAAAATGAATAGAAGTTGAAATAAATAATCACATTAAATATAAAGATGATAGATTAAACCGTAAAACGATCATGGGCTTGAGTAGGAAGAATACTCTACTATGCATTTATTTTTCATTACAATTTCTTGTTCTTAGAAAATATGCTCTTGGTCAAGTTAGTATTCTTAATATTCTTTTAACTGTATAAAGTTAACGTCAATTAATTACTTTGATGCTAAAACCTTAAAAAAATGTAAAAAAAAAATGAGTTAATCAGATTTGCTTCTGAAGGGTATATTCATCATAATCTTGTCACTGCTCTGTATTTGAACACCAACCTTCAATTTTTGAAAGAGGCTGGAAGCTGGAATTCATCTCTTTTGATTTTTATGGATTCTGCATAATCACGTCAAGTTTTTTTTTGTAGGTGTTTAGTGTCCCGAAGCAACTTTTTGGGAAGCCAAACTTGCAGTATTTTGATGTGTTATTCTTATGTTGAACTAATTGTGTTGATTTTTTTTTTTAATTTAGGGATGTATTCTCCTGGTTCAAAGATCCTGATTGTTTACGTGAATTATCAAAAAAGTTTTCGGAAGCTGTTAAGGCAAAGGGCTGGGACAAAGTAGACATAGTTGTTGGCTTAGAATCTCGAGGATTTTTATTTGGACCCATCCTAGCTTTAGAATTTGGCGCCGGATTTGTTCCAGTTAGAAAGCCGGGAAAGCTTCCCGGTGAATTGGAATCTGTATCATATGTTTTAGAATATAGAAGTGTAAGCTGCTTTTGTACTCAAATCTCTTTTAGCTAGTCCTGTTATATTCAATGTAGAATATATACAAATATGAATCATATGATAAAGAGGAACTCTAATGAAGCCATCTACTACGCCTGCTCGCAGCATTTATCAGCTTGTTGTGTTAGCAATTTTAGATAGTCTTTAAGTGAGATTTGTCTTTTCTGTCTTGGTCCAATAAAACTAAATGGCATATTTCTCATTTTTAGACTTAAAGGGGGTGTATATCAAGTTTTAAGAGAAGAACAGTGTGGTCTTGGAAGGGTAAAGGACATTTCGACCAAATTTTCACTTTTAGATTAAAAATTGAGAAGCGCCTGAGTCATCAAACCTCTTTAGTCCTCAGTTTTATTGATTATGAGCGAGTGTTTAATCCAGCTGACAGAAGAACTTTAGCGAAGGTCCTATCCTTGTATGACGTACAAGATAAATGCATCAAAGTGATTAGTGCATTTGAGCATACGAGAATAACATTAGTGCATACGAGACAATGTTGCAATAATGCAATTAATAAATACATAGTGCAAATAACAATAGTACAATTAGTGCATACGAGAATAACATTGCTGCAGTTAAGGTAGGAAATGAGGTTAGTACGTGGTTTCGTGTTAAACCAGAGGTTAAGCCGGGTTGCGTTCTATCCCCATTTATGTGGATTATTTTGATGGACTTTGTCCTAAATGGCACAGCAAAGGCAATGGGAGAACAGGCAATTAATTGACAAAGTAAAACTCTCCTAGACTTGAGTATACTGATGATCTAAGCTTCCTAGGTGAAAATATTTGCAAAATAAGTGAATTTTTAGAAGTTTAGAGAATTCAACGTGCAAGAATAGCTTTTGAAAATTTAATTTTGAGAAGAATAAGTTGTTAAGACTAGGAATAAGTGATGATGAAGACGTGATGCTGGGTAACGAAAAGATGGATCAAGTGGACAGCTTCATTTACCTAGGCAGTATTATTAGTAAAGGCGGTAGGTGCAGTGAAGATGTTAAAAGTAGAATAACAAAGACCCCGATTTTTTTTTACAGTTAAAAAAAAGTTTGGAAAAATAGTAAGATAAGTAAGATAATAAGATAAGTGAGAATAGTAAGATAAGTCTGTGAACCAAGGTTAGAATATTGGAATCTACAGTGATGACAGTGGCCACGTAATGTTCTGAAGCATGGGCGCTCCGAAAAACGGAAGAGGATTTGCTAGATATTTTCCTGAGAAATTGCCTGCGGATTACTTTGGGTACCCGAATGAATGGCCGTAAGCTGTACGAAAAATGCTATTCAATCCCGCTTTCTAGGGCTATAATGAGAGAAAGGATGAGATCGCTGTGACACGTTCTGCGGATGAGGGATGACAGATTACCGAAGATTGCCCTTGTTAGCCAACTGAAAATCAGGTCGTCCCTGGATGCGGTGGGAGGATGTTGTAAGGAAAGATTTAAGGGAAATAGGAACTTCTTTGGAGGGTATAAAGAGGGAGGCTTTGAATAGATTGGGATGTAAGAGGAGCGTGTGTAGCTGTGTTGGCTTCAGGCGGATTGGTGCTGCAGTGAGTTGTTAGTAGTTGTAGTAGTATGTAATAATTTTGCATCCCAAACTCCTGGATAAAATATCGTGAAAAGTCTAAAATTATAGCAGCGTGAATATATTATCTTAGCACCAAATCGCTTTCGACCAACGAACCTCCGTACACTCCTCCTCCACTCCACCCTGTTCAGACCTTTCCCCTTTACTCCCTTCTAAGAAGTTCCAACTTTCTTTGGATCTTTACCATGGCATCTTTCCATTTTTCATTGGAGCATGTCCTTCTTATCGTCGTCCCCAACTGGATTCCAAAAGCACAATTTTTAGTAATATTTTGACCTTCATCTTTAAAAATGGGCCCAATTAATCTTCTTTCATTATAACTCTATAAAGGGGATCGAACCACACCTGTTGCACAGCTTAATGTTTGGGATATGGTCTTTCAGATGAGTACTCAAAATTATCTCTAGACAATGCACCTTATTCGTTTTTGATTACTACTCATTCTTGTTGGTCAAAATTGCTCATCTCTAATAGGGAGAAAGAAGAAGATACAACCAAAGTCTATTCTTAGTGATCTTTTTCGAGTCTCATCAATAAGAGGTTCATACTGTATGTTCCTTTGTTAAAGAATCTTGGAAATTGAGTATAAACATCTTCTTGTACCCAATGTTACCCACCTAGCTAACCTAATCAATATTTCGCTTTGCCAATTGAAAGAGATTCAGGAAGATTTCTGGTATCTAGGTAGCATGAAAAGAGAGTGCACAGATGCCGTGGAATCTCTCCAGGCTACATCCCTCTGGTGCTGGATCAAAAGCTATTTAACCCGAACCATTAACCAGAGAAGTATAGCCCACAAAAACGTAAAGGTGCAGATTAGTTACCAGTGTAGTGTAGGATGCAGAAGCCCTGCCAATAGAACCAGGATATGCAGTAAGAAGTGATTTGTTTATATCCTACTTCTGCTGGACAGTATCTGTGCAACCCTATAGCCCAATTGACTGAATAATATACATTAAAAAATAATTTGTTTTTATCAAGGGTAGCTAATACATATCATTTGATTCAGAATTCAGTCTTCTATCTGAATATGAGAATCATTTCCTCTGAAAATTAATTTAAGAAATTTCTGGAATTTCCAGATTCTGGAATTTCAAAAACCTAGTTTTGGTTTAATTTTCAGTTCACTTTGGATTCAGGGTTTAGGCCGCCTCGCCTATAACCCCAAATCCTTCGTTTCCCGGAAAGCTTGATTTATAGAATGCAGAGAGGAATTTTCAGAGAAAATTGTTGTTATGTTTGGACACAGCATTGAAAGGCATGTTTATTTTCTAGCTACCTCACCATCGTTCTATATTCCAAATTACATGCTTATTTCCGAACTCATGGTAAAGGCCCTACTGGAAGCGGGTAGTTTTCGTGACCAAAAAAAAGAAGGATTCTGGAATATTCACGTATATATCATAGTTTCGAATCCCTACAAATTTGATACTTGTAGACTCGCCAGGTAGTCCCCATCAAATTCCTGTAATTGAAATCGCATTTCAACGAAATAATAAAAAAAATAATATTTCTGAAAAACCTAGAGGTACCGTATCAATACCTTTTTATCCTTCCCATTTTTGGTTGTCACTGGACTTGCATGGTCGGTGAGCAGAGCAAGAACACTAATACGACCAAGAGCCAATGGTCCTGTCAGAATTTTCAGAGTCTTTAGGGGAAATCACTTTCTATCCTTCAATGCAGAATAGATTCCAGATCAAAAATTAGTTTTGCTCTGCGGTTAATAGTTCTTCAATAAGCTGCTCTATCACAATCACTAATGATTGAAAGTATATCCTTTCCATCACATTGTCCTATCTCTCCCAATGACAGTTGTAAACTCTAAAACCAGCTTTACAACCTGTATATTGTCACATTAAGAAATCGACCAAAATCAAGTTTACACTGCTATTTTCCTCTTTCTACAAAAGTGTGCTGATTTCACGTCTTTGGGGAGTATTTTATCATATAAACAAACCAATGTTGACCAACAAGATGGTGGTTTCTGTGCAGTGTTGAAATTCGGGTGGGAAAAATAAGAGAAAATCAGGTGCAATAAGGAGAGTTTTCCTCTAAAAGATATAGCATACGGTCCTGGGTCTTTAGGAGCGCCCATGTTTCATTGCCATACCTAACCACTGGTTCTAATCTCCTAATATTAGTTCTAAGTACTATTCTGCTATTCTTCTAAGAAAAGTTCCTGCAAAAAAAAAAAAACACACAAAAAAGTACCTCAGCTATTCAATAATTTACTTTGTCACTGCATAAGGATAACGCTGTTATCGGTAAGGATAACGATACCTAGATAAATGAAGCGATCGGCTCTGTCAGGTATCATTGTTTCATCCTCATATACTGCTAATGCAAGTGACTTAGTCTTCTAAAATCAATTTTCAAATCTATTCTCGTATTTTTGATAATTTTCTGAAAACACGATTTCTTGAAAAACTGGAAAACCTAGACCATGTGCTATGTAATTGCATGAGGTATTCTCTTTATATATGCAAATTAAAAACTTGCACGTGGTTTACTTTATACCAGAACGTTGCATTAGTGGTCAGCCTTGTTTCTCTTATTCTTCTAATGTGTACTCTGGAAAACTGTGGAAGATCTCCTTCACCTAACCTAGCACGGTACACATCCTTTAATAAGACCAGGCAAGACCGAAGCATCTAGCCTCAGGGATTAACCTTGTGGCTGGAATACCTGATGTAATGATTACACCAATTGAACGCAGGGCGTCCTAATCAGAAAGAACGTTGGCCAAAGTCTGGGATATATTCTGATCTTAAGCGCAATATAACGAGCTGTCTGTAGTCAGGGTCTGATTTAAAGCTTTGACAGTCCTAGGCGCAAGCGTTTTTGCTGCTCCATTTTTGCGAGATTTTCGAGGAAATACCAAAAAATTCGGAGATAGTGGAAGTACTGAACAGATCGCAACTGATTAGCCAAAAATAATGAAAGAGAGAGGTGATACCGAACTCTCAGTTGCCATTCTTGGGAGACATCTGACAGTTTTTAAGTGACCACGAAATTCCTATGTTGTTTTATGTTGTTTTTACTTTTCTGTGAATAGGCAGCACGGCGGAGGATTGAATATGGCACTTAGACGATAAATCACATCAGTCCCGTTTTTTGTTAAGAAAAAAAGTCACTCAGTGTTAATTTATTGCGCCCCCCCCCCCCCTAGGCCCGGGCCTATTGGTAAATCCAGGCCTGTCTGTAGTGCATTATAACTAACAAACTGTATTTGCTTCTTTTTTTTTTGAAATATTGTAGTGTCGTCGGTTTTTCAATTTGCTGCTGTATCGTTAACGCAATTAGAAAAAGGAATTCTTTTTAACATATGTGTATAAGCCCAAGTGCTCTTTTGCCTGCAACTTTTTCCCCATACGTGTAGGAAAAAGGGCATTGTCTGTCTGGACGACATTTTGGGACCTTAGGATATTCACCTGTGAGATGTTGGTATTCTCCAATAGGGCAAATTTTAAGATCTCCATATTGGAGATAAAGAAGGGCATTTCTTCCCCAATCTTAATTTCCGCGGGGTTTCTCCTATCGTAACCCCCATTCACCAATACTACCATTTTCAAACAGGGAGCTGTAAGAAAAGTGTGGTTAAATCCTATTTTCTATGGCTATAATGAGGAAAAGGTTGAAATGGCTAGAATAAGTTCTGGAATGAAGGATGACTGATTGCCAAAGATGGTCCTTGTCGGCCAACCATCTTGGGCCAATCGAAAAACAGGTCGTCCCCTAATGGGATGGGAGGGTGTTGTAATGAAAGATTTTAAGGAAATAGGATCTTCTTGGGAGGATGTAAAGAAGGAGGTTGTGAGTAGATTGGGATGGAGGAGGAGCGTGCATAGCTGCGTTGGCCCCAGGCGGCTTAGTACTGCAGTTAGTTGTCAGTAGTAGTAGTGTTCTCCAATAAGGATAATCTTCACAACTGATTGTGGACCATCAACTGCAATAATATGGAAGTAATGTTTAAACTGGTTCCATGGCACCAAATTGGCTGTTCTACTTTTCGTTACGGTAGTTATGTCATGGGCAAAATGGATGACCCATTCAAATACGTTGACGACCTATCTGCGCTTGACAGTGATAAAACCAAAGCTATGCCCCATTCTTACCAAGCTATTTTTAACATTCTTACCATGATCTTTAAGCAGAATAAAAACAGAATGGATTTCAAATAGTTTCCAGATCAACAAAAGCCTCAGATTCATATTATGGAAAATCTAAATGATAAATGTGGAAACTGATAAAAACTTGTTGGTTACAAGTCTGCTTTTGACTCTTCAAAGATTAAAACCCTTAGAGAGCGCTACCTGTTCTGTTGATGATAGGTTCCGGGTAATTTCTTCTTGCTAGCTCCAAGCTCTGACATCTTCTACACCCTGCTCCAAAGTCATTACTTAAAACCCGGAAGAAGAATGAGTTAGTGCCAGTATCTTGAAGAACTAACCGGTTTAAAAATTTATTTGTGTTGTTTTTTTTGCTAGTGCCTTTAGTAAAATATCATAGGACTAATAAGCTTGTGGATGATTCTAGAAAAAAGATTCAGGTTGGATATTCTAAAATTGTGACAAATAGGGAAAAAATTTAACGGACAGCTCTACGTTATTATTCTGCTAAATTGCCAGGATGTTAGGCGCCTGTGCTCGTATTACTTTCGATATCTTAAGTTCCTTTTTTATTTGCCTACACGTACTCGGGACCGAAAACTGATTCATAATTATAGCGCATCTGATGTGACAAATAAGCTTGAGTTACTTCACGTTAAGTTACTAAAGTCAGCCCCTGGCAAGCTCGGGCCGCACCACGGGCTCATCCGTCTTTTCGTTCTTTTGTAGTTTTTTTAGTTCTGTATTGGTCTTTTTTCCTTTCTTTTTTCTTTTCTTTTTTCTTTGTACTCTGCTTTTCTCCTGTGTTTATTAGGGGGTTATATATAAATTATTATTATTATTATTTTTGTAAAAGAGACAGCGCCATTTAGTTCGGGAGTTTTTTTTTTATTATTATTAAATACTACGAAAACTGTTTCGAAATAAATGATTCTGATCCTTCTGAGAGAGAGAGTAGTTTTTTGATGCTTTAATGCATTGGGATACAATGCATTAAATAATTAATTACACGATCTGTATGGGTATTTGAAGAAAAAAAGAAGTTCTGATGGGATATAGGGCTCAAGGATAATAGAAATACCTGATTATTATTGTCATTTCAGGACACCTTTGAAATTCAAAAGGATAGTATATTACCTGGACAAAAAGTCTTAATAGTTGATGATCTGTTGGCTACTGGAGGTAATCAAGTTTTGATAGAAATACCATATTATGATAAGTGACTTTATAAAGTGTGCTTTTGTTTTATGCTCCTTCTCTTTTAAGCACAATCAGTGCTCCCATTGACAAATGTAAAATAATTCCAAATTGTAGATTA
This sequence comes from Artemia sp. Qi Xiang Cuo, assembly GCF_049724085.1. Classification (NCBI taxonomy): domain Eukaryota; kingdom Metazoa; phylum Arthropoda; class Branchiopoda; order Anostraca; family Artemiidae; genus Artemia; species Artemia sp. Qi Xiang Cuo. The sequence goes on from NC_142805.1 coordinate 36,646,271, forward strand.
TAACTTAAAATAAAACTTTTAAAAACAAATGATCTTTAAAAAGTTCTCTACACATGTAAAATAGCCATTGTATTTTTTAATTTGAGATTATTTGAAAGATTGGGATTAGTAACTCACCCGTCGGGCGTTGTTGGATAATTAATATCCAGAAAATGGGAATAATGTGAACAGAATCAACTGACAAGTGTTCATGTGTTTCTAATTTAATTGAGCGCAATAAGTATTAAGAGCCTTGGGGGGGAGGGGCAACGGATATTATACCTAAAACCTTCGTAAGACTGTACTCAACAACCTCCTAAAGCTTCTTGGCTATCGGATGAATAGTGTAGTAATGCATACAGGACAGACCTACATTCGAATTTATATACATAGATTAATAACCTGGGAGAGGGCGGGATAAGTTTTCACCGTTGAAAAAGGAAATAAGTTATTATTTTTGGATATTTTGAGTCACCTTGTGAATAATGGATTTTCAGTATTTCATAAACCCCCAAATAACTACCATTTCTACCGTTTACGTCAAATCAAAATCCAGATTAAAATAGGGTAATTATTTCAGGGATTTGAAATAACTTCACAAAAATACATGGACAATGAAATATTTTTCATTAAAGATATTTTTAATTGTGGAAGGGTATCCTGAATAAATAACTAAAAGTGAACCTATGATTGCAGAAGGAGGTGAAATAGCTATAATAAAAAAAAAAAAAAAAAAAAAAAAAAAAAAAAAAAAAAAAAATACATGTCTCTAGCACCCGTTCCTTGTATTACAAAAGTTTAAGGGGAGAATTAAAAAACATATTTTAAAATTAGCTTTTAAAAATGTATGGAATCTTTACTGAATGCTCGAAATTATGTATTATGTCCATCAATAGAAGAAGGTAGGAGATGGAGCTCACCTGGGTTAGAATCTCACCTTCGGCCCTTCACTTATATAGATTGAAAGCTCTTGCACGACTAACTTCAACAGGGGGTAACATGTCTACCTTTCTCTAGAATCTATCTATGAAGTCATTGTTGTAGATATGCTATTTGTGTCATTTAGAGCCCTTGCCTCGGGGACTACACGTGTCATGTTTCCCCTGGAAGCATATTATTTATACTTTTAAACTATTCTGATTGAATCTATTGTCTTGAAATTAGGATTCGATGTCGTAGGGGATTATCTGAGGGCATGTGGGTTGTCAGGCTGCCCTCTTATTGGTTTCTCTAAATGGGTATCTGGAGAAATCTGGGGAAGGTAAACAGGAAGGGTGTGGGGTCAGCTCTAAATGGGTACCTGGAGAAATCCTGGGAAGGTAAAAAGAAAGAGTGTGCGAAAGCACAGGATGGTTAGCCCCCAACATTGCACTTCCTGGCTGAAGGGCCAAGAAACAGAAATCAGTACCGCCGGTAGGGACTGTAAAGTCCAATGCCTTATACTTTACCTTTTTTTTAGCTTATTAATTTCTATCCTTCAATTTACACTAGGATCCAAAATTTGCGAGAAAATTATCCCTTCCCCAACTTTGTACAACCGTCTATTCTGCACGATGAGGCTAAACAAGAAGCAAAAAAACATGGGAGACGTGTTGCTTTTTACAAAACGTTGTCGCCTTGACTATGAAAAAGATATTATCAAGCCATTGGTCCGCCTCCAGACTAACCGTCAATTGCTGTCATAATTAAGTATATATATATTTTTTTTTAGGTAGTCTAAAGGCCTCGTGTGAGTTAGTGCAACGACTGCAAGGAGAAGTTGTAGGATCGGTTGTTGCTATAGAGCTGGAAGATCTCAAAGGCAGAGAAAAAATACCAACCGAAGTACATTGTCTATTCAAGTTCTGAGCATAATTTGTAATAAATTATTGACTTTTAGGATCTATATTTTTTTACATGGGTCAAAATTGAGCCGCTAATGGTAATGATAGTATGCCGCTCGTCTTTGAAATGCGTATCATAGGCAGCGCAATATCGCTGCCTAAGTAAAGAGCGATGTGGACACAATATATTTTTTTTTTTTTTTTTGGTTTTAGACTAGGACACTTCGTATTGAAGAAGTTATCGTAGAAACTTCGAAAAAGGCTCATTCGATTGTAAATTGAAAGGGCTAGTGCCCTTTTTAGTAGTCAAATGTGATTGGAGGGCCACTAACACCCCTCCCCACCATTTCCCCAAACACGTCCAATCAAAATTTTGAGATAGCTGTTTTGTTCAGCGTAGTTAAAAGGTCAGGAAATTATGTCTTTGAGGATGACAACCCCTCCCCCACTGCCCTTAGGGTTTTAAGTTATGCCCTGGGGGCATATAAGATATATATAGAAATATGATCGTATAAACTATGGAGGGGGCTCATTGGATTGGTAATCAGAAGTTCTAGTGCCCTTAAGATTCAGAATGATCGGAGGGTGGATGCCCCCCCCCCCCAACACCTCGTATTTTGCCGAAATGGATCTGATAGAAATTTTAAGATGGCCATTAGTTGTCTTAGAAACTTCGAAAAGGGCACATTCGATTGGAAATTGAAAGGGTTAGTGTCCTTTTTAATAGTCGAAAGTGATTGGAGGGCAAATAACCCTCCCACACCCACCATTTCCCCAAATACATCCTATCAAAATTTTTGGATGGCCATTTTGTTCAACGTAATTGAAAGGTCCAGAAATTGTGTCTTTGAGGACGACACCCCCTCCCCCCCCACAGGCGTCAGGGTTGTAAGTTATGCGCTGGGGGCATATAAGGTTTATATAGAAAGGGTGATCGTATAAACTTCGGAAGGTCTCATTGGATTGGTAATTAGAATTCCTAGTGTCCTTTTTACGATTCAGAGTGATTGGAGGCTTGATCCCCCCCCCCACACCTTGAGCTTTCCCGAAATTCATCTGATAGAAATTTGAGATGGTCATTTGTTGTCATTGAAATTTCGAAAAAGTTTCGTTCGATTGGAAACTTAAAGGGCTAGTGCCCTTCTTATTAGTCATAAGTGATTGGAGGGCAACAAGCCCCCCCCCCCTCCCCCACGCCCATCAATTCCCAAAGCACGTCTAATCAAAATTTTGAATAACCATTTTGTTCAGTGTAGTTAGACAAAATTTCTGCTGGGGTTTTTTCAACGGGGAAATTTTCTATGGGGAGGGAAGTTTCCAGGGAGTGAACTTTTCAGGGGAAATTATACACTGGGGGCATTTGCCAGAATTCTTATACAACATTCTTTATATATTTCTTGTTTTCTCTTTTCCGTCTCAATTTTGCACGCGGAGTGGTTAAGGGTAATTGTCCAAGTTAAATTTTCACCGGGATTGAATTGTCTAGAGGATATTTCCGTGTGAAGGGGGTTTCTCCGTGGAGGTTGGGCCATATTTGCTGGCATTATTTAAAAAACGATATGATATTTAAAAAAAAACAAGTTTTTTCATCTGAAAGTAAGGAGCAACATTAAAACTTAAAACGAACAGAAATTATTACGTATATAAAGGGGGTTGCCCCCTCCACAACACCTCGCTCTTTACGCTAAAGTTTGAATTATGTCCCAATTCTTCACAAGGGCCGTTTAATTAGAACAATAAGACGCTTTTTTAAAAGTACTAAAAACCTTTAGCGTAAAGAGTGAGGTAGTGAAGAGGGGGCAACCCACTTTATATACGTAATAATTCCTGTTCGTTTAAGTTTTAATGTTGCTCCTTACTTTCAGTTGAAAAAACTTGTTCTTTTTATTTAATAGTTTAAAGCTCGAAATGAAGAGTTCTGGCCTAGTTTATTTAAATTTACTTTAACTTTAGAAGAATGGCTTTTGAGTCTACAACGGGAAAATGAACGCAAAATAGATATTTTGTTAATAGCAGTTTTGCATATATGATAAAAAGGCACAAAAACATTTAAGTTCTCTGATAAAAAAAAACTTTGACAAAAAAAGCTATTAAACTATCTTATACAATTAAAATATCTTAGAATGGCTTTTGAGTCTTTCTTTAAATGTCAACCTGCAGCAACGTAACCCCCTCCCCCCCCCCCCGCCACGTCGTATTTTGTTGAAACTTTTAAGTACAAGGGTATTAAGGTGAAACGTTTATAGAACCTTTAGGAGAAGTTTCAATTAACGAAAAAATTGTATGCGTGCAGGTTTTTAAAAAAGCATTTAAGTAATATCATAGGTAGCACCGCTTTATAATTACTAGAAATATCATTGTAACTTGTAAAGGAGCTAATTCGTTTCAAAATTAAAAGGTTTAGTTGCCTTTTTAAGAGTAAAAAGAGATTGGAAGGCAAGAAGCCTTTCTCTCAAGCCCATTGATTTTCCAAACGTATCCAGTTAAAATTTTGAGACAACCATTTGGTTAAGCATAATAGAACGGTCCAGCAACTATGCCTTTAGGGATAATGGGCATGTCTACCTCCCAAAGTTTGGGATTGCAATTGGTCCATTATGCTTTCAAAGTAAATCAAAAGGCATTGTATTTATGGTTGTCAATAAGACACCTCAGCAATATATCAAGAACAACTGGGGGATTAAGTTGTAACTTTTAAGTATAAAATAAAAAAAAAAAATGTTTGTGTCAGGATTAAAAATTGTAGAAAAGGTTTCTCCAGCATATAAATATCAACCCAACAATGGATTCTTATAGAAAAAAAAACTGAAAGAAAAAAAAATTTCATGAAAAAGTCAAAAATAAAGTCAAATAATCTTCCAAGCGTAAAACTACCACAAACCACTATCAATAAATAAATGAAACTCAAAACGTACAGAAATTATAATAAAAAACGATCAGAAATTAATTAAAAAAAACTTTCCACAAAACAAGTTTTTCAAAGAAAAGTAAAGAGCTCTATTTAGCCAAAACTGAGCACAAATAAAGTCAAATAATCTTCCAAGCGTAAAACTACCACAAACAACAATGAATAGGTAATTGACAGTAAAAAAGAATAGAGATAACAATAAATAATTCAGTAAAACCCAAAACGAGCAAAAATTAGCACTATTAGGGTTTATAACCCCTGTATCTTCGCAACACCATATCACTATTTGTGCTTTACTGAAAACGAAAAACACTTGGAATGTTTTCACTTTTTTTACTTTCATAAATAAAAATTATCAAAACTTTAAGGAATAAATATCAGTATTTGTCAATTAAACTGACAATCCACGGTTGTGTGTTTTTTTGTTGTTGTTTTTTTTTCAGTAAAGCGCGAATTATGTTCTGGTCCTGAGAAGGCATGGAGGTTATCAGCCCTATTCATGTTAATTTCTGCTCGTTTTGAGTTTGACTCGGCTATTTTTTGTAATTTCTGTTCGTTTTTGGTTTCATTTATTTATTGATAGTGATTTTTGGTACTTTTACGCTTAGAAGATTATTTGACTTTCTTTCTGCTCATTTTCGGCTAAATAGTGGTCTTTACTTTTCTTTGAAAGACATGTTTTGTGGAAAAAGTGTTTTAAATTAATAACCATATAAATCGGTTGAGTGTCCTTTTGGAAGGAACATAAGATCCCCTTCTTGGAGCTATCGTTCCTAAAGTGCTCCACATTACAACTCTTCGCCACATGAACCTTAACATTTGAACCACATAAATATTTCCAACGACTCACTTGATAATCGAGTCTGATCGTTACGAACCTGTTGATATTCCGAGCAAGCATAAAATAGCAAGGTTAGGTGACGTTTTAGCTTCGATGAATCAATACTTAGCCAAAATATAACTTGAACTTTGGGTCCAGTATTTCAGTAACAGATGAATTCTTATTTTCATTTAAGAAATTTCTACTTTGCTATTATTCATTAAAACTGGACACAATAAAGTTTCAAGTTCTTTATTTATTTAACTTTAACTTAAAGGTAATGTTTTTTAAGGTTAATTACATCATCTTGTATATAAAGATGCAGTTTTTGACAAAAAGGTCATTATGCTTTAATAATATGTTATTTTCAAAAAGTATGTATATATAAGAAACAGCTTTCAAATATGGCCTTAAACATCTCTCTATGATGTTTCAGTGCCCCACTAGTGGGAGACTTGCTCAAGATCGGGGACTGAAATGCTTCTGAATGGGATTCCAATGGTGCACTTTTCGTTTCGACCTGACATCATTTTCGAGGGGTTTTAGGCTATTTTCGAAATTTCCATAAATTAGTCTACCCAATAAATCTTACCTTTTAATTAATCGAGATAATAGTTGCCATTTGTAAATCAGCTTCATATAGCGTTTAGCGATTCTTCCTTATTTCGAAAGTTTCTTCCATAACGCATTTTTAAATTTTCAGTTATAGTTGGCTAGGATTCGTTCTTTATTCGTTCTTTATAGGTTCGTTCTTTACTAGCTTCTCTCTCTTGTCCTCCGCTACTGATAAAATGCTCAGTTAATCATGTAATAATTTAGTTCTTCTGATGGCAAAGCATTTTGTCAAATAACAAACGGTTTCTTCTTTTCTGTTCATAGATCTGCCAAGACCAAAATTTTATATAATAACACTTTATTTGATTGCATTAATATTTGAAATAAACAAACTAAATTAAAGTAAATATACACTCTAAGGTTATAAAGAATACAATCAATTAAGGATAAATTCAATAAAATAAAACGCCATATTCTCAATAAGAGATTCTTGATTGAATAATCCTACCAAACTGTTCAATTATTAACCGCTATTAATTTACAAATAATGAATAGAATTATTTATGAAGGTGCACTCTATCACGCTATCTTTCTAAATTGCTTCGCCACCTCTGGATGTGGCCATTCATTTCATTTCTATGATGAAGATAACAGAGATGCTACCTACTAAAAAAAACAATGTTGCCATTGATTAATTACATGTTTCAGCCATAATGAATCCTGTAATTCAGAAGATCGCAGCCCGAACTGTCAGTAAGATAATTGAGGGGTTATTTGCTGAACTTCCACATAAAATAATAGATTGGGCGGTCGGAGGCCAGAGACATCTCTCTAAACATATCCTCGCGTCGTCTCCCTCCGCTTGCTTTGCTCCCTAGGGTCAGTAGCTTGGCCCTGGCAAATAACGGACTCGCGGTCCTCAACATTCGTATGCTTGAAACCATGATGTCACATTTCCTGTTGTTTTGTAGTATTTATTCATGCTCATGGTTCCAAAATTGTTCTGCGTATATTTTTACGTTTCTACCTTGAATAGTTTAGCTATAAGCAGAAGAAAGGCAGACAAAAGAGCGATTTTATCTTTCTATATGACATTATGTTTTAATATTATGTTAATTTCAAAATGTATGATATATAAACAGCTTTCAAATTTGCCCTTAAACATCCATGTATGATGTTTCAGTGCCCAATAGTGGGACACTTACTCAAGATCGGGGACTGCAATGCTTCTGAATGGTGATTCCAATGGTGGAATTTTCGTCTAAACCTGACATCATTTTCGGAGGGTTTTAGGCTATTCAAGTGTATGTCTGTCTGTTCAGTGATCTGCAGTTAACTATTATATATATATAAGCTGAAAACGCGATACATATTTAATTGCATCCATGGAAACCCCGGAGGATTCAGAAATCCGAAAAAATGAGTGGCAGCCAAAAAGCTTAAGTGGATGAATGATAAAATTATAAATATTATAGAAACTAATTGTTTTTTTTGTTGTTTTTTTTTAGGCGGAGATGAGGAGCACCATAGAGAGTAGAGGCTTATGTAAAAAAAAAGTATTATATTGAAAATAATAGCAATTTATAGGACAAATTGTAAAAATATAGAGATTTCGGGAGGGGGCACTGCCCAAATTCATTATAAGCAATGCAAAATAAGTCAAGAGTTGGGGGTTTATTGTGAGAATTGTTTGGACTTCCGAGAACCAGTCTAAAACACTAAAATTAGGAGAGAGGAAAAGAGTCAACTTCTGTGATGTCTAGCATACTTATTGGGGAGAGAACTGTATCAATATAATAGGATCCTTTTTTCCACAGATTTTCTACATATGGGGCATTCGCTCATCCTATCGCCACACATTTGACATGCTCCGTGTCCACATAAAAATATCATATTCTTCAGTCTGTCCAGACAAACAGGACACATCGTCTGGAAAAAAACAAACAAATTGATAAGATATCTGATACATACGGTCTACTTATACATACTAAGGAAGAAACATATGAAATTAAGGAATCATTTGGTATGCGTCCCCATAATAAATACTGATTTCTCAAAGTGGAATAAAGATTTAACCCCCATTGCTTTTGTCCAGAAAAAATTTGCTGAAATTAATACAATTACTTATAAAAACCATTTCCAAATCTTTGTTGACGGGTCCAAAATGAATTAGAAGGTAGCAAGTGGTGCTTTCCTTCCTCACCTCAACATTGCAATGGGTGAGAGATTGCATAATAATGTATCTATAATGTCTGCAGAGTTAAATACCATAATCATGGCATTAGAGCACCTTATGAATAACAAACCTTTCATTGCTAATTCAAATAATAATATAGTTTATGCTGACTCTTTGTCAAGCCTTGAGTTGCTGTCTTCAGGTCCTCAGTATAAGTTGGATATTGACACTTATCATTGTCTTAGTATTATAGATAATCTTGCTTCAAGTGGCATACGAACTTATCTTCAGAATATTCCTAGGCACTCTGGTATAAGTGGTAATCATCAGGTTGATGAAATAGCAAAAAAAGCTATAAATATTGACCAGCCAAGTGGGAGACCAATCCCCATTAGAGATATTTACCAATGGAGACTATCAGATATTATGTTTAATAAGAATAATCCTAATCTTTCCCCCTTTCCCAATAAGTATTTTTCTAAAATTTATCATAGAATTCGTTCTGGAACAAATGGACTAAATTTTCTTGCATTCTCGTACCAGTTTCCTAATTCAAGTGGTTCAGTTCCCCTCCCCCCTCTTTGCAGGTATTGTAATATGAATAATGAAACAATTGACCACTGCCTATTTGAATGTAATATGCTGACGTCTGCACAACATACCTTGCTTTGTAAACTGTTCAAATGCTTCAAACACCACAAAATCTCACTATCAGCCAAGAGCCTAACCAACTATACCTGCATACAGAGCATACAAATCGACATCTATCATCTTATATTTGAACTCCTTGAGTCGAAAGATCTACTGAAAGATATCTGAAAATATCTAATAAATAAGAGGCAACCAAGCCAGTAGCTCTGTAGCCCACAGAGTGAAGCAAAAGGAAAAGGGTTAAATAGTAACTACTGAAAAGCCCGCCTGCTGTGAAATAGAAGAAGCAGATGCGTTTATGAAACTTTACCTACTCATTTTATCAGGAAAACTTTTTACGTTCAATTTAGTCAAACTGAGGCTCGGAAATGTAAAAAAAAAAAAATTATCTTTTTTGCCAAAATGTTTCACTTTGTCCAGGATAGTTTAGGGCGATTTCCCCTGATATACGATAAGATAATCTACACCCTAGCTGGTAGAACCTAGCGTATGTACCAAGCAGGCAGCCGACTAACAAAGCTTTTTTAGCCTGCAATACATTCCGTATGATTTTGTTTGAACATGTCTAATATTCCGAAAATGTATCCTTCCGTATCGTCTTAAACATTGTTAGTACGCATATCTGTTTTGAGGTAGGCGGCAGATTTTCAAAAAAATAATAATAGGCAAGTAATATGGAAGACATAAGAAATAGAGAAAAAACCTTGAGAATCCGGCGCGGGAGGGGGGGGTCGATCCAGAAATATCATGTTGTTTTTTCTTGGTAAAACTGTGACATGCTTATTAAATTCAGCTATGTTCAAAGCAAACTTTGAACATTCGGAGCTACAAAAACATCACGAAGCATGCCAAATCTTTTTTTCAGGGGTTTCAGATTTTGTTGACGATAAAATGACAGTTCTCTTTCTTTTCTTTTAATTCGTTTGGTTCTCGTTCCGTATACAATCTGTAACTCCATAATTTATCTCAAAATATCACCAGCAATTCACCGTTTAAATCCATCAGTGCTCCTTGTTGGTATTAGCTTTTTGTCTGCCGCCTTTTTCCTGCGTAATATTGCCCATCTTAACGGTACAGAAGAGACAGTATAAAATTGAATTTAAAAAACTTAAATTTGAATTGAAAACGAAGAGGAAGTAGGGCTCACCTGTTCTTTAATATCTTGCAGTTGTTGTTGCAGTTTCACAAATTCCGGATTATTTACATCACGGCAGCCATTATTCATCAAAACTTGACGAACCTCTCCAGCGGAAGACAGTGGCATACTTTGCATAGAATTCGGTGGAATACGGCTCAGATTTGAAAGATTACAACGAGGCTCCGGAGAAGCCACTGAAAAAGAAAAAAAATGGATCAAGAACCTTGCGTGGCATAGAAATAGGCCACTTTTTCCTTATTAGACTACTAAGCATTACTTATTTAACTTTTTTTTCTCTACTCAGGCCAATAGGAAATGACCTTAGCAGTGATTTTTTCAAACTTATTACTTCCCAGGCATTAAGTGAAAAACGACAAAAAAACTGAGAAAACTTAGTTCACTGATGAGCTTAAAGTCTGTTTATATAATTACAAGAGTAAGACCTAAGACCTTAGTAGTTCAAAGCATGAGGTACCGCAGAGAAGATTGACTGATATCTTGAATTTGTTGACTGATTATTTGAAGTTGTTCTGAGGGAACTTACACAACCATATATATTTTAAAGTATTAGGACAAAATTGGGAGTTTTCAATGAAAAAGACCTCATTATGCAGTTGTTGGTTACAGCGGGTAACAAATAAGAAGAAAAAGAAAAGTGTATGGAAAATCAGCCGTAAGTAAGGTTGATACGGCACCAAATAGCTTAAGAAAGTGTAGCTTTCCTTTGAAGTAGTAGTTGTCTTTGGGGAATCCACAATTTGTTAATGTTTGAATTTGCATGGATAAAACGCGTCGCCATGCTTAATTCATTGGTTTTGCTTATTTATTTTCAATGTGACAACACTGACAAAAATGGAGTACTGCTCTAAAAAACTCATAATATTAAAACAATTAATACAAAAATCGTGGATATCCGAGATAAATAGACCTAATATGGGTCCACAAGATAACAATGTGTCCGTTTTAATGTCCTTGGTACTCTAAGGAGAGACGCAATACCAATGTAATGGAGCCACTACAGGCTACATTTTACTGATAATGCGTCTTCCTTAAGGATAAAAAAAAAACGGGCCTAGTATGGTATTTTAACCTTCTTATATGCTCATGTTGTTTCGATTAGCTATGGTCACGATCAGGTCCGCGCTATGACCTTATGGGACCCTAAAATGATTAAATTAGCCTACATGGCGCAGACGTCATCCTCGACCAGACCTTTCTTGAGCTTTTTTTCTTTCTTGAACTTACTGCATTTAAGCGACATTTACATGGCTAGAAGTAATGTTAATAGGAGTTCTTCTTTAAAATAGAGTTTTCAATTACAAGACCACACATTTGGAACCTTTATTTTTATCAGGTTTTGACCCTTACACACTTCTCAACTTTAAGTCAAAGTTTTATTTTTGTTAAATAGATCATTCATAAATATGAAAATTGTAATCATTTAACTCATTATTAAATAAATTAATCAGAAGTAAATTAGCAGGCCCTGAAGTTGGGTGTGGGCTGTCTTTAAAACAGGACAAGAAGGTCCAATTCCCAACGATAATTTTTTTTGAAGCAACATAAGTTATTCTTAATGTAATTTATTCTTATAAATAAAAATAAATAAGATATATAAGATCAAATGACGAATAACTACTGCTACAAACAACTAACTGCAGCACCAAGCCGCCTGAAGCTAACACAGCTAAACACGCTCCTACTGTATCCCAATCTATTTAAAGCCCACCTCTTTACGCCCTCCCGAGATTTCCCTTAAATCCTCCCTTGCGATCTCTTCCTACCCAACTCGGCAACGACCTACTTTCCGTTTGGCCCTAGATGGTTGGCCCAAAAGGACGATCTTGGGCAATCTGTCATCCTTCATTTGCAGATCGAATCTTAGCCATCTCAACCTTTCTCTTATTATAGCCTTAGAAAAAGGGATATAACCACATTTTCCCACAGGTTACCGTTTAAAATATGGTGAGTCAGAGTCAGGTGGGTACCCAAAATAATCTGTAGGTAGTTCCTCTTGAAAACATCTAAGAAATTCTACGTCTTTCGGAACGCCGACATTTCAGAACCGCACTTCCCCGTTTTTATCACGGTAGCATCCAAATATTCTAATCTTGGTTCGAAGACTTATTTTCCTATTCTTCCAAACTTTTTTCAACTGTGAAAAAACACCCTGGGCCTTGGCTATTAAAATTTTAGCATATTCAATGCATCCACCAGCTTTACTAATAGTACTACCTAGGTAAGCGAACCTATCTACTTGAACTATCTCACCTTCACTTGTTCCCAGTCTAAGCGACTTCTTGACATTAATTCTGCTATTCTTGTACCCCGAGTTCTCTTAAAATGTCTAAAAAATCATTTATTTTGCAAACATTTTCATCTAGGACGTTTAAATCATCAGCACAATCTTAGTCTAGGAGAGTTTTACTTTCCTATTTGATTCCATACCCTCCCATAGCCTTTGCCGCGTTCCTTAGGAAAAACTCCGTCAAGATTATCCATATAAATGGGATAGAGCGAACCCTGCTTAACTCCTGATTCAATACGAAACCAGCTACTAACCTCCTTTCCTACCTGAACCCCAGCAATGTTATTCTCGTACACAGCATTTATCTTGTATACCAAACAAGAATGGGACTTTTGCTAAAGCTCTTTTATCGGCTGAATCAAACCCTTTCTTGTAACCTATAAAGCTAAGGACTAAAGAAGTCTGAGGAATCAGGCACTTCTCAATTATTAATCTAAAAGTAAAAATTTGGTCGACACATCCTCTGCGCTTTCTAAAACCACACTGTTCTTCTCTTAACACTTTATGTAGTTTCCTTTCATAGCAATTGCAAATAAAAATTTCTTTTAAAGAGATAGTTTTATTTTCAAAATACTTCTCACAAGCAAAAATTGCCGAATTTGCATTTTTAGCCTTTTTTAATTTTTAGTATATCAATTTTGACAAGAAAGATACTTTTTGGGGAGGGGGCAGGTGAATTAGTGAGAAAATCATAGTAGCAGTAGCAAGCAATTCAATATCGGGATGTAAATTTGAACCATTCATCTCGCAATTACCTTCTCGAACTTGATTCAACCCGAGACCGAATCTTCTGTGGTTGTTGATTTTTTGAAACAAAAAAGATATTATGTTAAATACATACAAATAAGCTTAAAAAGTTGAAGAATTTTTAAAGAAAAACTAGACTGATTTATTTTTTTATTTCTGCTCCTTTTCTAGTTTATTTGGATTTTCAGATGTTCTTATATAGTAGATTAATACTATCAATGGAAGCTTCAGTGGCGTCAATTCACGAAAATGGGGTGAGGGGCAAAATTGTTTATTTAAATACAGGAAGGGGGGATTTGTCGTTTTTTTAAATTTTTAGAAGGAAATACAAAAAAAGTATATTTACAATAAAAACATCTTCCAAAAAATTATTTTAAAAATAATTAGGGGAGGGGGAGGGCAAAATATCTAGGGAGCACATGAGCCCCCTTCCCCCAAATGGAAGAAACTGGGACGGTTTCATTTCAAATGCATTACCAATTAGATGTTAGTTCACTTTCAGCGGAATATAAAGCTGAAAAAAGTATATGATAAACCGAATTTTTATGGAGAGGAGAATTACCTGGCTCAGGTGCATTTAGTGACACCAGTATAGATTTGTCAATTGGCATTCTACATTGAACACATTTTTTCATGATGGAGGAACAGCTTTGGCAAGCACACATATGACCACATGGACGGAAAAGCACAGAAGCCTTCTTGTCGGAGCACACTACACATTCTTCTATCTAAAAGGAAAACAAACAAATTAAGACACATCGGTGATCTTTGTCTTGAACAGCGAGGAAAGTCTATTGGCTTGAAAAACAAGGAAAGTGGCTGAAACCACGATACTCTGCATCGAAAGCATTTTTTTTTTCGTATTTGTTCCACTGTTAGCGGGGTACTGGAACATAATAGAGACATGTTTATTTGTTCATTTTAAAGGAAATTGCTATGCTGTATTGCCTTTTGGAATTAACAAAAAACAATTTTTTGCGAAAAACTGCATTTTTGTAAGCAAGATGTAGGAAGAATGAGAATTATCCTAAATATGAACTAAACTTTAGCGTAAAAAGAGAAAATTCTAGCGTACATTTTTGTGAATACATAACCCTTGAAAATACAGAAGAAACTGACATAATTTATGTTGCTCAGTTTTTGGTCAGCTATACTTTTCTATCCTACTGTTTATGTTGCATATAGGCTGTTTATAATGCCAGCATTCAGTGTTATGAAGCTATCGCTCCTTACTAGAACTAGCTAAAGAGCAAAATATGCTTTTATTATCTTAACTTTAATTACTATGTGCCATAATTTGTTCTTTACTAGGTTTCAGCTATATCTGATGAAAATTAAATAGGCCCCATTTATAATGAACTATATAGATCCTTCATGTAATACAAGGTTGCTAGCTACCGCTGCAACCCAGATCCAATTAATATAATTCTATAGACGTGCTGTTTTAATGTTAAAAATAACACATTCTATATAACTAATTGCTATGTAATAAAGTTCGGTCATAACTATAATTTTCGTAAAAAAATTTATTATATTAAAAAAAATGAATAAAAAAGTCAATAGATGTGGCAATTTCCTTTAAAATGAGCCATTAAACAGCTTACTACGATGGTCCAGTGCTCCGCTACCTGAGGAAAAAAAGATGTTGTCTATGCAGAATGTCGTGGTTGCATTCACTTTTAATATTTTTCAAGCCAATATATTTTCCTCTTTATTAAGGCCAAGGAAACGTAAGTGTCTTGTGAAAGTGTTTCTGGCATTGTGGTTCTAATAGTGTACTTTGTACTGTTTTGATCTGACTCTATTTTCAGGACTTATGAGTTGTTATATTTCTTAGTTTTTGACGTGATCGTCTCTTACTAGGTTAGTTACCGCTGCAATCCGGACTATAAACCACAGGAAAAAGCCTAAGGCTTTATCTCATTTTGGATTATCAAAAGACGAACCATGGGAGTAAAGCAGGCAATTCCATCAAATATGGTGTCATACCAAAGAGAAGCAACCTTAAGAAAAATTGTGTTCTATTATTTTGTCAAATACTAAGAGTTGGCCGCATCATCATGCATCAAATGTGTAGTTTTTAGTGTAAAATTAGTTTTACTCTAAAAATTATTTCTGCTTACTTATGAAAGCAACTAGATGTAGTAATTTCCTTTTAAATGAGTCATTAAATATCTTTTTATCATGTTCTTATAGCCCGCTAGCGCTGGTGAAAAACAAAACGAAAAAAACGGGAGACACATCAGTACTACAAATGCCAAAAAGTTATTTTCTTTGTTTTCAAGGTGGGGGAATCAAGGACAAATTATTACTATTGAAAAAAAATATATCCGTCTTAGTTCAAAAGTTAATTTTCTTGCTGTGGGCCAAATTTTTATGTCACTACTTAGAAAGGAGCAAAGGGAAAAATATCTTTTTTTGCTGACGGGGCGAGGGGACCGCCTCGTATCTTAAGCTTTTATCAACTTCAGTCCAACTTCGATTCGGAACTGCACAAAAATCACACTTTGTGGCCCCAGGTAAAAAGGACAACAGAGGTTAGACACTTACCACTTTCTTGCAATAAGCCGAAATCGGTAGACTAAGGATAAAAGGGCAGAGCGAAAGTCTTGCTCTCATGGCACAATGCACAAAGACGAATTTAAGAGGAGAATAAAAAAAACGATTTGATTGCTTGGCTAGGGAACACCTCTGGCAAATCAATGTATACAAACCTGAGGCTAACCTCTTTTGACCTTTTGATCTGGGTCCATAATAGGTCTTATTTAACCAATCATAGTGGCAAAATTGCGACTTTCAATTGGCACAATTTTTTTTTCTGAAAATTGACATGCCATACTAACATTTTCTTCTGTGAAAGAACTACCTAGATAGATCTTGACCTTGGGGAATTTTTTTTCCCCTACCGGTGCCCTTAATATATTTTCTGAAATCTCTGTCAACTGAAATTAGAGACCAAATAACCAGAAAAAAACCTGTCAAAATAAGTTTTACAGTTAGACAAGGGAAAGTGAATATCAACCATATCATTACTATTCTTAAATGTTCTAATCTGGGTTAATTTTGCATTGTATTTGATCTCCTAATTGTATCAATTTTTAATGCAGCAATTGCTTAATTAATTAGCTGCATTGCAGGTCAATTGATATAGGCTGACAGCAAATTTCAATTGAACTTTGAGAGTGATCTTAGCAAGATATCCAACTAAATATATTGTTATTTTGGACTTAATTTTTTAGTAAAGTATTTTTTTTTTCCTTTGTATGGTTTGGGGGCACCTATTCACAAACTGACTCGGCAAAAATAAATGAATGTCAGCACAGCTAAATCTAGAAAATTTACACAAAAAGGTTATTTCCTTGTGCAAATCAGGGTAATTTTCCTGTACAAGGTTTTCGACCATGCTGATTCCAATGGTGCAGTTAGTTTTCGTTTCGATCAGACGCCAGTTTCAAAGAATTCTAGCTTTTTTTTTTAAATCACCATAGTTTTTTTTTTGTTATAAATTTTTATTATTAAGGCGAGAGGAAAAAATAGTTACCATTCCTGAACCACTGTCAGATTGAAATTGTTTCCTCATTAGGCAGTTTTTTTCAAAGCGCACTTTTTAACTTTTGATTACTATAGGCAGTAGTTCGCCTTTTCCTAGGTTGCGTCCCTGAAAATTCCCCGTTGTTCTTCTTGATTCCATGGGCGTACACAGCTTCTTGTCTAGGGGGGGGGGGCGATTATGTGATGAAGGGCAGGGGGGGTAGCTGATATTGTCAGTTCACAAAACCTTACATTACCAGCAAGTTCTATTATACCTATGAAATTTTTATATAAATCTTTATAAGTAGTCACCAAAAGTCATCAATAGGCTTCAGCATTAATCTTCTTGGATTAGAGCTAAATATTTCCAAGGCACTATTGATAATTGCTTCTTATTTGACTTTTGTTCTGTCATTTCGGCTGTTTATTTCCAACTTTTTCAACCATCTACCTTTTATCAACTGCTTTTTTAGCCATCTACCTTTTTTTAACCTTCTACTTTTTAAACCATTCAGCCATATCTAGTGTAAATTTGAAGTTCAAGGGGGGGGGGACCACAAAAACGAATCCGAAACTTGAACTCATGTTTCACTTTAGTTTCATTCAACATAAGCAATGATCGAACCACCCATAGTCTTAATGTTTTCAGCTTCAAGGTAATTTGACAAATTTATCACAAAATTAATTTAGTGGTACATCCATCCCAAACCATTGAAGGTGCTTCACTGAAGATGAACCACCTTATTATGACCAAATGTACTTTTTAAATCCCGATGAAGCTTTTAAAGAGTGCCTTGCACATTCTTTAAATTGTGAGATCTATCCTAACCCAGCGGATCTTTTAAAAGAAAAATTGGGAGACACAAACAACTATGCCAGGTTACATGAAAATGTAGTAAGTGGAGGATGATGTAAATCGAAGTGCTGCTTCACTAGGACAACAGCGTCCAAGCAAGCAGCTCATTTTCACTGTGCCAGATGGTGTCGATTATAGAAAGTTCAACCCTCCTACACAGAATGATGTATGCACTGTTCTTACTTTTAAATATAATTTACTATGGGACATGATCATCTCTTACTATTATCATATATGGTTCTAATAAAAGTATGACGACATTTATTATCTAGTTACTGGTATATGAAAATGAAGTTCTCTGTAAAAATATTGATTTTATTTTAATATTTTTGTTAATTACAAAAGCACGTAGATGTGACAAATTCCTGGTGTTAATAACGTAAGCTACTACAGTGTTACAGAAAAATGCAGTTTTCCGTAGAAAATTGATTTTATTTTAAAAATTATTTTTTTAGAGTTGTTATCCATTAAACAACTCTAGGATTTTACAGTGCCAAGCTATCTGAGGCGGAAAAGAAAGAAAAAAGACAAAAAAAGATGCTGTATATGCAGAATATCGTGGTTACAGCCACTTTTCTTGATTTTCAAGCCAATGTATTCCCCTTGTTTTTCAAGCCAAGGGACGGTAAGTTCTCTATATAGGGGCTTCGGACAAGGCGGTTCTAATACCGTACTTCTTGTTTTGACTCGATTTTTAGGAGTTATGGGTTATTATATTTCTTAGTATTGGACATGATCATCTCTTACTAGGTTCCTAGCTACCACTCTGATTGTGATTGTGGAAATTTTAATCCTATGCAAGAATTTACTTTTGTAGAATCTAAGGTTTATTTACCAGGGTTGAATCCTTTCCTAGTATGGCCTTTGATTTGTTTTTGTTTTGATGAAGTGATTATCGTTAAACAACAAGTGACGAACAACAAGTGATAAACAATAAAGTAAACGAGATACGAAAAGGGTTTGAGAAGTCAGTGGGTGTTGGTATTTTGTCAGTGTTGGTAGCTTGGCTTAGATGTGAGTACAGTACAGATGGGAGTACAGTACAGATGAGTACAGTACAGATGGGAATTTTTTTTTTTTTAATACCTTTAATTCTTATTTCAGTAACAAAGATTGAAGCAAATATTATACTTTTATTATTAGTTATAAATCTCTTTTCAGATGTCTCTCAAAAATGAAATAATAAAACTAAAACTCTAATTCTTTTAATAAATAAAACCTTTGCTCTTTTCTAACCCTTGTGTTGTGTTCATTTTATATTCAAATCTCAGGAACAGGTTCTAGCACTATTTCTTGCACTTCTTTTATTTATTTATTTTTATATATGTATTAACCGGCAGACTTTGACGTCTGCTCTAAATCTAGCTAATTCTCCAGAGTTTGTTTGAACCGGTTACAGCTATGAAGACGAATATAAAAAAAGCTTTAGCCTGAGTGAGAAGCAAAGCTGGCATACGCCTTTTTTAGGATAGTATAGAATGATGTAATTTTCACTTGTTGATAGATAGTCTATCATCCATCCATCTTAGGGCAGAACTAAGGTTATAGAACTTTATAGATTTTAGTCATAGAACTTAAGGGATGATCGTGATTTTTGGGTTGACTCATGACGGAAAATGTCGACTGGACTTGTACGCAAAAGGGAGTGAGATTTCAAATGAGCTTATAAAAAGCTTCCAACGATATTCTAGTTTCTCATTAGCGCCAAAGAATTGTTCACCGTCTTCATCAGTGTCCTTAAAAGCATTGTCTATGACACTATTAACTACCCTAACACAAGTGTTTGAAGCTTCGTCTCTACCTAGTAGCTACAGAAAAGCTGAATTCATTAGTATGTTCCTTCAGTAGATTGATTAAAAAAAAGAAGTTTTTTTCTGATAAAAATAAAGACTGAAGTTGCAGCTTAAAACTAATAAAAATTACTGCTTCGCTGTTTTCGCAACATATATCTGAAGGACTATTTAAAATAAACTGTTTCGTGACATACCCTGTATTTCAAGATTCTGGAAAACTAGCGCTTTACATAACATTGATCTTGCATGATTTTTTGAGAATTGAATTTTATAGTAGAACTTGTCGATATCGTAGCCGGTAAAAGGCTACAGCGAGCATTAAAACTTGATCTTTTATTTTTTGCAGTCAAAAGATACAAGTGTTACATCGTATTGCATATGAAGATGCTGTTTTTGTCAAAAATCACATTTTATTTTAAAACTAACTTTTGTTACTTACAAAAGGTACTAAATAGCACTTTTCCTTAAATTGATCCCTCAATCATCTCTCTATGTATTTATAAGGGAAAACATGAAAAAAGAAGCAAAACAAAAAAGGACATATCCTTGCTTCCCACGCAAAAAAAAAGGATTTTTCTTCTTACTTAAGATAGGGTGCTGTAATTCTACCACACGGGGTATTCGGCTATGGAGAATCCAATGGCGCAGTATTCGATGCAACGTACTTTTTAATGGGTTTCAGGCATTTTTTCAAATTTGCATATATGTGTCTTCGCAATAAACTTGAGCTATTAAGATTAATCGAAATATGAATTACCATTCCTGAATCAGCTTCAACTGGCAATTCTTCCTCACTTGAAAATTATTTTTTTCAAAGAGCGATTTCAAAATTTTCGGTTACTATAGGCTTGGAAACCCTGCTATAGTGTAAAACTGGTTTCATAATAACAGGAGAGCCCTTAAGTCTGCCTGCCGCATATGAGACAGAATTGCAAAAGAACTGAAGTTTAACGGATTTAAAGAAAATATAACAGATGGGTAATTTAGATTACTATTTTGATAATTGTTTTAGATTACTAATGCATTAACTAATCATTATGAGAACCGTACCAAAATAATAAATGGGTAGACTCCCGCGAGGAAAGATCTTGCTGGCTTTTCTGCATTGAAATACCTTGAGAAAAAAAAAAAAATAACAGTATATTTAGCTAAATGACACCCCAGCATATGCAGCGCCCACAACCCTTGTCACCATAACAACACCAAGGTGAGCAGATAAACAGCCACCATAAGTTTGACTTAAGAATATATGGTCGGAACTTGGGCCAGATATGGAAAGCTCTTGAAAAAAAGCTTCGGAAAACGGTGATGGTAACACGACATAAAAAGTACATCAAGCTCATAAAAGCTTCCGCTGTCCGTAATCTATTATAAACTAATACATCTATGACTGAAACGCACAATGGTACTTTTTCATAGCTTGCGTTCCATTTCATTGTAACCTGAGAAAGAGGATGGCCCCCTTCTTCTTACCGATTGAATCTTCTGCTATCTGTAATCTATTATAAACTAATACATCTATGACTGAAACACACAATGGCATTTTTTCATAGCTTGCGCCCCATTTCATTGTAACCTGAGAAAAAGGATGGCCCTCTCCTTCTTACCGATTGAAGCTTCCGCTATCTGTAATCTATTATAAACTAATACATCTATGACTGAAACGCACAATGGCACTTTTTCATAGCTTGCGTTCCATTTCATTGTAAACTGAGAAAGAGGATGGCCCCCTCCTTCTTACCAATTGAAGCTTCCTCTTCAATTGGTAATTGAAGCGGAATCGCTTCAATTCCCTCAAGGTTCTGTTCTTGGGCCGCCTCTATTTCTGATTTATGTTAATGACCTTATAGTGGCGGTTACGAGACAGAAACCTACAGTCTGCTGTCGGCTATGTCATCCTGAAATTTTTAATGATCAACAGTCAAAATCGCCTTCACAGGATGAGGACACTCTCGTCGCATTCGCAGATGACAGTACCCTTGGTACTGTAGTAAGAAAGGAGCCAGAGATGCATCCCAACCTAGTGGACCTTTTTGATAGAGTTATACTTTGGTTTGATGCTAACTGCCTGGCCCTAAATGTTGCTAAGTCGAGTTTTCTAAGATTTTCACGTATTTCTCAGGCTTGCCCTCAGTTATCTGAAATCCATCTGTCTAGGGGTTCTCTTAGTAGACCTAAGGATCGGTATGTCCGATTTCTAGGTATTCTTCTGGATGTATTCTTCTAGGTATTCTTTTAAGAATCATATTGGTCTAATTAAAATGAAGATCTCCAGGAGTCTTGGAATTTTGAGGAAGCTTAAACATATCTTTCCTGGATCGATTCTAAGAATTATGTTTCATTGCTTAGTCCAGTCTTACGTCTCTTATTGCCCTACGATAACGATATGGATGTCAACTTTTTCTTCTCTTTTGAAACCACTGTCTAAGATATATGATAAAGCAAGAATCCTTATACAGGAAACAAATTATTCTGCACCTAAGCCTTTACTTGATTTGCAGTCGCTTTACATTTTGTCGTGTGCGTCTTTCACTTTTCTTCAACTCCATGGGGATGTTCCTGTGGTCCTAAGAGCTACTCCATCTTTCGTCACTGATCAGTCTACGTATCATCTTCGTAATTCAAGCAACATTAGTCACATTACCATTCCATTTACTCCATCAGTGAGGTCAGATTTTAATCCGCTGACCGCATGTCATATGGTATGGAATACCCTACCTGAATCAGCTCGAAAATGTCACTCGTTTGGTACCTTCAGAAGAACTGTAAAAGATATTTTAATGTCAAGATGAATTATGTTTAATATAGTTTTTTTTTTCTTTTTTAAAGTTGTTTATAGTAATATTATTATTATTATGTTAAGATCTTTTGGGTTTTTTTTTTTTTTTATGTTATGATGGGGTGGACGTCTCTGGGTCGAGTTGGATATTTTGTTATGAGTGGTGTTTACCATATGTGCAGCATCTCGCCTGGCTTGGTTTCGTCAGATTTTGAGTGGTGGGCGACAGTTTGTCATCAGTATTAGTGATATTTAGGTATGTTTTTTTCTTTTTTTCTCTCTGCTTTTCCAGGCCATGGAGCCCTGCGGGGGGAATATGTTGTAACGTTTTTTTTCCTTTCTTTTCTTTATTGTGTTTAATTATATGTGGAAGGTTTTTTTCCTTTTTTTTGTGTTCGTTTATTGTTTAATAAAATGAACTCTGAACTCTGAACTCTGCTATCTGTAAACTATTATAAACTAATACATCTATGACTGAAACGCACAATGGCACTTTTTCATAGCTTGCGTCCCATTTCATTGTGACCTGAGAAAGAGGATGGCCCTCTCCTTCTTACCGATTGTAGCTTCTGTAAAATTCAAGTTTAATTTGGTGTAAATATGATAATTTTCATAGTTTATAATACTACGTAATCCAGCATCTATCGCAGTGGCCAAAATGTTCCACTTCTTGTGCATGATGGTTATCAAACAGTTCGTGGTAACGAACTGTAAGTAAGGAGCGACCCAGCTCAATGGTAACCGAAACTCTAAAAAACGGAATTTTGATACCAATAGATACATCAAAAGAATCAAATTTTAATTGTGATTTCAAATATATAAGTTATATAAGTTTGATCTTACCAATCAAAAGTTACGTGCCAGAGAGAATTTGGATGATTTTGGCAAAAAGGGGGAAGGACCCCCTAAAAATTATAGAACCTTAATGAAAATCACACCATCATATTCCGCGTACCATAAAACTCTACTGTAGAGGTTTCAAGCTCCTATCTACAAAAATGTGGAATTTTCCATTTTTTGCCAGAAGAAAGATCACGGATGCGTGTTTATTTATTTTTTTGTTTTTTTTTCTTCTTTTTCCCAGGGGTGATCGTATCGACCCAGTGGTCCTAGAATATCGTGGGAGGGCTTATTGGAACGGAAATTAAAAGTTCTAGCGTCCTTCTGCAGTGACCAAAAAAATGAAGTGCAACGAGGCTCCCTCGAATGCTCATTTTCTTCCCAGTGACCCGATCGAAATTTTGAGAGCGATTTTGTTCAGCATGTTCGAAAATATTATAACTATGTTTTAGGATGACTTAATCCCTTGAAGCCCCCAGGGGGAGGGCTGAAAGTTATGAACTTTACCCGTTGTTAACATATAGCATTGGTTATTGGGAAGTATACAGACGTTTTCAGGGGGAATTTTTTCTGGTAGTGGGGGTGGGGGTGGGTCGGGGGTTATATGGGAGGATCTTTTCATGAAGGAAGTTTTCATGTGGGAAGGGACATTGCTATGAAGGGGGCGCCAGATTTCCCAGCATTATTTAAAAAAAAAATCAGAAATTAAATAAAAAAAAAGAAGTTTTTCAACTAAAAGTAAGGAGCAACATCAAAACTTAGAACGAACAAAAAAAATTAGCTATATGATTGGGTTCACCTTCTAGTCAATTCCTCGCTCTTTAAGCCAAAGATTTTTTAGTACTTTCATAAGAGCTTTTTATTCTAATTAATGGCCTTTGTGATTAAGCGGTCATTTTTAAAGAATTGGAACAAAATTCGAACTTTAGCTTAAAGAGCAAGGTATTGACTAGGGGGCATACCCCCTAATATACGTATTAAAAAAATATGAATATAGAAGTTCGTTACGTAAGTTAATTCGTAAGTTACGTATATTTATTATTAATAAAAACGTTCATAAATAAAATTCAACAAGTTTCGTGAAAGCCATTTAACCAAAAAAAAGTAAAATTAATATACAAATTTTGTTTTAATTATTCATGCACGGTGACCAAAATCAAAACCTGCATTAATTCAAAAACGTTCACAAATGAAATAAAAAAAAAAATTTTTTAACTGAAAGTAAGGAACGACGTTAAAACTTAAAACGAACAGAAATTATTCCGTATATGAAAGAGGCTGTCCCCTCCTCAACGCCTCGCTCTTTACGCTAAAGTTTGACTTTCTCACATCTCAATTTTTTTTAAACAATAAAATTTTGTTTTAATTGCAAATTTTTTTAATTAACTTTAACGAAAATCCCACCATCAGATTCAGCTTATCAAAGAACATTATTAAAGAAGCTTCAAACTCCTATCTGCAAAAATCTGGAATTTTGCATTTTTAATTAACTTTAACGAAAATTACACCATCACATTCAACTTATCAGAGAACCCTATTAAAGAAGTTTCACGCTCTTATCTGCAAAAAGGTGGAAATTTGCATTTTTTGCTCGAAGAAAGATCACGATGCGTGTTTTATTTTTCAGGGGTGATCGTTTCGACCCAGTGGTCATAGAATATTGTGAGAGCGCTCATTCGAACGGAAATTAAAAGTTCTAGTGCCCTTTTTAAGTGACCAAAAAACTGGAGGGTAGCTAGACCCCCTCCCACGCTCTTTTTTTTTACCAAAGTCACTTGATTGAAATTTTTAGATAGCCATTTGGTTCAGCCTACTCGAAAAATGTAAAAACTATGTCTCTAAGGATGACTTAACCCCCCACAGTCCAAACTGGAAGGGCTGCAAGTTTCGAACTTTGCCCATTGTTTACATATAGTACAGGTTATTGCGAAGTATACAGATATTTTCCGGGGGGAAATTTTATGGTAGAGGGGGGGGGGGCTGGGGTTTGGGGTTTACATGGGAAGATCTTTCCATAGAAGAATTTTTCATGGGGAAGGGAATTTTTCATGAAAGGGGGTGCCGGATTTCCCAGCATTATTTAAAAAACGATCAGAAATTAAATTTAAAAAAAAATGTTTCTTCAACTGAAAGTAAGGAAGAGCATGAAAAGCTTTACTAACAGAAATTATTGCATATTGCATATATTAGGGGGTTCTCCCTGTCGTCAATACCTCGCTCTTTACGCTAAAGTTTTTCTTAGTACTTTCAAAAGAGATCGTACACTGAGATCGGTCTGGGTACAATGTATTATTATTATTATTTTTATTTTTTTTAGACCAGGGCACTTCGTATCAAAGGAGATGTCGTAGGAACTTTGAAAATGGCTCATTTTCTTCAAAATAGAAAGGACTAATTTCCTTTTTAATGGTCGAAAGTGATTCGAGGGCAACTAGTCCCCCCCGGGGCTTTTTATTATGAAATCAGAATGAAATTTTTTTTTTAATTTTATAGTTTATTTATTGTGATAATTACAGAACTTATTGCAAATTTAAAGTGATAAATTTGTACCCCCCGCAAATTTGAACCCAATTTGAACCCCCTCCCCCCCCCCCGAAATTTTTGACCGAGTCGAAAATAAGTCGAAAATTAGTAAAACCTAGGTAAAAATCAGTAAAATTAGTCAAAAACTGAGTAAAAAACGATCAGCAATTAAATGTAAAACAAGTTTTTTTTTAACTTTCGTCAGAGATATTTATTCTAATTAACGGCCTTTGTGATTAAGGAGTAATTCTTAAAGAATTGGAACACGATTTGAACTTAACTTAAAGAGCGAGGTATTGACTAGGGGGGAACCCCATCACATAATTTATAAAAATATATGAATATAAAAGTTCGTTACGTCACTTAATTTGTAAATTATGTCATAACCAAATTTGGAGATAGACATTTAGCAAAAGAAAACTGAAATTTTTATGCAAATTTTTTTTACTTATTCAATGACGGTGAGCCAAAATAAAAGCTGCACTAAATAAAAAACGATCAGAAATTAAATAAAAAAAACAAGTTTTTTAAACTGAAAGTAAGGAGCGACATCAAAGTTTAAAACGAACAAAAATTATTCCGTATATGAAAGGGGCTGTCCCCTCCTCAGCGCCTCGCTCTTTACGCTAAAGTTTTTTTTTGTTTAAAAAATAAAGTTTTGTAATGGGACAGATTCTCAAAAAATATACATCAAAATTCTCCAATTAAAGTTACCCCAATAAAGTAACATCACCCAAGAATATGAATCCGAAAATTCTAGTAACCTACAAATCAAACAAATATCAAGCGTTCAATTTAAAAATACTGAAATAAACGTAGTTAATTAAACAAAAAATCTTTCCCACAGAAAATGTAATAAGTAAATCCGACCCCCCATCTCCAAAGTATTCAATAAATATTAGCCTGACCAACTCTTATACGACAGGTGACTAACACCTGTGTTGAAATAATAAGAGCTCGAAAATACCAAATAAACAAGAGAGTAAGATTTACAATACAAAAAAGTAGTCACTCGAGATGCAAAATATATTTGCTTAAGCTATTTGCATTGTTCTGGAGAATAAATTTAAAACCAGGTGTTTTAATGAAATTAAATTTTATTATCATTTACAAATTTTCAAATAAATAAAATATAAGTCTTCTTAAAATTAAGCGACACCCTGCTGGGAAAATCTTACAATATAAAACTTTGATCGTTCGAAAACATTCCAAAGTGATATCTTAAAAGTCATAAATTAAGCAACACCTGCTAGCAGAATATTGCAGTGTAGAATTTTTAATTGTTAGAAAAATTCCAGAGTGACATCTTAAAAGTCATAAACTTGAATTAAACCCAAGCAGCCCATTGGTGCAAGCCTGCCCAATAGTGATGTAGGGCAAATAATGCAACCAATAAGAGTTGTAAAATATGCTTTTAGCGACGCCTAAACGTAATCTCCGGCAAAATCGCAGAGGATAGATAGTTAGGACTTAGCAATTTTGCGCCAGTCTATTTTCAGTCTATTTTCAGTCTATTGTCAGTCTTCTACAGCCTTAGTTTGAGTTCAGTTTGAGTCTTACACCATGATTGTGTTGTAATAAACTTTTGAAGTGTACAAACTTTGAATCATCTCCTGTGTTGTTAATTTGTTGATATAACAAAGAACTCTACGACTATTATGTAAGTACAATAAATTAATCATTACTTTATTTTACTCTCTTGTGTTAATATTTCTCAAGCTCGACAGTCCTTGTGGCTCCACTCGCTCCTAAGGGAAACTGAAACTCATCAATCTGATTTCGAATCAGTATGGCCGTTAATACAAGCTCCCTACATGTACTCCTGGATTAAGCTCCCCACTCTAGAAGTTCAGCCTCCACTCAGGTAAGCCACCCGCGGACCGCTAACCAAGAGCTTAACTAAATTTCCCATTGGATAAATTAATCGGAAATTCTCAAAAAAAGATATAAGAATTAGTCGTTTCGAAAACCCTCCCATTAGAATTAGCCTTGACTAACCAAACTCCGCTGTCCATCATTTTCAAAAGAAAACCCCCCCCATTAGAATTGGCGCGGTCGGTTTAAAGGAGCAAAAACACAAGGACAACATTGAAAACAAAAAAAAGGAAAAATCGTTGAGAAATATTACCCACAGGAAATATTTTTTCTTTCTCTTTGCATGCTTTAAAGTGTAATATTGTTTGCATATTTTCAAGTGCAAAATTTTTTTTTTAGGCCTAAATCCTCTGGAAATAGTACAAAATAGAGGACACGTAATTAAAAAATATAAATTTTAAATAGTATCAAACAATTAAAAACCCGTACCGAATTTTAACCCAAAAAAAAAAAAACAAATATGTCGTTGGATCAAAACGAACAATTATTAAAGCAAAAACTCATCGACAAAAAAGTTGAAATATCAAAATCACTACCCCCATATAACGGAGACTCAGATGTAGATGAATTTATTATCCAATTAAATCAATTTGTAGAGGTAACTCAAACAGACTTAAAATCATTAGTAGGGATGTTGTTAATGAGACTTCAGGGACAAGCACTAACATTTCTAAAACAGATAGAAAATACGATAGGGGAAGATAAAAATCTTCCTATAAACACAATAGAAAAATTGCTAAAAGCGTTCCAAGAAAGATTTGTTGAAACTAGTTCAACACACAAATTGAAGCATGGTACGGTATGTTTTGACGAAACACAAAATGTTAGGGAATACCTACACAAGGTAATCGTATCCATTGAAGCAAAATATGGAAAAGAATCGGGCCCTTTATACGATAAAATCGTACTTAATGCTTTCATGCAAGGATTAAGCCCCAAACTGTACAGAATGTTGATATCAAAAAATGTACAAACATTAGAACTAGCAGTTCAGGAAGTAGAGATAATGATTGAAATTGACTCAATTGTGGCAAACCACAATAAGTCAAGAATAAATAACGTAGAAATTTCATCTCCGGGACGATCACGAGCAATTTCCCCAAATTTCTTTCCAAGAGACAACTCACCCAAACCAAACCAAAATAGATCTCCAACCCCTACGAGACAAAGAATGGTACGTTTTGTACCCACGAACACGACAAAAAACGCACAGAACCCTCCAATTATATGCTATGCATGTAATAAACAAGGACATATTGCCAGGGAATGCCGTACTAGAAATAACTTCACACCAACAACCCCTAATTTTAATAACCGTTTGTACGGGAGAACAAACTCAAATGCCAACGGGTCAGGAAACTATAGAAATAACCCCCCACGTCTCCCATCGCTCCGCAACTCGTACCAACAAGGATTTGTACACACGAATCCTTCCCAATATACGAATCCCCAAACCTATACAAATCCTTCCCCCAACCGACAAAATAATTATCGGTTCCCCAACCCAAATACGCGACAGAACACGTACCAATTTAATTCACGAACGGTGTACCCAACCAGATTCAACAGGAATACAACTGATAACAAAGGATATTTTTTTCCGACGGGAAATGAGAGAAATTTTTCGTCAATACAAAGTGAACAAATGCCACGAGCCGTCGGCACAAGAAACTTTAACCCACGCAATAATACGTGGCAAACAAGACAATCAAATGTCAATCAAGTTGGAAAATCACTAGCATGTGAAATTCCCACCGAACCCCACTGTCAAACCACTACTTATCAAGTAAGCGCACAGGGAAACGAATTAGGCCCCCAAGAAAATTATCCGGGACCCTGGAGGCCAGTATTTTTTATAAGTCCTACCCAGAAATTGTACCTTCTTTTAGTGATAACAATGATATACTACCTATATTGAATAATTTAAGTGTTGCAAGTATTAACTTCAAAGCGTTAATAGATTCAGGTGCATCTGTCAACATAATAAATTCGAATATATTTAATAGACTCCCAATATATATTAAGCGACGGAAAAATTTCGATATTCCCAGTTTAACTAGTGTTACAGGTCATAGGCTGGAGGCTATAGGCTCCATATGCCTAGATGTGATGAAAGATAATAGGATCTTTCCTACAAACTTCATAATCTGCAAAAATTTCCCATATGAAGCGATAATTGGTGCTAATTTTTTAAAATATAATATGGTGTTTTTAGATATAGCAAATAACTGACTCGTGTATCCACACGACCCTATTCTCCAACGCGTGGAGAGAGGAGAAGCAACAGTGAATAGAATCAAAACCTTTGTACCCCATGTCACTTCATTTCCCCCCATTTTTGGTCCCGTGGGAAATCAAACGATCAAACGGATCGAAAATCGAAATCAAGTGACCAGACGAGAAGGAGAATCAAACAGCAAGTGGATCGAGTCAGTAAAAGTAAAAATAGGAAAAATGCAGGAGTATAGACAAAAAGAGATAAAGAAAATAGCTGAATTGTGGAATGAAATAATAAATCCAAACACTGTTGTAAGGGGAAAGGACTTGGAATCACCCTTACAATCAACCCCGAAAGCGGAAGACCTGACACAAGCAAGCGCCAATCTAAATTTAGTAGAAAATAACACGGAAGAAAAATATTATGGGTTCGCAGTACGTAAAACAAAAATCCCCCCAAATACCATGCAACAAGTGCAAATCTCTCAAATGGCCACCCCTGTAAATGACAATTCCGAAATTTGGTTCGCATCCCCGTGTAAAGAAATTCCAGAAAATCTGTTTTGTGAAGAACAGATCATTTCATACGAAAAAGGCGAAGGTTTTATTTGGTTAACTAACACACATGAAAACGATATGATTACATTGAAAAAAGGGACATGTCTTGTGGAAATACGGGTTATTTCTGAGCATGAGCTAAACAAATGGAGAGACTCCAGGGAAAGCTTAGTTAATAACATTGGAAATAACAATCCAAAGAATAGGTACCCCCTAACAAAACCCCAATTTTTTGAAAAATTTAAATTAGATCATATACAAGATACGCAATTAAAGGAAAAGTTATGTGAATTACTTTGGAACTTTAGAGATATTTTTTCTACGTGTGAGGAAGACATCGGGTTGATACCATTTTATCAACACTCTATCCAAACCAGAGGGTTACCCGTAGCTAAACAGCCGTATCGCATCCCCTATCCCTACAAAAGCTGGTTAAAAATAAAATCCGCAAGTTAGAAAGAAATAATATAATACGGCCGAGTATAAGCCCGTATTCAGCCCCCGTTATACTAGTACCAAGAAAGAACAAGGACCTTAGGCTTGTAGTAGATTATAGAGCATTAAATAAGCAAGTAGTAAGTGACAAATTTCCCCTGCCCCGAATTGATGAAATCCTAGATTCCATTTCAACCAAAAACAAAATTTTTACATCCCTTGACCTCACGCAGGGTTATCACCAGGTTAAGATAGCAGATGATGACGTTTATAAAACGGCTTTTTCAACGACGGAATGTGGTTCTTATGAATATTTGAGAGTACCCTTTGGACTCAAAACCAGTTCAAGTGCATTATGTAGACCCCTGTTACACTTATTACGAGGCATAGAAAATATTATCCATTTTGTGGATGATGTTATTTGTGTGGGAGAAACACCAGAGGACCATTTGAACACATTAATCAAAGTTTTTGAAAAATTCAGAGAGGGTGATTAGAAATGTAGACCGGAAAAAATAAATTTGTTACAATCCGAAATAAAATTCTTAGGAATGACAGTGACCCAAGGTCAAATATCACCGGACCCTGAGAAGATAAAATGTGTAGAGAATCTTAAGCCACCAAAAACTATGAAACAGTTAAGAGGCATTATTGGTTTAACCAGTTATTTTAGAAAATTCATACGCAACTACGCCCAAATCGCAAAACCCCTAAGAGATCTAACCAAAGGGAATTCCCAAAATGTTACCTGGCCTCAGGAAGCGCAAACTTCTTTGGACACTCTCAAGAAAGCTCTTACCTCTGAACCAATATTAGCGTTACCAGACTTTGAAAAAGGTACATTCGTGGTTACCACCGATGCTTCAGCTCTAGGTATCGGTGCAATCCTTTCCCAAATAATCCCCGTGGAAAACAACCCCGATCCCCAACAGGACCCCCCTCAATATACAGAGAAAGTCAGATGCTATTCAAGCAGAACTCTAACCCAGGGCGAAAGTAGTTATTAAGCAACGCCATTGGAATTACTATCTATAATTTACCATTTAGATAAACTCAGGAATTATTTAGTAGAACGAAAATTTAAGTTACGCTCGGACCAAAAAAGCTAACAGTACCTAAGTAAATTTAAGAATCCAACCGGAATTTTAGCACGATGGATAATGAAAATCCAGGATCTGGATTACGAATTTGAACACGTGACCGGTAGGCAGAATGCCCCTTGTGATTACCTAAGTAGATACCCTGAGAGTAACTCCTCAGATAATGAAACTAAACAGATAAATGCCATTAATCCCATTAAACAAAAACAAAAAAAGAATAAACCAAAAATCCCCATAGAAGAAGAAGGACTACGAGTAAGTCCCTTATCCCTTGCCAATATTAAAAGAAACCTCGTTAAGGATGAAATGTGTTTAACTCTCATTAATTACTTTGTGAATTCTGATAATCTCCCTGATAAGTTCAGAGCCCTAATACAGGACATAGATAATATTTATTACGACTTTGACGAGGAAATTCTTTGCAGGATAGTAACAGGCGAAACGAATAGAAATCAAACCTTAGTAATCCCAGTGCTCTCCCAAAACTTAATAATACCTGCCTTCGAGTACTTCCATTCGGAAATAGGTGGACACTTAGGAATAACCAAGACGTTTCACAAGTTAAAACAATACTTTTATGTTCTGTCGTCATTAACAAAACTTAAGGATTTTATAAATACATGTGAAGCTTGAAACTTAAGAAAAAATCCACAAACGTACCCAAATCCCCCCTGGGGAAGAGTGCCAGTAGCAAGGTTCCATTTCGACATCGTTTCATTTGACCTTTTCGGTACAAGTGGAGGATTACCTGTTTCTAATAGAGGTCATACTTGCATCCTCTCAGTAATAGACCATTTTACCGGCTTCACTTTTGCCAAAGCATTGAAAAATCAAGGCGCATATACCACAAGAAAAGCCTTAGCAAAAATATTTTTAGAATTTTGCGTTCCTCAACGCGTCATTAGTGACAATGGATCCAACTTTGTTTCTAAAGTAACTAAGGATCTGATGAGTTTCCTTAAAATAGAAAAACTAATAACCTCTCCCTACCACCCACAAGCTAATGAAAAAATCTAAAATAGGCACAAAATATTTTACAACATTTTGAGCATTTATTCAAAGGACAATCGGAGCGATTGGGATCAATATCTACCTTACTTGACTAATGTAATTAATACGGCATACTCGGAAACGACTAAAGAAAGTCCATTTTTTCTTTTATTCGGACGCGACTTTAAAATACCTAATCAAGAAATCATAGAATAAAGACAGTATTACAATAGCACAGATGACTATAAACAATATTTTATAAATAAGATGAGAAGAACATATAAAATAGTTAGACAAGAGTTAGAAAAATGTAAATTGAATCAAGAGTTGAAGAATCAATCCAAAATAAAAGGGAATATAAATTTTAAGGTAGGCGACCGTGTCTATCTGAAAAATGAAGCTAAATTGGAAGGCAAAAAACTTTCTAATAAATATTCAGGACCCTACAGAATAATCAAAAAATATGACAACGATTTTACTTTCAAAATGATAAATCCAGAAAACGGAAGAACATACAAAGCACATGTAAGCCGTATGAAAAGTGCCAAATACCCCGTTAAGTGGGCACCCGAACCCTCATCTTCAAATTCATCAAACGCGGAAAATCAATTTCCTAAATCCAGGCTATCCGAACTAAAACCCTTTAATTTCAAACAAATCTATTTTGAAAACAATAGCGACGAGGAAGATTTTGAAGAATTTTTGGCCATGAAAAATCTAGTCATCTCCAAGAGAAAACCCCTAATACCCCTACCTGTAAGAACCCCAAAAAGCCCAGAGAGTTCATCCACAGAAAACTCAGAGCAAGAATTGGATTATACACTGTCGCCAAAAACCCAATTTTTCCCCGATAGAATTTCAACCCCGTGTCCCCCCAAAATATTTCCTGATGACATGGTATCCCCAGCAACCCCAATAGAAAGACCCCTGTCGCTACAGGAGGAACTAAACAGAGCCGTGGAAACCCCAGGTATAAAAAGGAGGAAGACTCCCCCTAGGGATACAAATACCAAAAACCTGAGAGAGGCTATGGACATTATTAATTATCCGATAAAAACAAGGCAAAGTACTTTGCCGTGGACACAGGAACGCACTGAAGATGAAAACTTGGGACAGTATCATCACATAACGGTATCTAAAGTAAAACCCAAAGAATCTCACTCCTGGAAACAGACCATGCTACGAAATACACCACACCCCCGGGAAGAGATGGCATTCAAGCAGTGGAGACATTCCCCAAAGGTATTTGACTCCTCCCAGAGTTCTCAAGAATCATTTAACTCCCCCGAGACAGGACCTCAGCGTGAGGAAATGGAAAATAAGCCCTCAACCTCTAGAGCAGATGAGATATATGAAGCAAGGGAAGGAGATACCCCTCAATCGCAAAGGACCGCCCCCGAAAGCCCAAATAATGAATCTTCAGATACTAGCTCTTCGGAGTCCGATGATGAATCAGATCCCGACTACCCCCAGAACGCACTAAAACAACAAACGGCTTCTGCCGCGGCCCATGCGAAAACCGCACAATTTAAAGGTCAAAAATACCTACTAAAACAGTATAAGAAGTTTGATCTGATCTCTATGGGAAAATCAAAAAAGAATAAAAAACAAGAAGGCGAACAGGAAATTGCCACGAAATCTGGCAGAATTAGCAAGATACCGGAAAAATGTAAATATTTATAGTAACAAGTATCCCCCACAAAAAAAAAAAAATTTTATAAGGCAATACTAAATCATAATGAGCATTTAAAAAAAAAAAAAAAAAAAAAAAAAAAAAAACAACCTATAACCAGAATATATGGGCGACTTTTATTGTGATGCCCATAAACGGAAGCAATAATTCAAGATTTAATTTGTCCATAAAAGATAAACCCCGACCTGTAGAATGGCCCCTAATATATACGAAGAACACTAATTTTTCACGCCCCCCCCCCCTCCGAAAGGAACAGGCCCCGGGCCCTCCCGTTCATGACCAAACAAAACTGGATAAACTGTTTCAAATAAGATAAAAACTCCTCGAGGACTCGGCACAATTAGTAGCAGAAAGAGTAAAAATCGAGAAAACGATAGAAGCCACATTTAAATCCCTTAGCGAGGTGAAGGCCTCCCAAGAAAGAATGAACAAAAGAATAAATGAGATTTTAGTAGCTAAACAAATGGATAAGTTGATTGAAACACAGTTTATTGAAATTAAAGAACAGACCGCCAAGATCCAAAACGAAATGGAATCAATAAGTGACGCCACGCTTTTCAAAGGATATAATTATCCCGACCAGATCCTAAAATTGCAAGTATTATACGATAAAATGCAGGAAATTGGTAAAAACGTACAAGATTATAGAAACAGTACTGTTCTGTCCGCGACGATGGCAATACAAGAAGCCCTGCCACCCCAGCGAACAAAGGTCCTAGATTTACAGCATAAATACGACCACTTAAAAGCACAGAAAGAAATATTACATCTTCAACGGGACAGCTTAGAAAAACAATTAAAGGAGAACCATGCCAAAATTACCGAAGAACTTCAAAAACAGAGAGATTTCTGCTCAAACCTAGAAAAAATGGTTGCAACATATTTTACTGTTGAAATTGACCTACCCCTCAGTCCCCATTTTGAGAATCTTCTTACTAACAGCTACAACGAAGGACCATCCCAACCCACATATTTTGTAATTCCAAATCAAGCTCGTCACCACCCCATGAGACCTCAAGCGGAAACTAATCAACAGAGTCCTCCAATAGACAATAATACACATGCGAGGACCCGGTACTCTGACGCCCAAGAGAATATTATTACGGACCAAAATTCCTCAGAAGTGCCTGCGCCACAAGGAACACCCACAACCCCACCATTGCCAGAAGGCACAGAAAACTAATGGATATTAGACGCGCGAATTAATTGAACTCAAAAAAAATAAGGTAAAAATTCTTTTTCGTCAAAATCCCCCTCTAATACATCTAAGTGATTACATTTTATAGGACTTGACGTTTAGATAAAAGAGATTAGTAAGTAGCACAATGTTCGAGTTAAAACTATTTAAAATAGATTATTTTGTTTTTACTAGATAGAACACATTTTTTACTTAAAAAAATAAATAGATAAGCAACGACGGATTACACGTTCAACGGCAAAAAAAAAAATGCAAGAGATAGCCATCCTTATATTACTAAGGAATAGTTAAACAGCATTTCGGATACCCCCCCCCCAGAGTAGGTCAACTTGACGATCACCCGGGCGCGCTTATTGGGGAGATTTTCGTCAGGGCCCGAGTATCAAATCCGTGTCCTAGGGGAGGCCGTCTATCAATCCATAAACCCAGTCCACTAAATTCCAAAAAAATTACTTTTAATTCAAAAAAAAGTATTCGGATCGGCGCTTCAGTAGATTCTGTATCTTCTCAAAATCAAGTTTGTAGAATATTTATTTTTAATCATCATGCCTATGACATAATCAAATACGGAACTCCAAAATATACAAAACTTAATCAAAAAAAAAGATGACCGGAAATAACCACAACCCAAACTTACCGTAAAGGCTATGAAATACCAAACAACTTAAAATATTAAGTCAAAAAAGTATACACGCGAGTTATTATTGTATTAATAACCCAGCTAAGAAACAATTAGGAAAACAGGTAATTAGCTGCAACATAATAAGCAAGCTTATCATGGTTACTAGATAGTTAAAAGTGTACATATATATATATATATATATATATGTAAGAGAGTAACAATACAAGGCATGATTTACCTGCAAATAACCATACGATAATTAACCAAATTGTAGATATAGGACCGCTGTCAATCTAAATAACAGAAGCAGGCCTCAGTCATTATATGAACTAAAAATTCTGCAAAAAATTAAACAATCGAAAATAATTCAAACAAACAATAATGGTAAATTGATAGACTCGCTTACATGTTCCTCCGAACAAAACCACAAACTCCAATGCATTCCAAAAAATTACAAAAGCCAAAACGGCGAAATTTGGCCATCCACAGCCTTACCCCCGTGTGTTTTCGCTTGTTTTACCTCAAAAAATGTACGTACCACAAGTTAATACAAAAAATTTATTTACCCTAACGTGCACCATGCGTACTAGTCGGCCTCCACTTCAACCCAAAAATTAAGACATACGATAACTTTCCCTTAAACATGAGTACAAATGTTAACTGTTGTATACACAGACTTACTGATCACTTAGAACAACATAGGCAGTCCTTAATCTTCCCTCAAATCATATATTAAGTTCAAAGAATTCAAAAACAAATTTACAGACCTTTGAAAGGAAAAATGACTTTGTGATGCTTCAAGAAAAAGGATGCTAATTTACCTCAAATGTCAATAATCGCGTGTACAATTCAATTGACCCCATGTAAAGCATCAGCATGATAATTTGAAACAATAATCAAAGCCCGTAATTTTCAAACGTAGTTCAAACCACTAAGATTTATGACAGTATATTCGAATCACACAATCATAACGCCCTCGAGTTAA
This sequence comes from Artemia sp. Qi Xiang Cuo, assembly GCF_049724085.1. Taxonomy (NCBI): domain Eukaryota; kingdom Metazoa; phylum Arthropoda; class Branchiopoda; order Anostraca; family Artemiidae; genus Artemia; species Artemia sp. Qi Xiang Cuo. The sequence continues at coordinate 36,683,371 of NC_142805.1, forward strand.
ATCACCTTCACTTTTCACCTCTTCATTAATAACAAAAATATTTGACACGTGTGATATCGTTTATTCAGAGTTAATTGCAAACCTACGATTTATAATATTTTCTCATAAAAACTAATAATTTTATAACCACACCAAAATGTGTCTAAATTATCAATAGCCCCGCATCAGAAAAAAAAAATTAGGCCTTATAAATATGAGGAAAAAAAAAAAATATAGCTTGCTATCAAAAATTTATATATATAATATATCCTTAAATATATATTTATCCGTGTATTGTTAATATAGTGGTGTGGCATAAAAACAGATTAGTAAAATAATACACAGTTCCGTTCCGAAACCTAAACGAATAAAGGAAATTAGTTGCGAGAAAATTGACGCAAAACGAAAATTATAGTAACCTTAAAAATCGTAAAAACTAGTTTGCAAGAAAAATGTAAAAATAAGTCCTATATAAAAACTCTATAAAACGTAAAAATAAGTCAAAATTGCAGAACTTAAAATATTAATTTTGACGCAGACATTTCAACTTACAGAAATGCGATATAATCCTTAATAGGAGATATATCCACAAGTACGGGTAAAAACACCAAGGCCGTGTAATCCGTGAGTCACAAAAAACAAGCCCAATAAATATGTAAAAAAAAAAACCCTAAAAGGAAAAAGTATTTTTGGTGGCCCAGCCTATATTTGTACTCTAGCCTATTCGGTTAAATGAATTTTTTGGATGGCATAATTAAATATTAATTCACATATCCTCTAAGTCAAGAGCGACAAACGTTAAAGAAAAACCTTCCATGAAGCCGAAGTATGTGAAATTATTACCAAAATTCCAAAATATCGTACAGATATTTACGAGAATACGAGAATAATATAACCACCAAAAACCGTAAAAATTTGCAAGATCCAGTTCAACCAATTTTACTTTAAATCGAATTAAAGCATACAAATGAACCGCGCAATTAGAGTAAAATCAAACTAACATAGGTCTGTCGAAATACTCTAATAACCAAAATAATTCAGACGTAAGGAATTACAAAAAATAACCAATTAACGCGAAAGGAAGAAAATCCTTCCAAAAACTGACGAGTAGTCATAAATACTCATATCACAAGATAGTATTTAATAATTTCTACTAACCTCATAAGCCAGTTGCGACCACAGGTCCCAGTTAATCCTTAATTTCCCCAATAAATAATATGACATGGTAAATCACATACTATTCACAAAATTTAAGCCTTGTAAAAAGCACGGTATTTAAGAATTCAAAAAAAATGTGCACTCACTAGTGAGCATGCGCGTAACTAAAATTGATAGAATAAAACAAACATTTATACGAAGCATGAATAACTGAAAAGTAATTTCTAAGGCAATTAAGTGAAAGCAGAAGCCATAAAATAGACTACAACACCTGTGAGGTAATTTAGCCCTTTGTTCGAACGTACACTTCGAACACCCTAAATTAACAAAGATAAATTATCAAACTTTCTCCCTGAATCAAGCTCTTACAGAAGGGTAACCTACTAAAGGTTATGGAGATATGTTCCAATCAAAATTTATGAGCCCTCCCCCCCCTTCAGTTGTGCGGCATCTTAGTGGCATCAAAATATAGCATCAACGAATATATTTTAATTTTCATTTGAGAATTATAAAGAATTAAGTTCATATCGCTTATGACAAGCTACGAAACTTTTAAGTAATACCGCGCTGAATAATAAATATATCTACCACGTGGCGTTAACCCCGCCACAGGAGAGGGATGATTTGACACCTTGAAAGTAAAGTTACACTTCAACTCACTTAACTCCCATTTATACAAAGCCGATAAAAGTAATACTTTAGTCGCGTCACGGCTAAATAAAATACAAAAATAAATGAAAAGAAAAAAAAGTTACAGACTACTATCTGAATTTTGAATAAATTAAAAAATAAGTCTATATTTTCAAAAAAAAGGGCCTTAACGAAATTAATTGAAACTATGGATATTTAAAAAAAAAAAGATTGTTTAAAAGGAAAAATTTACCTCGTTAATCATAGATTACTTAAGAAAAATTTTGCTATAAATAAGGGTTCAACAATTATAAAAATCGAATGCCACAGCGAGTCCTAATAGAAACTTTAGAGTTCCCTCAAACCGATCGACAGATATAGCACTAATTGAAATATGCTAACCTGTAATATAATACAATCCTTTCCTTAACGATTCAAACTCGAAAACCCACACAGACCATTTAAAAGATACTTTTGGCAAAAAAACCCAGTTTTAATACCAAATTTAATTCTTACGGTAAAAAAAAAAAAAAAAAATTTTCTTTTATTTAAAAAAAAAACACTTGAAAAAAGCGAAGCATACTTTTAGCCGAAGAATCAGTAGTAACATCCCTCGCACTTCGAATGTAACAATTTTTTTTTTCTCTTTCGGCAATTAATAAAAGCTCAAAATACATGGCAATTCTAATTCATAAAAGAAAATAAAATAGTCAGCGGACAACCCCATGAAGTGCTCTAGAAGTGGAATAAGAGCGATAATTCAAATGTCTATATAGTATACGATAATGAAGATGGATCAACCCCCAACCATGGGAGGTTAGAGCCAAGGAAAATTATCCTACCTAACCCTCACAATTATAGAAAATGTGATAACACAAGGGACCATACGAGAATATGGAACAAATATGGACAAAAAGTCCGATGCGTGGGGAGTGCGTTGACGCGGTGCAGGGACTCGAGTAGTTAATTTTGTGTTCGGGCGCCGTGCCGAAGTATTTCTTACGAAGAACAACTCAGACAGGACTAGGAATCAAAGGATAGCAATAGAAGTTAAATACAATAAATCAGAAAAGCCAAGCAAACAGCACATATTACAATTAACCATCAAATTGATAGCACTAAGCGACGCGCCGTGTAGCCAACTATTTAATTATCTTAATTATTTCATAATCATTATTATGCCTTAAAATACTATAACCATTTTGAAAATAAATTACTAATAAGTAATCTCTCACTTAATTATACATTTTATATACGAGCACTTTTACAAAACTTTACTTTAATACCTTCAACCTCTGTTTAAGGTAATCATCTAAAAAAGCAACCATACGTTATGTTGATTATATCAACATAAAATCTAGTAGAATAGTCAAAAAAACGTAACCATGATAAGATACCCGAGCCATCGAAAATTAAACAATCGTGGACGGGAGAATAGAATCTCATGGAACCTGAAGAGAAGACATAGCTTAGACAATATTAATACTCCATTAAGGGACTGGGGACATATTGACAATTTAATGAAAGAAGATGAACTTATTGAAGCAGTAGAAAATCTCGACTGTCCAAAACTAAATTATCTACTAAAATCTCAAAAAACTATGTTGGAACCAAGAATAATCATTAGATTAACGGCAAGCCTAGTGTTTTATAATTTTAGTGCACGTGAGCTAACAAGAACACTAGAACACACTAGACGAAGTGCCAATCTGGCCTTCCGAATCTTAGTACAACACATCCCAGCAACAAAGTATAGCTCGTTGGCTAAATATATTGCCGACAATATTTGGTACGGTCAAGATGATAATAATATAACTACAATTTGGCCCATTAAGTTTCTCTCCATATTAATAGACCAAGGACATATGTTAGAAGAGTGAAAGCTTTCTTAAAATCTTATACGTCAATTGTGTAAATAATACATATCTAAATCCGATAAACCCTTCAATGGGATCCGCAATTTTCCAGGTTACCCCAAGAGATTATAAAGACATAAAGAAAATAACCCTGAATTTCTTCCAAGAAGATGAAAATTTTGGGAGAAAAATAGTCCCTGGGTTAGACTTAATCGTGCGTGAGCAATTATGCTGTTGCCAGTCGCACGTAAATTTAAGTTTCTCTGTAGTAAAGATAATAAATGACCCATTGTCTTTATCTCAGCTGTGCCGGAAGGTCATTCGTCAGAATATGCGAAGGAATGACATAACCGCTACTCTCGAAGGCCTGCACCTCCCAAACCAACTTTTAGTGTATTTAATGTACCTAAGCATACCTGAAAACGGTAAAAATGACATAATATTTGAACTTCAATTTCTCAGCCCAAATGTTTCTTCGTGAGAGGATTATCAACTTCTAAATATGCCTAGATATCCGAACTCAAAGGCGGCACTGCCGGATGATGCACCCATATTGAAATTAAAACCCAACCCCAGTGGGAGAAACTGTGTATATAGATAATCTTATTAAAATGAATGATAAAACAACCCTATAATATTACCTGAAGTGTTATAACCATGAAAATCGATTAATATCAAAAAAGTGCATTATAAACCAGTATTGTGTTAATAATCTATGGAACTGCGAATTAGTGTAAATATCACAAGGTCTAAATACATTATCAATATATTGACAAGAAGGTAGTTTCTCGAGAACCTTTATACTTTTAAATCTAAAAAGCGACCGCAAGGTCGTTAAACTAGAGTATGGAACTTTAGGAATGATACTATGTTCGAACACACAAATAGCCAGGTCCAAGGTGGCACTGGTAAAAAAGTAGTTCAACTTCAACCTAAAGTTGCCTTGTTTTCCATTCAAAGTAAATATTCATTATTGGTTAACATGGAGCTTTAAGTAAGTTATGGTCAAACGAATTAGTACCCGATGTATTGAGGAAATGCCGGTGAAAAGGTATTTTGACTTCGACCTAGAGTGTACCATAATCATAACCAATCTTGAAAAAAAAATTATAAATTAAACAAATATCAACGGAAACCGCCTTTTATTTCAAAATAATGGCCAAGGCGATTATTGACACGGAGTTCATATTCATTTAAACATGCCAAAGAAAATGTCATATACTCCGCGGCAATGTTTATTGTGGATAAATCAGGGGAAAAAGTCTTTGCGAAAAAATGGGACGTCAAGTACGACTTAAAGGGATACAACATAGGATCATATATCTTCGGATTACGTCTAGCAAATACTCCCGAATATAGACCAACAAGAGGAAAATTAGGAATAAAATGTAACGCCCGAAAGGGCAAGTACTTTTATTTGGTTCAACATGAAATAAAAAAATTGCAAAAACAATATAAAATTTGATACTGGTACGTTAAGGGTCCTTGTCAGACAGATTTATTGCTCCTTGACAAGTGTAGAAAGCAGAAGTTAGTTTACAAAATTTAAGCGAACAAAAGTTGTGTAAAGTATCAAGTTAAGCAAGACCCGCTACAGTAAGCAAGATATTATAAGAAGTACCTATATAACCCTAAAATTTTAATGTACAACAAAATGAAAAATAAAATGATATTTAAGAGAATAAAAGCCTACGAAGCAAAATCCAAAGTAATCAAAAAATCAAAAAAAACTGTGCCAACCGAAATAAGTTAACCAACCTATTACGTGGAAGGAAAAATTCTTACGCGAAAGAATTAAAATACCTATCCCCCTAGCTTAAGAATCAACAGTGCGATGACCATAAGCAATGTAACAAATTAAACGACAACAAGTTTCAATATCACCTTGTTTCCTTCTGACCACAAAGATTATTATAAGATAGTAAAGATATAATATCAAACCAGTATCTTGTCCCCCCCCCGAAAAAAAAAAGAAAGAACAAATAATAAAAAATCTGAGTCCTCATTCAATAATCAATCTAAGAAGTCTTTCTGTATAATGTCTAATGAAATATGAATTACAGAAACAGCAGAAAGGATTTGGATAACAAATGTCATAACAATCTTCATTTCCCAAACTGTAGCCCAAGACATCGTAAAGCATGGAATAATCTTTAAACATGAAAACTCATTACTTGCAATCCACAATGCCTTGAAAATGTTTATGAAACTAGATCCTAAACCGTTTGAGACCCTGTTTCAACAGGTAATGAGACTGGATAAAAACACCAATGAATTAAAGGATTCCATATTCCAATTTTTAAAATCAGATAAAAGCTTGCAGACCACGAAAGACATGCACCATAAGGAAAATAAAGGAAATCTACCCCCCATTCTTCCCAAACTAAAGTCGAAATTCATAGTGGACGATTTCGACAAGAAAATGGCAGAAATCGACAAAGCTCTAGGAACTAACAATATAGGAAACAGGAGAAAAAGAGAATTAAGCAGTATTGACGGATCTATAAACGAATATGCCACAACAAAGTATACTGCCAATTCCCTCCTAACAACTTCTAAGAAAAGTAAACTCTATGATGGAAATTATTCCATGCTAAACGAAATACCAAGCCTATGGACTTTTCTCAAAGAATTGTGGCAGAATCATGCCGAACAAAACATTACGAAACGGATAATATCAAAACTCACAAAGGAAATGGATTACAAGCAAATTATTAACCTAAAGGAATTAAAATTCTCAAATACACAACAAGGTGATAAGAATAAAAAGCCTACTGAAAGAAAAAGAAAAGCCACCGAAACAACCACGCCTACATATGGGACTCCAGTAAGAGATATACAATCTTCAATGTCGGAAACTACGACAAGCACAGCCCCAGAAATAACCGTACTTGGCAACGAGTCACCTAGAAATTTGACTACAATAACTTATTTAAGACCCACGATACTTACAAAATGGACGTGGTCAACTGGACCCATGTTTTACCGCACCCAGTCGATTGGAGTATTTACTATAGGCTTTAGAGCAAGACTCCCGGTAAGGCATACCGAAATGCAAACGATAATGGTACAAGCGAATCAACCAATCGAAAAGAAAGACAAAACTAAAACGGAGGAAGAAGACGATTACCCACACAAGAGATGTTGGACAATAGACGGTAAACGTACGTGTGCTAGATTAGCAATGGACGATGAGCCAGCAAAGGAAAATATTGAACCATTACCTGGGCCAAACGAGAAAAACGCTCTAAGAGTATCAATTCACCAATCTTTTCTAATATTATATAGACAGAGACTGCAAGCACTATTTGAATTATTCAATGCAGAAATACAAAAGTTGAAACAAAGTACCACGAGAATCTTCGAAGTATTTTTTCGAAAAAGCAAATACCGCAGATCAGCTAGTCTAATACCTATCGTGGGAGAATTAGCCTCACGCCTATTCGGACTTTCAACTGAAGAAGACCTAAATATCCTAAGGGAAAACGTATGAAAACTAAATAACGCCATGAACGTAACCTTACATGTCCAAAAAATACAAGCCAGTATAGCCAATTACCAAAGAGACAAAATTGAAGCAATTTCAAATAAAATATAAAAAACAGTAAGCGTAATGAATTATTTAGAAAATGAAGTGGATCGTGTGATTACCGACTCAAGCCTCACCATGGTTTCACCAGACATAGTGACAATGTCATTACTTAACCTGGCAACTGACGTTAGCAAATTTGAATTTGCATTGTTTGCACTCACTGGAGGAACCTTGTCGTATGACCGAGTGGATCCTTCGAACCTAAAGAATATCTTGGATGAAATAAAAACACATTTAACGTTCGGACTACATTTACCAACAGAACCGGAAGTAGCAAACTTATTCCACTATTACACCAAGCTGAAGGTTCACATCACAGAAATAAACGAACAATTATTTGCAGTAATAACAATCCCGTTAATAAATCAACAATCAATATATGACTTATATAAAATTTCCACGTTTCCAGCCAATATAGGCACAACTAATTCGTTCATGACTATCACACCCGAAGCGGAATACTTACTAGTCGATTAAGATAGGAGAAAATATGCCTTAGGCAACCCAAGAGACTTTAAGGAATATACAGCATTCAAAAACTTGGTGTGTCAACTGACATTGCCCATTTTCAATACAAAACCTGGATCATATATGTTAGATATATTTTTAAAGGAAACTCAACAAGAGGAAATTCCAAACTCATGCGAAGCATTAGTAGGCAGTACCAAGAGAGAAATATTTATTCACCTTAGAAATGATCTGTGGCTGTTTTCTGTTCCAAAAGAAAGAGTTGGGACTATCTCATGTTATAATAACACAGAAAGAATCGACCCAATATATAGAGCTGAGCTTCTATTGCAAGACGTTGTAACATTATCAATAACACAATGATGCAGACTGTTGACTTAATAAGCCACGGTACACACACCTCTCAAAACAACAAGCACCAACAACATAAGTCCAAAGATCAACATCTACAAACCAGTTAATCTATCGTACACAATTCCTAATATTGATAAGGAAGAAGTAAGAGCCACAATATGGTCAAAAATAGAGAATATCAAGGGAACCTTACCACTAACAAAAATAAAAGAAGCCTTAGACTCCCAAATTCCCCTATTTACCAATGAAGATCAAAGGCTGACGTATGTAGAAAGTAGATACGGACTATTTTCGACAAATTTTTGTTGGTATACCCTCTTGGCGATAGGATTCGTATTTATAATCTCGTATTCTATACGAACCGCATTGAACCTAAATTACGGAAGAGTGTTGAGAATAACACGTAGAAAACGAGAAAAGTCAGATCACATCGAGCAGAGTGAGATGCAAAACCTAAACCCAGAACTCCCTGATAACCCTTAAGATAAAAAAAAAAGGAAAAAGTAAGGGAGGACGTGATCGAGCGAATGAGAATAGAGGTCCTCATTCGTGCCATGTCCAATCCCAAATTTTCACTTAATTTTTGTGCAAGTCCATACAGCTGCAAAAGATATATTTCTTAAGCGGTATGAACACGCATAGACAATAAAGATTTGTAAATGTATAGTAAATCAAGACCTCTCATATAAACCATATTGCCTACCTCGCAAATAGTAGTATGATAGAAAGGTAAATGTTAAAGTAGATGAGCACTGAATAATATTTCAAAAATGTGTTAAATGTTGAATACGCGCCAGATGCACATATATACGTATATACCCATAGCCACCAATCTTGAAAATTTTATAGTGTTATTTTTTTTAACATAATCATTTTTGTGATGATTACCTTACTTATATGGTAATAATCTAATGATTGCGGCAACATGCATGAAAGCATGGAATCTGCCCTTATTTTTTTACGTTGTGTTTAACTGTACCTGTACTAAATCGATGTTATTAATACCACTAATCATGACTATTATTTCAAAAAATTGTCCACGCAGAACATTATGAAAACCGTATATTGTTGTTATATATGTTTTAACCTATGTAATTATAAAGAGCATATGATTCTGCCCTGATATTTATATTCTAGGAAGCAGAGTAACCAGTGCAAATTAATTATTGGTGTACCAGTAAGCAACACGGATACAACCCAGTAGCATCTACTCTCATCATTCGTCAACCACCGATAACTACTCACCAAGAAAGTCCCTGAAGACAATATCCTGATGACATTCCAAGTCACCCAAGCCTAGTACCAGGTAACATCATCTCAAGCAATATTGGCAAACCAAGAACCCCACATATACGTATATACATCTGGATTAATAATTACCTAGAAAATCACCTCGACCGCAACGTCGTAAAACTACGTAGAGACCGTCGATCACTATCCTTAGACGGCAGTGGCCTTAAGATTTAATGTTTGAAACACCAAGAATAACCCTAGAGTCAGTCCCTCAAAGAATATATGTTTTAAGCCCCATATCAGAGACAATATGTTAACCATGATCAAAAGTTTAAGTTTTGACTCTATCCAATCATTATTAGATGTCGCAAAACCAAACCATCCTCCATGAGAAGAAGAACCAAACATGATCAATTTAATGGGAAATATAAACTGTACGTGCTTAAATTTTTCCCAGAACGAAGTGTTCAGAGAAGAGAACCAACCAGTTACTATCGTTTTAATCTCCATATTAAGCCCTCAATGATTGTTTATAATTTAACCGGAAATCAAAGACAATGCGTCGAGCCAAGGCCCTTAGATCAAACTTTGATCCTGACATAGATAACAGTAAATGTTGTAACACAGCCTATAGTGCAAATGAAAAATGGACTAAACGTGGACAATTTACGGGAAATACAGACTGTACGAGTATTAGATTTTCCGAGGATAAAAAGTGTCAAGAAGAGATACCCAGCCCAGCGATCAAGATACCCATTTCATGTAATTATTTCAAAGGGTTACGTACCTAAGATACAATTCAACAAATCTATGACATCAACCCCTCGTATACGATGTGACAAACCACGCACGGACAGTTTTATGCGTGTAGTCGTACTTGTGAAAAACATAAACACTTATCCCTAGGAACAAGTGCCAAAAAGCGAAACGCCAAGAAGACAAACCACAAACAATTAGCCAACAAAGTAATTAACTGAATGGAAGCCTAAAGTAAGAGTGACAACTTATGTGAGTATTTTAGACACGTAGAATGATGAAGTAAGTGTGAAACCTTATGTATCTAACTTGTAACTTTAATGAATATTGAAAAGCTTATCACAAAACAGATGAAAACCAATGCAAGCTACCTTATCCAAGTGTTGCAATCAGACATTAAACTTATAATCTATTAATGTGTCAAACTTTTTCTCGCAAATTATTTTAATTTTAGTGTGTTAAAAATTTAGATGTAGTTAGATGTTTTAGACGTAGTTAGATGTTTTTGAAGTCAAACACCCATCGTACCAATATAGCGTCAGGTGGAAGTATAAACTAGCATTAGAAGTAGCAAATATCTACCACGTTAAATAACCAAGTAATTACATAAGCAGAACTTAACTAGTTGAAGCGATGTAAGAGTATTAGCAGGTCAGGTGAAGGAATTTTAATATTAGGTGAAGGGATAATGATATAAACGTGCCTATGTAATGTTAGGTGGAGGTATACATTAGCATTAGAAGTAGCAAACATGTACCACGTTAAATAATAAATCAATTATTAATGCCGAACTTAGATTAATTAAAACCAAGTGGAAGTATTAGCATATCAGGTGAAGGAATAAAAATTTAATCGTGTGATTATAGTGCCAGGTGATAGTATAGTCGAGTATTAGAAAGACAAAATGTACCATTATCAGTGATAAGATAATCATGTCAGGTGAAGGTAAACTTAGTGTTAGGTGGATGAAATAATAATTACTATATAATCACATAACCTAACGCAGAAACTCTTTGACCCCTTCGCCAAATCAAGTGAGTAGGACATAGACTTTAAAAGTGATGTTGTTACATATATAGCCTAGTAGAGCAATCAGGCGTATAAAAAAAAATATATGAATAGTATCAAAGTACTAATTCAAGTAATTAGTACAAAATAAATTATTTTGAAAAAAAAAATAAAAATCAAATTTGAAATTGTGGGGAGAGAATACAACGATGAGGACATCGTTAAAAATGGGATGGATGATATGTAATGGGATCAGATTCTCAAAAAATATACATCAAAATTCCCCAATTAAAGTTACCCCAGTAAAATAACATCACCCAAGAATGTGAATCCAAAAATTCTAGTAACCTACAAATCAAACAAATATCAAACGTTCAATTTAAAATACTGAAATAAACGTAGCTAATTAAACAAAAAATCTTTCCCACAGAAAATGTAACAAGTAAACTCGACTCCCCGTCTCCAAAGTATTCAATAAATACTAGCTTGATCAAATCTTGTACGACAGGTGACTAACACCTGTGTTCGAATAATAAGCGCTCGAAAATACCAAACTGTCAAGGGAGTAAGATTTACAATACAAAAAATAGTAGTCACTCGAGATGAGAAATATATTGTATCAAGATAGCCGATTTTTTCTCGATTAAAAGCTTAAAACGAGTTGAATCAAGGAATATAATCTTTTCTACCACTTATCAACTTAAAAACAAATAAAATTTGCGTCTTATGAAATTCATGCGAACCCCTGCTGTAGAAATACTGTAACACAGAATTTTATTCGTTTGAAAAATTCCAGAGCGATAGCTTAAAAGTCATAAATTAAGCGACACCCTGCTAGCAAAATATTGCAGTGTAGAATTTTTAGTTGCTAGAAAAATTCCAGAATGATATCTTAAAAGTCATAAACTTTAATTAAACCCAAATAGCCCATTGGTGCAAACCTGTCCAATAGTAATGTAGGAGAAATAGTGCAGCCAGTAGGGACTGAAAAAATATACTTTTAGCAACGCCTAAACGTAACCCCCGGCAAAATCGCAGAGGATAGATAGTTAGGACTTACCAAATTTGAGTGTAGTCTATTTTGAGTTTTAGTTGAGTCTTAGTTTGAGTCTATTTTGAGTCTTACACCAGTCTTCTAGCAGTTTTTTTTATCAGTCTTTTACCATGATTGTGTTGTAATAAACTTTTGAAGTGTACAAACTCTGAGTGATTTCGTCTCAGTACAATTTGTTATTTTGTTGATACAACCAAGAACTCTGCGACTATTATGTAAGTAATAATAAATGCATTATTGCTCTATTTCATTCTCTTGCGTTGATATTTCTCAAGTTCGTTAGTCATTGTGGCTCCACTCGCTCCTAAGGGAAACTGAGACTTATAAATCTGATTTCAACTTAGCATGGCCGTTAATATAAGCTCCCTACATGTACTCCTAGATTAAGCTCCCCACTCTAGAAGTTCAGCCTCCACTCAGGTAACCCACTCGCGGACCGCTAACCTAGAGCTTAACTAAATTTCCCATTGAATAAATTAATCGGAAGTTCCCCATTGGGAAATCTCCAAAAAAGATATAAGAATTAGTCGTTTTAAAACCTCCCCATTAGTATAAACTTTCATTATAGAAGTGGCTCCCTTTTCAAATTAATAAAACCCCCCCATTAGAAAAGTTGAAGTTTAGTTTAGTAATAGTTAAGAGTTTAGATTTTTATCTTAGATTCTTAGCTTAGAGTTTTAGTTTAGTTTAGTTTTAGTTAAGAGTTTAGAGTTCTTTAGCATAGAGTCTTAGCTTACAGTTGTTGTTAGAGTTCTAGTTTAGTTTAGTTATAGTTAAGAGTTTAGAGTTTTTAGCTTAGATTCTTAGCTTAGAGTTTTAGTTTAGTTTAATTTTATTTAAGAGTTTAGAGTTTTACCATAGAGTCTTATATTAGGTTTTTTTAGAGTTCTAGTTTAGTTTAGTTTTAGTTAAGAGTTTAGAGTTTTTAGCTTAGAGTCTTAGTTTAGAGTTTTTTTTGTTGCAGTTCTAGTTTAGTTTAGAGTTTTAGCTTAGACTTGGAATTTTGATTAGAGTTCTAGTTTAGTTTTAGTTAAGAGTTTAGAGTTTTAGCTTATAGTCTTATCTTAGAGTTTTTTTTAGATTTATATTTTAGTTTAGTTTTAGTTAAGAGTTTTGAGTTTTATCTTATAGTATTTGATTATAGTTTTTTTTAGATTCATATTTTATATTATTTATAGTTAAGAGTTTTAAGTTTTACAATATAGAATTATCTTATAGATTTAGTTACGTTTAGTTTTAATTAAGAGTATAGAATTTTAGCTTAGAGTCTCAGAAAAGAGTTTTTGTTAGAGTTCTAGTTTAGTTTAGTTTTAGTTAAGAGTTTAGAGTTTTTTTCTTAGAGTCTTAGAGTAGTTTTTGTCGAAGTTTTAGTTTAGTTTAGTTTTAGTTTAGAGTTAAACTCTTAACTAAACTCTTAACAAAATCTAAACTAAACTAGAAGTCTAAAAAAACCCTAAGATAAGACTATATTGTAAAACTCTAAACTCTTAAATAAAATTAAACTTAAATAGAGCTCTAGGCTAAGACTCTATTCTAAAAAAACTCTAAACTCTTAACTATAACTAAACTAAACTAGAACTCTAACAAAAAACTCTAAGCTAAGACTCTATGCTAAAAAACTCCAAACTCTTAACTAAAACTAAACTAAACTAAAACTCTAATATAATACTATAATATAAAACTATAAACTATTAACTATTAATAAACTAAACTTAAACTTTATAAAAAACTCTAAGATAATACTCTAAGCTAAAACTCTAAACTCTTAACTATTACTAAACTAAACTTCAACTTTATCAAAAACTCTAAGCTAAGACTCTAAGCTAAAACTCTAAACTCTTAACTATACCTATGATGATATATAACTTAGAAAAAAAAAATTATTAGAAAAATATATAAAAAATCTATACTATAGAATAAAACTAAACTAAACTAGAACACAAACAAAACTCGTATAAAATACTCTAGTATAAAATTATATCCACATAACTAAAACTAAAATGGAAAAGAGATCTATCGGTATTAACTATCAAATACTCTCTGGTAAAACACCAAACTCTTAACTAAAACTAAAAGAAACGGGAACTCTCACAACATCTATCTGCTAAGACTCTAATCTAAAAACTCCAAACTCTTAATTAAAACTAAACTAAAATGAAACTTTAACCTAAGTCTCTAAGGTAAAACTCCAAACTCTTAACTATATCTAAACTAAACTAGAACTCTAACAAAAACTCTAAGCTAAGACTCTAAGCTAAAACTCTAAACTCCTAACTATTACTAAACTAAACTATAAACTAAACTAAACAAAAACTATAAGCTAAGACTCTAAGCTAAAACTCTAAACTATTAACTAAAACTAAACTAGACTAAAACTTCAACAAAAACTCTAAGCTAAGACTCTAAGCTAAATACTCTAAACTCTTAACTAAAACTAAAACAAACTAGAACTCTTACAAAAACTCTAAGCTACGACTCTAAGCTAAAAACTCTAAACTCTTAACTAAAACTAAACTAAACTAGAATTCTAACTGAAACTCTAAACTAAGACTCTAAGGTAAAACACCAAACTCTTAACTAAAACTAAACTAAACTAGAACTCTAACAAAAACTCTAAGCTAAGCCTCTAAGCTAAAAAACTCTAAACACTAAACTAAAACTAAACTAAACTAAAACTCTATGCTAAGTCTCTAATGTAAAACTCCGAACTCTTAAATATATGTAAAATAAACTAGAACTCAAAACTAAACTAAACTATAACTCTAACAAAAACTCTAAGATAAGACTGTAATATAAAAACTCTAAACTCTTAAATAAAACTAAACTATAACTATAAAAAAAACTCTAAGCTAAGACTCTAAGATAAAAAACTCTAAACTCTAAACTAAAAGTAAAATAGACTAGAACTCTAACTGAAACTCAACGGTAAAACATCAAATTCTTAACTGAAATTAAACTAAACTTCAACTCAAACAAAAACTCTAAGCTAAGTCTCTAAGGTAAAACTCTAAACAATTAACTAAAACTAAACTAAACTAGAACTTCAACAAAAACTATAAGCTAAAAACTATAAACTCTTAACTAAAACTTAACCAAACTATAAATTTAAGTAAAACTCTAAGCTATGACTCCAAGCTAAAACTCTAAATTCTGAACTTTAACTAAAACTAAACCAAACTATAACTTTAACTAAAACTCTAAGCTAATACTATATGGTAAACTCTTAACTAAAACTAAACTAAACTATAACTCTAACTGAAACTCAAATTTAAAAAATCAAACTCTTAAATAAAATTAAACTAAACTTTAACTTAAACAAAAAAAACCCTCTAAACTCTTAACCAAAACTAAACTAAACTTCAACTCTAACAAAAACTCTAAGCTAATACTCTAAGCTAAAACTCTAAACTAAAAATAACTAAACTAGAAATTCAACATAAAATCTAAGCTAAGACTCTAAGTTAAAAACACTAAACTCTTAATTAAAACTAAAATAAAGTAGAACTCTAACAAATACTCTAAGCTGAGACTATAAGCTAAAACTCTAAACTCTTAATTAAAACTAAACTAAACTATAACTATAAGCTAAGACTCTAATGTAAAACACCAAACTCTTAAATAAAAATAAACTAAACTAGAACTATAACTGAAACTCAAAGTTAAAACATCAAACTCTTAACTAAAATTAAACTAAACTAAAACTCTAAAAAAAACTCTAAGCTAAGAATCTAAACTAAAACTCGAAACTCTTAACTAAGACTTAAGTCAAACTAAAACTTTAAGTAAAGCTCTAAGCTTTGACTCTAAGCTAAAACTCTAAATTCTTAACTGTAACTAAAATAAACTACAACTCTAGCTAAAATCCTAAGCTAAGACTCTAAGGTAAAACTCTAAACTCTTAACTAAAACTAAACTAAACTAGAACTCTAACAAAAACTCTGAGCTAAGACTCTAAGCTAAAACTCGAAACTCTTAACTAAAACTTAACCAAACTAAGCTAAGTTAAGCTAAGCAAACTAAACTAAACTAAACTAAGCTAAAAACTCTAAACTCTTAACTAAAAGTAAAATAAAATAGAACTATAAATTAAAATCATCGGTAAAACATAAATTTAATAAAAAAAATGAAACTAAACTACAACATTAAAAAAAACTCTAAGCTAAGACTCTAAGCTAAAACTCGAAACTCTTAACTAAAACTTAACCAAACTGCAACTTTAAGTAACTTTATAAGTTATGACTCTAAGCTAAAACTCTAAATTCTGAACTCTAACTAAACTTAACTAAACTAGAACTCTGTATAAAACTCTAAGCTACGACTCTAAGCTAAAAACTCTAAACTCTTAACTAAAACTAAACTAAACTAGAACTCTAACAAAAACTCTAAGATAAGACTCTAATATAAAAAAAACTCTAAACTTTCAACTAAAACTAAACAAAACTAAAACCTTAATCTAATACTATAAGCTAAAAAATCTAAACTCTTAACTAAAACTAATCTAAACTAGAACTCTAATTGAAAATCAAATGTTAAACATCTAATTCTTAACTAAAATTAAACTAAACTTCAAATCTAACAAAAACTCTAAGCTAAGACTCTAAGGTAAAAATCTAAAATAAAAAATAAAACTAAAAAAAACAAAAAATATACGTAAAAATATAAGATATGAATCTAATATAAAAATAAAAATTTTTAAATGTAACTAAACTAAACTAAAATAGAACTCTGAATAAAACTCTAAGCCACGACTCTAAGCTAAAAACTCTAAACTCTTATCTAAAACTTAACTAAACAAGAACTCTAACAAAAACTTTAAGCTAAGACTCTAAGATAAAAAAAACTTTTAACTTTTAACTAAAAATAAACAAAACTAAAACCTTAAGCTAAGACTATAATCTAAAAAAAAAAAAATATTAACTAAAAATAAACTATACTAGAAATCTAGCAAAAACTCTAAGCTAAGATTATGATCTAAAAAAAAACCTCTAGAATCTTAAATAAAACTAAACAAGACTGAAACTTTAAGCTATGTCTCTAAGGTAAAACTTCAAACTCTTACCTATAACTAAGATTTGGGTGAAAAGGATGGGTACTTCAATTTGTAAAATGGGTTTAGGACGGTCACTAAGAAAAGAACTTGTTCTGACATGGCTTTTGAAAAGTATTGCTTGGTGTTGGGCATTCAAAAAGCTGTAAAGTAAAGTTGTTGGTGAAAAGGATGGGAACTTCAACTTGTAAAATGGGTTTAGGATGGACATTATGAAAAGAACTTGTTCTGAAATGCCCTTTGAAAAGTATTGCTCTGTGTTGGAGCATTCAAAAAGCTGTAAAGTAAAGTTGTGGGTGTAAAGGATGGGTACTTCAATTTGTAAAATGTGTTTAGAAGGGACATTAAGAAAAGAACTTGTTCTGAAATGGCTTTGAAAAGTATTGCTTGGTGTTGGAGCATTCAAAAATCAGTATAGTAAAGTTATGGGTGTAAGGGATGGGTACTTCAACTTGTAAAATGGGTTTAGCATGGACATTAAGAAAATAACTTGTTCTGAAAAGATATAATAAAGCCATAAAAAGTATTAAAAATGGGCGCTCCGGGGCGTTGGGGGCGCTGGGGGGCCTTGGGGGGGCTGCGGGTGGCCCTTTCGGGCCGGATGGCCCTTTGGGAGCCCTGTGGACCTTTGGGGACTGGGGGAGGGCCTTTGGGGGCCTGGGGAGGGCCTGTGAGGGTCGTGGGAGGGCTTTTAGGGGTCTGGGGGCACTGGAGGGCTGATTGGTCCGTGGGGCGCCCGGTGGACCTTTGGGGACGGGGGGAGGGTCGGTGGAGGCCTTTTGAGAGCCTAGTGGTCGTTTGGGAACCCGGTGGGCTTTTTGGGGTCCGGGGAGGGCTTTTGGAGGTCTGGGGATGGCCTTTGGGAGTCGGGGGCCCTTTGGGAGCTTGGGGGACCTTTGAGTACCGGGGGCTTCCTTCGGGGTTGGGGTAGGGGGATTGGAACCCTTGAGGGTTGGGGTAGGGGGATTGGAACCCTTGGGGGTGGGGTTAGGGGACCTCACGACGCTGCTAAAATACAACTTGTGTATTATAACGACCACAGAGTTTCACCCTCAAATCCTCTTCTAAAATCATCTTTTAAATCATCTTTTAAAATGTCTCTAACTGTTTCGCCGAAATAATTCCATAAAATGACTGAAACGATTTCGCCCAAATAATCCCTAAACGTAATTTCAGCGTGTTCCTTTTGTTTGACATCCTTGCGCTGACACATTTCAAATTACTATGAAACCTGATTCCCGCGCTCAATCTATTAATTGCTGAGATGTAAACATTCGCTTGGATAAAGTTCTCTTTAGAAACAATAAATTAATTCCCTGTTGTGTTAAACCAATTCCATTTAGAAACAACAAATTAATTCCCCTTTCATGTCAATCAATCAATCATGACATCATCTGTCATGTGTGATCTAAACTTTGCCTCGGAAACATTCTCTTTGGAAATACATCAAAGACATTAATTAACTTGAAATCATCTGTCAGACATTAATTAACCTTGCCCGGAAACAATTTGATTAATGACTCAATAATCCATGAAAGTGAGAAAGTTTCTGTTTTTCCATTCTCACTGACAAAATCCATAAACCAGACATAAATGTGAGAAAGTTCCTGTTTTTTCATTCTCACAGACAAAAACCATAAAAATATCCATAAAAGTGACAAAATTCATGTTTTTCAAGTGAGAAAAATACTGTTTTTTCATTCTCACTGACAACAAACAGACATAAATTATGTAAAAAAAGTTGTAGGTGGCAGCAGGGGTGGGTGACACGAGCTCATGAGGCCTCTCTACTGTTAGTTACGTAAGTTAATTTGTAAAGACATCCATTTAGCAAAAGAAAAGTAAAATTTTTATGCAAATAAAAGCTGCATTAACTAAAAAACGATCAGAAATTAAATAAAAAAAAACAAGTTTTTTAAACTGAAAGTAAGGAGCGACATTAAAAATTAAAACGAAAAGAAATTATTACGTATATGAATGGGGCTGTCCCCTCTTCAACGCCTCTCTCTTTACTATAAAGTTTTACTCGTTCACAAAAATTTTTTTTTTAAAAAAATAAAAAAATTTAGCTTCAATAGCCAGGCGTTGAGGTGGGGACAGCCCTTTTCAAATACGGAATAAATTTTGTTCGTTTTAAGTTTTAATGTCGCTCCTTACTTTCAGTTTAAAAAACTTGTTTTTTTTATTTAATAAATGAAAGACACAAATAACATAAACTTTGATCAGCGATCATCATAAAACACTTAAATGAAACACTACATTAACCTAATAATAGTACTTAATACTTCGAAAAACGGTCATTGAAAAAAAAAACATTTAACACTTGGAAAAAATACTTAAATGAAACATTAAATTTACTTTATGCTGGGATTTTTTTTTTATTAAAAAAAATTTCCAGATAAATCGCTATTCTTCTGTAAATTTTTATTGGCCATATACCTAGAAAGAATTGTTTTCTGACTTCAAACTATCCAAATACTTTACCCCCCTCCCCCTATGTGCAAATATATAGCCCAAATTATATATTTACCATGTATTCTGTCACTTGTCTTTGTCTTGTCTCGCGCTAAGCTGAAAATACTAACGAATAAACCGGTTTTGTTCTCGAGTTTTACACAGCGTAAACTTGAATGAGTTGCCCATAATAAACAAGTTTCAAAACTCCTTCCCTCTACAGACGTTAAAAAAAAACTCAAATAAAACTCTCAAATTTGAAAAGCCTTCTTTACCGGGAGGTAAAGTATTTGGACAGTTTGAAGTCAGAAAACAATTCTTTCTAAGTATATGGCTACTAAAAAATTACAGAAGAATAGCGAGGTATATGAAAATTTTGCTAACTAAAAAAAAAAAAAAAAAAAAAAAAAAAAAAAAAAAAAAAAAAAATCCCAGCATAAAGCAAATCTAATTTTTCATTTAAGTGGGGTTTTTTTCCAAGTGTTAAGTGTGTTTTTTTTCAATGACAGTTTTTTTAAGTATTAATTACTATTATTAGGTTAATGTAGTGTTTCATTTAAGTGATTTATGATGATCACTGATCAGAGTTTATTTTATTTGTGCCTTTCATTTATGTTCATTTATTTTCATTTATAGCCGTATGTTTGGCTTTAAAATACACTTATTTATCTATCTATCTAATATGCCGAATAATTGTACCAAACACATTTTGCATGTAGATCTGCTATATCCCGCCCCTAAGGTTCAAATCTATAGCCCAAATTTATTTCTAAAATAACGAAGAAACTAACCAAAAAATCGTGTATTCTCGAATTTTACACAGCGTAAACTTGAATGTGTGGCGCATAATACACAAGTACCAAAATTCCCTCCCCCTAAAGAAATTTAAAAAAATAAAATAAAATTCTCAAATTTGGAAATCCTTATTTTCCACTGGTGTTATTTTCCGGGGGGTATTTTCCGGAGGGGGGGGTAATCGTCGGGAGAGAGGGGTAAACGCCAGCCATTTTCAAAACTATATATGAAGCAGACACGTGTGCAGGGATGGTTTCTCGGGGGGAGGGGGATAATAGAACACGATTCATATTTGGTAATTTGAATAAGCTGTGCCTGGCAACTTGAGAAAAAATTAAGGATTTTGGAGAGGGGCGAGGTTACTCTTTTGTGTTTGTCTCTGATATGTCTTATTGTTAAATAATATCTTTTCAAACATTGAGATTTTCGTTAGCGAATCTCTTGATATTGTTCAATTCTTGGGGGGGGGGGGGCTTGGAAATCCCAGAAATATTAAATATTCCCAAATTTTCGGGTAATTCTTATTCAAAATAACAAATAATTTTTTTTGTTTACTATTACTCCCCCAAAATAAATTCCCGCATAGCTGCCTTGTCCAAACAGTAGGTAGAACGCCGATAAGAGTTTAGGTAAAAAATTTACATATTAGCCAAACAAAAAGTATACAAGGCACATAATGCCTTTATATTATTTGTCCCTGGTGTAATTGCAACAAATTCTTTTTCTGATTCACTTATTGAGTACCATGAATGACATTAAAGAATACCCAAAAGGAAAATGATGGAAGGATTATGAATCAAACAAAGCAGTGTGATTCCTAAACATTGACGGATCTAACCGCACACTACTCATAAACGCGTGCATATAAACTATGTTTAAGTCGAATTCACCAAACATGGGCTGAAAAAAAAATGGAAAAAATGTCACGGAATATAGTAATTAATTTCAACAGCCATTGTTTTTAACTTTCTTTTAGTTGAATTTACGGTAATTTTAACAAGGCTGTACCCAGGAGAGGTACGAGGTTTGACCCCCCCCCCCCGATTTTTTTTCTGACTCGTAAAAGGTAACGAGCATGCATATAAATGAATTTTTTATCCGTAAAAAAAAAACAATTGTAAAACCCCCTCCAAAAATACCTAACACACCCTTGAAAGCCCTTTGAATTTTAAAGATTCGTGTTTACAATTCTTGTTGCTTGATAATTTATAAATTAGAATCATAATGAAATGCAATTACAAAAGCTGTTAAAACTTTTGATTAAGACAATGATGAAGTTGAGAATTTTTTATTTACGCATGCTAATTAAGTTCCGAATGTTTTGGCTTCTCTGCCGTAAGGCTTTGTCAACACGACAAAATAGAAAAAGAAAAGAAATTAGAATAAACATTTTAGCAAATGCTAGAAAATAATATCTTATTTCGTTATTATATTTAAGAAAATAATGGGTAAATTTCCTTTCTTGTAACAATATTGTTGTTTTGGATTGCAGGTTTTATTTATAGATTTATAGTAGGCAAAAAAAGGATAAAAGAATGCTGCGTTAAGACTCTTTAGTCCAAACCAGCAACGCTGGTCTCGTGGCTCTTCAGTCAGGAAGTGCAATGGGGGGGGGGCATAGACCATGGTTGAAACAAAAAAAAAGAATATATGTTTTATAAACTACACTCCTTTTTTAAAATATATGTTTATATTATGACCAATTTTTAAATTCAGAAGTTTAAACATCATATCCTCAATTAAATATTAAAGGGATAATGTTAAGTGAAAAATTTGTTTTAATTTTTACATGTTTTTTATTGGAACTATCGGTATTTAT
Organism: Artemia sp. Qi Xiang Cuo; assembly: GCF_049724085.1. Taxonomy (NCBI): domain Eukaryota; kingdom Metazoa; phylum Arthropoda; class Branchiopoda; order Anostraca; family Artemiidae; genus Artemia; species Artemia sp. Qi Xiang Cuo. The sequence continues at coordinate 36,705,574 of NC_142805.1, forward strand.
TGATTGTTTTCACTTCACTTGTTATTTCTTATATTTAACAGTTATATATAAAATTAAGGTATTTTTCTATTTTTGTGGGTTTTATTAAGAAAAAGGCCTATCTTTGCCAGCCTTAGCCTTAGCTAATTGAAACAGTATACAATTTAATAATTTGAATTACTTACTTTAATTAGGATATGATTAGCATTTGTACTAGGCACTTTGGTACTATTCTACTTCACCTCCTTTTCTGAACTAAACACTATAAGAAAATTCATTACTTTTGTCTCATAGCCACCACGCTCGAGATCTTGTGTCGCAAACATGAGACAATAACCGGTTTTCAGAGTCTTTATACAAGACAATAGTAGTTTCGGCTCGGTGGGAAACTACATTGTAGCTATATTTTGATTAAATATTTAGTTGGTATTTTGGTTGAGTTAGATTAGGTTAGGTTAGTTTAGCTTACGCATTTGATATAATGCGGTCTGGGCGGCCCCCCTTCAATAATTCTTTGTTGTAGTTTTCATAATTTTTTTGATAGGGTACTATATTTCCATCCTATTTTAATTTATTTGATTAGCGTTAACCAAATTTTACTTCTCGACAGAACTTGAGTGTGGTGGCTATAAGACACAAGTACCGTACCGAAAATTATTATCTTTTTTTACATTTAAACACTCCTACTTATAAGGTTTTTAGAATCACTTGAGCTCTACGACACCCCCCCCCCCCCATACTGAAGCCCTATTCTGCATCCCAAAATTTGCAGTTTATTTCAAATTGTTATATTGAATCAAATGACGGTAAATACAAGTGGAAAAAATTATGCAAACCAGCTGAATCAGTAAACTTCTTAGATATGGCCAAAAGCTATATCTAGAAATTAAGGGGGGAATGAATTTTGATGTTTTCCATTACTTAGATAGGTAGGATGTCAAAACACCACTCCATGCGTCTTTTTATGTTCGTTCCAAATATTAGCCCTTAAATGGACCTTTAAAGTGACGCCTTTTTCTTTATTATTTGTTAGTAAAAAAAAAGAAAAAGAAAAATCTGTGATCTAATTTAAACCATTCATAAAAACTTTTTCATTTTAGTAATAAAAGTACATTACTTTTCTTATCCCTGCCCCCTGGTGGATAAATATACAATCTTCTATAAATATTCACACTATATCAAACAGTTCGTGGTAACGAACTGTAAGTAAGGAGCGACCCGGCTCAATGGTAACCAAAACTCTAAAAAACGGAATTTCGATACCAATAGATATATCAAAAGAATCAGATTTTAATTCTGATTTCAAATATATAAGTTTCATCAAGTTTTACCCATCAAAAGTTACGCGCCTGAGAAAATTTGGCTGATTTTCTAAAAAAAGGCGGAAAGACACCCTAAAAGTTATAGAACTTTAATGAAAATCCCACCATCATATTCAGCTTATCAGAGAACCCTACTTTAAAGGTTTCAAGCTCTTATCTACAAAAATGTGGAATTTTCCATTTTTTGCCAGAAGAAAGATCACGGATGCGTGTTTATTTGTTTTTTTGTTTTTTTTTTTTCTTTTTCCCAGGTGTGATCATATCGAACTAGTGGTCCTAAAATATCACGGGAGGGCTCATTGAAACAGAAATTAAAAGTTTTAGAGCCCTTTTTAAGTGACCAACAAAATAGAGGGCAACTAGGCCCCCTCCCACACTCATTTTTTTCGCAAAATCACCCGATCAAAATTTTGAGATAGCAATTTTGTTCAACAGGGTCGAAAGTATTATAACTATGTCTTTTAGGATGACTTAATCCCTCGAAACACCCCAGGAGGAGGGTTGAAAGTTATGAAGTTTACCCAATGTTAAAGTATAGTATTAATTATTGGGACCCGGCTCAATGGTAACCGAAACTCTAGAAAAAGGTAAGAATTGGATTTTAATGCTGATTTCAAATATATAAGTTTCATCAAGTTTAATCCATCAAAAGTTACGCGCCAGAGAAAATTTGGCTGATTTTCGAAAAAAGGTGGAAAGACCCCCTGAAAGTTATAGAACCTTAATGAAAATCATACCATCACATTCCGCATATCAGAAAACTCTACTGTAGAGGTTCAAGCTTCTATCTACGAAAATGTGGAATTTTTCATTTTTTGCTAGAAGAAAGATCACGGGTGCGTATTTATTTTTTTTCCCCCAGGGGTGATCGTATCGACCCAGTGGTCCTAGAATATCGTGGGAGGGCTCATTGGAATTGAAATTAAAAGTTCTAGTGCCATTTTTAAGTGACCAAAAAAAGGAAGGCAACTAGGCCCCCTCCCACGCTCATTGTTTTCCCAAAGTCACCTGATGAAAATATTGAGATAGTCATTTTGTTCAGCATGTTCGAAAATATTATAAGTATATCTTTTAGGGGGACTTAATCCTCCGAAGTTCCCGGGAGGATGGCTGAAAGTTATTAACTTTACCCAATGTTAACATATAGTATTGGTTATTGGGAAGTATACAGTACAGACGTTTTCAGGGGAGATTTATCCTGGTAGTGAGGGGGGGGGTAGGGCAGGGACGTACGCAGGGAAGGGGCCTCCGGGCCCGGCCCCCCCCCCCCGAAATCTCACGATTTTTTTCATTTTCCCAAAAATTTCTGATTTTTCTCACAGAATAATGGGTTTGAAGGATTTGGCCCCCCCCAAAACAAATTGGGCCCCCCCCCCCGAAACAAATTGCCCCCCCCCCGAAACAAATTCCTGCGTACGTGCCTGGGGTCGGTTGTTATGTAGGAGGATCTTTCCATGAAGGAAGTTTTCATGGGAGAAGGGACATTGCTATGAAAGGGACGCCGGACATCCCAGCATTATTTAAAAAAGATCAGAAATTAAATATAAAAAACAAGTCTTTCAACTGCAACAGCAGAAACATCAAAACTTTAAACGAACAAAAAATATTACATATATGATTGGGTTCACCCCTTAGTCAATACCTAACTCTTTAAGCCAGAGATTTTTTAGTACTTTCATAAGAGCTATTTATTCTAATTAACGGCCTTTGTGATTAAGCGATCAGTTTTAAAGAATTGGAACAAAATTAGAACTTTCGCTTAAAGAGCAAGGTATTGACTAGGGGTGAACCCCCTAATATACTTATTAAAAATATATGAATATAGAAGTTCGTTACGTAAGTTAATTCGTAAGCTACGTATATTTATTACTAATAAAAACGTTCGTAAATAAAATGAAACAAGTTTCGATAAAGCCATTTAACCAAATAAAAGTAAATTAATATGAAAATTTTGTTTTAATTATTCATGTACTGTGAGCCAAGATCAAAACCTGCATCTATTCAAAAACGTTCAAAAATTAAATAAAAAAACAAGTTTTTTTTAACTGAAAGTAAGGAGCGACATTAAAACTTAAAACGAACAGAAATTTTTCCGTATATGAAAGGGGCTGTCCCCTTCTCAACGCTTTGCTCTTTACGCTAAAGTTTGACTTTCTCACAACTCTATTTTTATTAAACAATAAAAAACTTTAGCGTAAATAGCGAGGCGTTGATGAGGGGGACACCAATTTCATATACGGACTAGTTTGTGTTTGTTCTAAGTTTTAATGTCGCTATTTACTTTCAGTTAAAAAAACTTGTTTTTTTTTAATTAATTTAGAATAGCGCCACTCTTTTCTTCCGTCGACTGGTTAGCGTTCGCCGCAAAAGAATAAAGAAGATAAGAGTTCCGCTATTGAAAAATACAATTTGGATACACAGAGTGAGATTCACCCATCAGGGGGGAGGAGGGTAAATGGAAGTAATACTCTTTTAGAACAGAGCTAAGTGAGTATTTATGAATCTTTTTGATGTGGTTTTCCGAATTTTGAATAACCATTCTCTAATGAAGAACAATGTGTCCCTTTAAGTGTCCCTTCAAGGGTAGAAAAATAAATTTGTGAAGGAAGCAATTTCTATATTTGGGAAGAATATGAAAAGACGCATCTAGAGGTGCTTTGTATTCTACCTTGCTAAGTAATGGAAAAAAATTACGAAGGAGCAGGGGAGGGGGGGGGGTCTGGCGTGCAGTTAAACAAGAAGCACCAGTGATATTTAAAAAATTAAAAAAAAAAGTGACAGTAATGAATCAAGAGTTTTGGTTAAAGTTATTACAGGACAAAAATCATATATAAAAAAGGAATATGTCATTTAATTCCCAATTCAATCAATCAAACAATTTATTAATACTAAAAATACACAATTATAATCATAAAACAGTTACTAAGCCCAAGTAACTGTAAGTAACATTATTCTATTATATTGGTAATGCGTGCAAGGTTGCCAACTGCCGACGTGAAAAAGGAGTGCAAAGCAAGGCCAAAAAAGAGTGCAAGTTGGTAAAAGCGTGTGCGTGTTGCGCGCAGCCCCTTTCACTGTCCTCACCATTCTTACGCCATTTACACATAACTACCAGTTATCATTCGATCAACAAACATATTATCTTTAAATTTTTATAATTGTATTTAAAATAAAGTTAGAAAATCGACCTCTAAATAATAAGTTAGATTATAATTATCATTCTTTTTTTAGCTTAAAAGGTAATGCTCTGCTTGAAATTTGTAGGTCTTTATTTTGATGGCTTAGATCTTTAACTGAACTATAGTTGACTGCATCCAATGTTTAGTTAAAGTTTTATCTCCATTTTATCCAAACGTTTTGAAAGGAATATAAGAGCTCCAAGTAAATAGTCGTGAACTATAGCCGACTTCACTCAAGTCAAGTACCGTACCCTAGCACAGCGAAAAAAAAATGGAAGCAGAAACAAATCGGATTTATCATCCTTCAAAACAGCACAAAAAATTGGGTGTTTATTGCATTTTTATTGGCATTTTATCACGATGTGCCTCAGTTGAAGAAGAACCGTTGAAGAAGAAGTACAACAGTCTCCATATGTCCAGAAAAGGCAAAATTTGGACTTAAGCATTTGAGATTTTCCAACGTTAGGTCATTGTAGTCAATCCGTTTGCTCATTTGTGAGAACAATTCCAAAAAAAATCAGACAGCTCATCTGGATACAGTAATCCTGCTTAGCACTCAATACGCCAGTGTTTTGCAGCTTCTCATGGGCCACAATGCATTTGGTCCCAACTTAATACATTCAAGTGCAAGAAAATGAGCTGGGCTCATCCGAACTTTAAATGGACCTTGTACACATCCTATTTCTTCCTTTTTGACAAAGAACTTGAGGAGCAACAGATACGTCTGTCACAAACTTTCCAAATGCCTGTGAATCCGTGTTCCCTCAGCTTGAAACTCTTTGTTTAGTGCGTTGATCTTTTGTAAGACAAATGAAAGAAAATACTAAGTAACTTTCACAGATGAATCACGCATAAAAGCAAGAACTTTATTAGCCTTTTCTTTGGCTCCTCTATCTCTAACTCAGTCACCTTCTCCATGGTTGGTAAGGAATAAAAAGAAACGAATCCACTGTTCAAGGATCCGTTCAATGGAAGCTTCAAGGGTGAGCCCTCGCGTACTTGAAGTCTGCAAAAGCTTATTTTTTCCACATGACAGAAATTTTGGTACATCTTTAGTCCATCCTGTCTTTTCGGGGCTATTTGCCACATATGCAACTACGTCACGAATAAAAATTTCAATTCCATCTGGCAACTTCTTAGCTGCATATGCAGAACAGAGAACAACGGAATGGCTAGTGCAGCCTAGCGCAGGCAAATCTGGCACATATTCTTTTAACAGCGCACCAACACCTTTTTGATGTCCAGTATTAACACTGGCATTGTCAAAGGCAATCGCCGTCAAATTTTGCAAAGGTATTCCTAGGCTTTCAAAATGTCCAAGTATTAGACACTTCTGGCAAAAGCCCCAGAATGTCTTCTCGCACTATATCTTTGGAGTCTTTGTACTTTGCTATAAGGACCAAGACCTTCTGCCAAGATTTATTGGTAGATTCGTCGACTATTAAAGAGATATGAACTTTCTTCAGTTCGCAATAAAGCACATCTCTTTCTACAGGAGCAATGACGAATGTAATTATCCCACTAGTTTTAGTTCTGCCCTGATTTAAGCTTTTACAAAGTTCTGAGTTTCCAAAAGCATTTTTCAGGACTGGAATTAAAGTGTCCATTTTTGTAATGGTAATGTCTTCCAAGATGACCCACGACGTAAGCTTCAAGCTGACTTCAATTATAGACTCAGCATGTTATTTTTGGGAAGTCCTTTGTACTGCAGCATTGATGTCTGATTGTTCTGAACCCTGCTCTTGTGAAAGTTTGTTCTAAGATGCGCCTCACGTTTTCAACACATCTGATTATGTCTTTATAGCACACTTTACAGTAAGCTAGATCCTGGCATCATTCAAAAAACGATCAGAAATTAAATAGAAAACGAATTTTCGGGTCGGTCGAAAACAGGATCAGCCGCTTTGCGGCATGTTTGAAACAGGTTTTATGCGGCCATGCCGCATAGAAACAAAAATGAATTCTTGTCGAAATCGGGCATGTTTAAGAGCTGACGTCACAAGACTTGTTTTGTTTCTTAAGCTAATACGAAGGTGATGATATGCCGATTCTAAACAAAAAACAACTCTATTGAAATGTGGCATGTATAGGCATCATTTCAAAAAACTGGTTTTTATCACAACACCTGAATGTCTCTTGTTTTGGCTTTTGCCAAATATACAAAGACATATCGATCGTATATATGGGTCTGCTAATTACGAGTTATAGAGTTTGTACTTTGAATAGAAGATGGCATATGAGACGCAAATATCTTATTCTCTTAACCCAAAAAATATATCAAACAGTTCGTGGTAACGAACTGTAAGTTAGGAGCAACCGGGCTCAATTATAACCGAAACTCTAAAAAACGGATTTTTGATACCACTAGATACATCAAAAGAATCAAATTTTAATTCTGATTTCAAGTATATAAGTTTCATCAAGTTTTAGTTTTACCCATCAAAAGTTAAGCGTCTGAGAAAATTTGGCTGATTTTTGAAAAAAGGGAGAAAGACCCCCTAAAAGCTATAGAAGCTTAATAAAAATCACAACATCATATTCAGCGTATCAGAAACCCTACTGTAGAGGTTTCAAGCACCTATCTACAAAAATGTGGAATTTTGCATTTTTTGCCAGAAGAAAGATCACGGGTGCGTGTTTATTTTTTTTCCCAGGGGTAATCGTATCGACCCATTGGTCCTAGAATGTCATGGGAGGGCTCATTGGAACAGAAGTTAAAAGTTCTAGCAACCTCTTAAGTGACAAAAAAATGGAGGGCAACTAGGCCCCCTCCCAGGCTCATTTTTCCCAAAGTCACCTGATCAAAATTTTGAGATAGCCATTTTGTTCAGCATGGTCAAAAATATGATAACTATGTCGTTTAGGATGACTTAATCCCCAGGAATCCCTTGGGAGAGGGCTGAAAGTTTTGAAATTTACCAAATGTTAACATATAGTATTGGTTATTGGTAAGTATACAGACGTTTTCAGGGGGATTTTTTCTGGTAGGTTGGAAGGGGGGGGTCGGGGGTTATATGGGAGGATCTATCCATGCAGTAAGTTTTCATTGGGGAAGGGACATTGCTATGTGGGGGGCGCCGCATTTCCAAGCATTATTAAAGAAAAAGATCAGAAATTATATTTAAAAAAAAAACAAGTTTTTCCCCTAGTCAATACCTCGCTCTTCAAGGCAAAGAATTTTAGTACTTTCATAAGAGCTTTTTATTCTAATTAACGGCCTTTCAGATTAAGGAGTCATTTTTAAAGAATTTGAACAAAATTTGAACTTTAGCTTAAAGAGCAAGGTCTTGACTAGGGGGCAAACCCCCTAATATACGTATTAAAAATCAATGAATACAGAAGTTCGTTACGTAATTTAATTCGTAAGTTACATATATTTATTACTAATCAAAATGTTCGTAAATAAAATCAAACAAGTTTTGAAAAAGCCATTTAATTAAAAAAAAGTCAAATTAATATGCAAATTTTTTTTTATTATTCATGTACGGTGAGCCAAAATCAACACCTCCATTAATTCAAAAACGTTCAAAAATTAAATAAAAAAAACAAGTTTTTTTAACTGAAAGTAAGGAACGATGTTAAAACTTAACACGAACAGAAATTATTCCGTATATGAAAGGGGCTGTGCCCTCCTCAACGCCTCGCTTTTTACGCTAAAGTTTGACTTTCTCACAACTTTATTTTTTTTAAACAATAGCAAACTTTAGCGTAAAGAGCGAGGCGTTGAGGGGGGCACAGCCCCTTTCATATACGGAATAATTTCTGTTCGTTTTAAGTGTTAACGTCGTTACTTACTTTCAGTAAAAAAAAAACTTGTTCTTTTTAAATTTAATTTTAGTAAAGTGCAAAGTATGTTTTGGCCTTTGGAATGCATAGGGGTTTTGACAGTGCCGTAATTTCTTCAAAATCCTGGGAAGGGGGGGGTGGTGATAAAGCTGGAGCCAAGTTATCCAAATTAAGTGAAAATGACAGTGAATATTTTTTTTTGGGGGGGGGGAGTGCAACGGAAACCAAAAAAGAAAAAATGCCAAATTGAAATGTACTCCCTTATGATTTCTGGGAATACTTCTGGTGTACGCTGTTGCTATGAAAGTAAAGAGTAACATTTAACCCCAAAACGAGCAGAATTTATTCCGTATAGGAAAGGACTATCCCTTCCTCATCCAAACCTTTGCCTCATGGTCTCAAAAGCTTCAGAGGGTGCTCATTAGATCGGAAATTGAGAGTTCAAGTACCTTTTTTTCATAAGTCGAAAGTGATTGTAGACCAATGAGCTGCGGCAGGGAGTGGGGGTATTTTCTGAGGGAAAGAACCTTCTATGGTTCTTGAAGCTCATTTGGTTTAATAAAAGTAGACTAGAAAGAGCTGCAGATTATCAGATGTTGATTGTGTTTGAAAAACGCCGTGACCTTCCGAAATTAGCCCCTTGCGCAAAATATAACGGCAAGATCTTTCGATTTGCTTGCATTGAAAAGTTTTTCTTTCAATTCAGATGTTAAAGCAAAACTTTTGGTTACCGTTCCACTTTGCTCCAGGGGTTGTAGCCATGTTTGTTTGTTTAGGTAAAAATCGACAGAAGTAAAAATTCATAGATCATGAGATCAGAGACTGTAAACCAAATGCTATTAAGATTTTCAGGAATAACTATCAGCATATGTATATTAAACTGACAAACCGCAGTCACTTGTATTTTCTTTCTAACAGTTCGTGGTAACAAACTGGCTCAATAGTAACCAAAACTCTAAAAAACAGAATTTTGATGCCAATAGATATGTCAAATAAGTCAAATCTTTATGCTGATTTAAAATATATAAGTTTATATCAAGTTTAGTCTTACCCATTAAAAGTTATGTCCCTAAGAAAATTTGACTTATTTAAGAAAAAAGAGGGAAACACCCTTAAAATTAAAAGAACTTTAATGAAAATCGCACCATGGGATTTTGCGTAGCAGAGAAACCTACTGTAGAAGTTTTATGCTCTTATCTTGAAAAATGTGGAATTTTGTATTTTTTGTCAGAAGAAAGATCACGGATGCGTGTTTATTTTATTTATTTATTTTTTATTTCCCCAGGGGTGATCGTATCAATCCAGTAATCCTAGAATATCGTAAATGGGCTCATTTGAATGGAAATTATAAGTTCTAGTGCCCTTTTGAAGTGACCAAAAAAAATGGAGGGCAACTTGGCCCCCTCCCATGCTCATTTTTTCCCCGAAGTTACCCAATTAAAATTCCGAGATAGCCATTTTGTTCAACATAGTCGAAAATCTAATAAATATGTCTTTTAAGATGACTGAATTCCCCACTGTTCCCAGGGGAAGGGCTGCAATTTATGAACTTTGCCCGTTGTTTAGATATTGTTTTGGTTATTCTGAAGTTTACAGCCATTTTCATGAAGGTTTTTTTTTCTGGTTGGGGGGGGGGGTTGCAGGAGGCGGGGGGAAATCGGGAAAATCTGTCCGGGGAAGATGTGTCCTTGGGGTAAGGGACATTTCTATGAAGGGGGCGCCGGATTTCCAGCATTATTTAAAAACGATCAGAAATTAAATAAAAAAAAAAAAGTTTTTTCAACTGAAAGTAAGAAGCAACATAAGAACTTAAAACGAACAGAAATTATTACCTATATGAGTGGGATCATCCCCAAGTCAATACCTCGCTCTTTACGCTACAGTTTTTTATAGTGCTTTCAAAAGAGCTATCTATTCTAATTAAACAGCCTTTGTGATTCAGCGATTTGTGATTTAAACAAAATTTTAACTTTAGCGTAAAGAGCGTGGTACTGACTAAGGGGAGAACCTCCTTATATACGTAATAACATATGCGTAATAAAAAAAACAATAAAAAAAACAAGTGATACGGCTCAATAGTAATCGAAACTCTTAAAAACGGAGTTTTGATGTTAATAAATTTATCAAAAGAATGGAATCATAATGCTAATTCTAAATATGTAAATTTTATTAAATTTAGTATTACTTATAAAAGGCTACGAGACTGAGAAAATTTGCCTTATTTCAGAAAGAGGGGTTAAAAATCCTTTCAAAGTGAAATAATTTTAATGAAAATCACACTGTTAGAGGTATCGTATCAGAAACCCCTGTTACATATGTTTCAAGGTCATATCTGCAAAATTCTACAACTTTGTATTTTTTGCCAGAAGAAAGATCACGGAGGCGTGTTTTTTTTTTAAGGGGTAATCGTAACGACCCAATGGCCCTATAAAATCAAGAGAGAGCTCATTCGAAGTTCCATACTTTCAGTTAAAAAACCTGTTTTTTTATTTATTTTTTGAACGTTTTTGAATTAATGCAGGTTTTGATTTTGGCTCACCGCACATGAATAATTAAGACAAAATTTGTATATTAATTTTACTTTTTTTATTAAATGGATATTTCAAAACTTGTTTAATTTTATTAACGAACGTTTTGATTAGTAATAAATGTACGTAACTTACGAATTAACTTACGTACCGAACTTCTATATTCATTGATTTTTAATACGTATATTAGGGGGTTCCCCCCCTATTCAATACCTTGCTCTTTAAGCTAAAGTTCGAATTTTGTTCCAATTCTTTAAAAATGTTTACTTAATCACAAAGGCCGTTAATTACAATAAATAGCTCTTATGAAAGTGCTAAAAATTATTTGGCTTGAAGAGCGAAGTATTGACTTGGGGTTGAACCAAATCATATACGTAATATTTTCTGTCCGTTTTGGGTTTTGATGGTGCTCCTTACTTTCAGTTGGAAAACTTGTTTTTTTATTTAATTTCTGATCTTTTTCTTTAATAATGCTGTGAAATGCGGCACCCCCTTCACAGCAATGCTCCTTTCCAATGAAAACTTCCTTCATGGAAAGATCCTCCCATATAACCCCCGCAAAAAACAAATACTTTTGTTTAATGAGCAAGGTGTTGAAAAGGTGTTATATTTGTTTTAAGTTTAAACTTGCTCCTTATTTTAGATGAAAACCCTTTCCTATTTGTTTAATTACATTTCATGAAACTGTAAAGTTATATGAAAACAGTACTTTTGGTAGCGCAGAAAAAAAGATAAGTATTTCTATGTTCTCTATTTTTATATATAGACAAAAAAGGTACAAGAACTTTTTATTTCCATTAGAACGAGCCCTATCCTTACGTTCTAGGCCTTCAAGGTCGATACGATCACCCCTGGAAAAAAAAACAACAACAAAAAGTCAAATAAACACGCATCTGTGATTTTTCTTCTGGTTAAAATTGCAAAATTCCACATTTTTGCAGATATGAGCTTGAAACATCTACAGTTTCAATCTGATGGTGTGGTTTTCATTAAAATTATATGACTTCAAGAAGGTCTCTCAACACTTTTTCAGACAAATTTTCTCTGACCCGTAGCTTTTGATGGGTAAGATTAAATTTAATGAAACTAATATATTTGGAATCAACATAATAATTAAATTATTTCTATATATCTATTGTTATAAATATATAACATTCTTTCAGTTTATTGTACCACCCCCAAAGCCAAAAATTTTATAAAATTTGAAAAATTTTTTACGTCGGGGACCCCCCCCCCCAAAAAAAAAGCCAGTGAGCTTAAGGGAAAGATATGTATAATTAAACTCATATCAGATAACCCAGCCGGGGAGGGTTCAAGATCTCATTTAAAAATATGAATAACTATATTTTAGATTCTCAAGTTGTAAAATAAGTAATGGCACACGAAGGCAGGACTGGATTCAATCAAGTGGATTCGCTTTATTTGTAATGAAATTAAGCTGTGCTTGGCGATCCGTGTTTACGTATCAGCTATAATGAGGGAGGGGAAAGAGTCATTGTTTAGGTGGGGGTAGGTACGGTGGTTTCATATACGTTCAAAAATTAAATTAAAAAAAAAAGTTTTTTTAATTGAAAGTAAGGAGCGAAATTAAAACTTAGAACGAACAGAAATTTGTCCTAATATGACAGGGGCTGTCCCCTCCTCAATCGCTCGCTCTTTGCGCTAAAATTTTTTTTTTCAAAAAAATATATTTGTAAGAAAGATTAAAACTTTAGCGTAATTAGAGAGAGAGAGACGTTGAATCTGGGACAGCCCCTTTCATATCTGGAGTCATTTCTGTTCGTTTTAAGTTTTCATGTCGCTCCTAACTTTAAAATAAAAAAATTTTTTTTTTTTTTTTATTGTTCACGAATTTGTATTTAGGCATTTTTTTATTTTGGAACAACAAATATTTACAAAAAATTTACCCCCCACCCCCTGGTAATTGCCCGCCGTGAACAATCACCCGTTCAAAATTTGAGAGTTTTATTTGTGTTTTATTTTTTTTAATTTCCGTAGGAGAAAGGAATTTTGATACTTGTGTCTTATACGCCACTCCCTCAAGTTTACGCTGTGTAATATTCGAGAACACACCAGTTTTTTCGTTAGTTTCTTCGTTACTTTAGAAATAAATTTGGGCTATAGATTTGCACATTAGAAGGGGGGTTAAAGTATAGCGGGTCTGCATGCAAAATGTGTTTGGTTTAATGATTCTGCATATTAGATAGAGAGATAGAGAATCGTGTTTTAAAACCAAATATACGGCCAGGAAAATAATAAAATAGCCGAAAGACTGAAACACTTAAAATTATGATAGAGCCATTTTGTTCGACATAGTCAAAAATCTAATCGTCAAGTTTTTTTAAAATTTAATTAAGTAAATTGCAAAGTATGTTCTGGCCTCTGGAATGCATAGTGGTTTTGACCGTGCAGTAATTTATAAAAAATCCTGGGATGGTGGGAGGGGCGTGGGGGTGGTAAAGCTGGAGCCAAGTTATCAAAATTTAGTAAAAATGCCTGTGACTATTTTTTTTTTTGGGGGGGGGGGATGCCAAGGAAAAGAAAAAAAAAACAAAAATTTAAAATAGATATGTAATACCTTGTGATTTATGTGAAGTCTTATGGTTTACGCTGCTGATATGAAAGTAAAGATTAACATTAAAAACCGAAATGAGCAGAATTTATTACGTATAGTACAAGACTATCCCTTCCTCATCAAAACTTATGCTTCATTGTCGCAAAAGCTTCAGATGGTGCTCAGTAGATCGGAAATCGAGAGTTCAATTACTTTTTTTTATAAGTCGAAAGTGTTTGTAGACCAATGAGCTGCGGCAGGGGGTGGGGGTATTTTCTGAGGGAAAGAACCTTCAACGGTTGAGGTTGAAAAATCTTCAAAGTATTGAGGTTAAAGTTTAGAGAATGTTGACAGGTCTGTTAAACATGGGCACCGACAAGAGGAGGCAGGGGGGCATGGCCCGCCTGGAAGTTTAGGACTATAAAGTAATTATAAAGTAACCAAAGTAAAGAGAGCAGAATAGAGAAAAACCATGGCAAAATATTTGTTTCCCCATTTTTGGCTGACATCAATAGATAGTGATCCATAATAAGGAAAATATAAGTTCTAATTTGTGACTGTGTAAACCCTAACCAGTTTTCCACAATCATTTTTTCTATCTGATATGGTTAATTTAACCCCGGAATTTACCCCGGACAATTACCCTTAACATCTCGACGCGAAAATTTAATCGGTAAAGAGAAAGCAAGACATATAAAGAAATTTCGTA